>NW_027526204.1:86737617-87055746 GCF_048455015.1 Haemaphysalis longicornis
CTCTTCGCTAATCCACGCCCTCTCCCAAACTTTGCGACCGTGTTACCACATTTCGTCACATGCAAGCCTCGACCAAGAACAGCCGTGCCGTAAAAAAAACACGCTCTTTCTGTAGGTGATGCAGGGAGCCTTGTTACACGCTGCTTCCCGTATGATAAACAACTGGGGCAGTGGTTTTCCAGTTGTGTAAACCATCGGGTCGACTTGCTGGACTAAGGGGCTTACAAAAGGCAAATGAACTGTCACCGCAGAGCACAAGAAAGCATCATATGGGCCTTTTAAAAAGTTCTCGCCGGAATTTCAACGACGAATCTGTCCGCAGGCAGCTGTAAGACTCTGGAACAGACGTAATGTAATTTTTTTGTCTTGCTGGAAAACTTAAAGCGGGTTAACAGACCCACGCCGTCTGACCCCTTCATCAAAGTGAGGAAATATTCCTGCACCGGACGTCTGCTGTTGTCTAAATGCGAGAAATTCTACCTCGCACGGCGCGGTTCGGGGAGCGAGTGACCGCCATTGCGTCATCCTTTCCCAGCCAGTGCAGTTAATGATGTCCCGGCGCTTGCAGGTGGGGAGGCCGTCATTGGGCGTGCTCTTACGTACGTGCCGTTAGCGCGCGGAATGTAGTCGCGCCCCTGGGGAGTAGCACGCGCTCGGATTACGATCTGCTCGCGCGCCCGTAGGGAAAATTGCTTCCCGCGTCGGTTATGGCTTTTACATCGAATCAATACAGCTCTGCCGCTCCGCTGGACCCCGGTGACGGTCCATCGCAGAGCACGCTCGAATCGTATCGGGGTACAGCGAGGTTTCAGTGGCCATTCGCGATGCAGATGCGAAATTAAGTCGATACGTAACTGGACTTGGAGTAAAGTTCGGTTTTATGGATGATTTAGTTCAGAAATAGGAGGTGTAAGCTTGAAAAAGGGGTTAGATGAAAGTTACGCTCCAAGCCGTCATTCAAGGGCAGAGAATACGTGGTACGCGGGTGTTTGAGAACATGATTGCTGGCTGAGAGCAGCAGTATCGGATAAATTCACTCGTGCAACCCAGAAAACGAGCGCAGATGCAGGTGCCTGTTTGCTCCTATTTCTCATCTGGCATCTCCCCCTCCATTGAAGCTAGTTTTGAGTAAGGTTCACTCGCACAGTGGGGCAGTTATTGTTCGGCTGGGTCGAACACAATTTCCTTTTTCAAATAAATTTAAAAGTCTCCTTTTTTGAAAGGTGTCATGAAAACTGCCGGAGTAACAAAATGACGCTTCAAAAATTAAGGGACATTTTAAGAGTGCCCGTACGGCTGCTCCTTAATACTGCGGCGTACGTGAAAACCGGGCAGATAACGATAGCGAAAGCATAAATTCATGTCTCTTTACCATGCTCATCTGTTTGCTTCTCTGCAAGCAAACTCATATAGTGGCGGTGCACCCTTTACAGGTGCGCACTGGCGCTTTTGCGAAGCTTTGGCACCGCACATGCTCGCACTACTAACACAATTTCTCGAATGAAGGCTCTTCCCATATTAGGTGCGGAGCACCTTAGGACCGCACAATGTCCGTCCGCGTCCGTGCGCATAGCATTAACAATCGCAAAAAACTCACACAGGCACCGGCAGGATTCGAGCCTGTGTCTTGTAGACAAGACAGAGTTAGTGACAGCCGTCTTACCCATTGGGCTACGGCCGTCAGCTTGTACCCGAGAGTGAAACGGCTTACTCCCTCGCCTGTAACGGTGCGGAATACCTTATGACCTGCCAATGTCCATCCGCGTCCATCCGTGCGCACACCACCATCAAGCGAGAATCAAGCGAAATTCGATTTGAGCCATGAGTTGCAGTTTCATTTTGGGAATAATCAAGGTGCAACTCACGACTCAAATCGAATGAGGGTCGGGCGCGAATTGGATGTCACTCGTGGCGCAACTTGGATGTCATTTCGAATCCCCGTACTCCGCACCCACGCCATCATCCACGGAGTGGAGATGCTGCCATTTTTTTCGCCGCATGTTTTAAAGCGAAACTTTCAAATGGCCCATTCAGCGAAAGGGCCCGCGTCGACGTCCTTGTCGCTGCGTGTAAGACCGCGGGTCTTTAAAACGTTCCGCAGCGCGAGACGTTCCATAGCGTGCTCTCTGCTGTGGCGAAGGGTGGCTGTCCATGCCAATTCGCCTTAGATGAAGTAAGGGAACGGTAAAACGCAGCCAAGCGAGAAAACAGACAGGTGTGAAAATCCAACATCGTTGTCGATCCTCCCGATGCATGTCGGAAGGAGCAAGCCGCCGCGCAATGGGTAGGAGGCAGATCGAAGCCATTCGAAAGCGTAAGGCTGAAGCGGTGTACGAAGCAAGGCTTCTCAAGCAGATCGAAGCCATTTCCCTTCGAGATCGTGGAACGAAAGCAAAGCATCCCAGGCGTCCTATCGGACATTATTGCTTTCACATTCACAGCCCTTAAGAGTGCATAGGTGTCTTCAGACTTTTGTTTTCGATCAGAAAAACCCAATCTCCCTACAGTTCGGGCCTATCTCATAGTTTGGTTATTATAAAAAAAAAAAACCCGGTGTATCTTCATTTATCGTCACTTAAAGGCCAACTGCACTCAAAATTTCGACCGCGCGAAATCACTGTTCCTGCATAGTATGACTAAAAAGACCGCGATGTACGAAGTCTGACGCCTAAAATGTGCGTGATTACGCCGCAAGCGACCAGCAAAAATCGACGATTTTGAAACCGAAACTGGGCAAAACGCGGCCATTACGGGCAGGCGGAAGTGACGTATCAGCCGTCGGCGCGGGCGGCCAGACGGCCTGGCCTGACGGCGCGAGCTGTGCGGACCGGCCGACGTGGCCGGCTCGGCCAGCCAGGAGGGGAGTGTGAGCGCGCGCGTGCGGGGGTGTGGGAGGCGCGCGGAAAAGCGGGCGCTTGTCCCGCACGCACGACACTATTCGTGCACTCCGACAGCAGCACACCGCGTAGGCATGATGTCGCGACGGCACTCGTAAAGGAGAGAACCGCACGGTTCGAAGCCTCTTCGGAGCCATGAAAGCCAGGTGTACCGGCGCGAAATACGAGTTTTCTGGATTCTCCCGCTGCGAGGCAGGCCGAGCGGCCTGGACGGCTGGCATGTCACTTCCGCTAAATGGCTGTTTGCGCGACACGACGGCAGGTGCTTTGTCGTCTGCAAGGGCGGTATTTTGAGTGCCTGAAACTGAATAACCACGCATTGCACAGAGCTACCGGCCCCCGGGAAGTGCTAGGGAGCGAGACAAAGTGCTCGAGGCCCTGGGTACATACCTGCGGGCCTCGGGGCTGCACAGCGCACTCTACTACAACTCTGCCTAGCTGACCAGATTGTGGTGGAGTGCTGCTGCTGAAGCAAACTTGTGTGCTAAACATTGTCCTTTGTAGATTCATGTGTTGTCTATATCTGTAGTGTTTCGCTGTACTGTTAATTTTTTAAATGTGTAACTCCTTTGTTTTTCTTAATCCCTTTTTTTCCCCTTTTTTTTCTCTTTTGTGTTTTATATTTACCCTTGTGTGTGTTATATACATTGTAATGTCAACCTTCTCCCCTATCCTCCTATTCCTATGTATTCTTTTCTCCCTATCCCCCCCCTGCACCAGCAGGCGTTCCGGTGTTCGCCCCCTATGCGAGACAATTTACGCCTGCTGGTGGATTTTCCTTTTCCTAAGAACAATAAATAAATACATACATACATACATACATACATACATACATACATACATACATACATACATACATACATACATACATACATACATACATACATACATACATACATACATACACACACATACATACATACATACATACATACATACATACATACATACATACATACATACATACATACATACATACAGCGCGTCGCAGTAGTTCTCATGGTACCTACTACACATTTCGAAGGCTATTAGCCAGAGTGAAATTTGAGTGCAGTTGGCCTGTAATTCCCGATCCCAAAGCCAATTATTTTTTCGCTGATTACTACTTCTTTCAAAGATTTTACTGCTCGCTTTCGTGCGGTCACGGTAAAGAAACAATCTGATGGCCGTTACTTGACTTGATTCTCTAAACAGTAACCAAACATTAAGCTAACCCAATTACCCGTAATTACGTACTCCACTGCGCCGTGTTGCTCGCAGTAAATCTCAGAACAAAGCTCAACGTTACAACCTACGCACCCCCGGGGCTCTAGCCAGATGTCTCGCTAAAAGCATACGGAAGGAAAGTCGCCGGTCTGACCGCAGGTAGAGGGAAAGATCACGCATGGGGAGGGAAAGGAAGATGGGGAGTTGGAAGAGGAAGAAGAGGAGGAGGAAGAGGCAGGAAACGGGAAGGACCCGGGGCAGCCGGAGGAGTCAGATAATAAATGGAGCGCTCCGTAACGAACGCGTGCTGCGTCCGAAAGAGGACGCTTTGCGACCCTCCTCCGAGCCCCGAGCTGCTTCTGTCCTCGCACGGCGCGGTTAGGCGAACCAAAGTAGCAACGCACTGCCACGACTCCGATCGTAAAAGCGTCGAAGGAGGGTTGGGAAGGGAGGGGGAGGGAAGAGCGGGATGTGGAGGAGATGGCAGGGTTGAATGGGGATGGGAAGAGGCGGAGAAGGGGATCATGGCGACGCCTCCAGGAGGGCAAGAAAAATGAACACTCGTCGGGCCTCACTGAGTAAGGAGCAACCCGGCACACCACGCAAGATATCACAAGGCCCGGGGACAGAAAGTGATGGGTCGTCGTCATCAAGGGTAGCATAGCCCTTCCCCGGTGTTTAGAGCTGCAGAAATGAAACGAAGTCAGCGTCCCGAGGCACGGACAATGAGTCGTTTTTTTTATTAAGAAACCCGTGGAGCTGGTTTTAGCCTATCAACGGTTTCGTTGTGAGTGTTAGCCAGCTTTCCAAGACTGTGGCCGGTTGTTACCTTGGATATCGACGGCCCCGCTAGTCATACTTACGAAACACCTAAGACGTGTGTTCTTAGCACCCTCGCGCACGGTCGAGTCCAAAAGTCTCAGAAGAAAAAGGCAGCTCTAGAACGGGGTGTAGTATAGGTTGCGCAACGAAGGGAGTTGGGGGGGGGGGGCGACAACGAGACTGATGAGGAAAGGTGGAGAGTGCGTACAAATGCAAAGTGTAAGCAAAGACACGAGAAGGAAAGACGCGGGATTGGGGCGACGGATCGTGTAAGTAGAAGGGAGTGAGCGGGGCATGATGGCGAATAACTCCGCGCAACTTTGGCGACGTCTGCGTAGTAGGACCTCCCCCGAAGCCTGCGAATGCGTGCGGTAGAGGAAAGACGAAGGAGGAGACGACACCAGGAGAGAGGGAACGGAGGGAGACGAGATAGGTGGTGAGAAAAAGAGAGATACAGGAAAGAAAAGTACGCTATACTTGGAATAGACGCAGTAGGTGAAGACGAAGAAAAGTAACCCCCAAAAACAACAAAGCAAAAACCAGGTGTGTGCACCGGGGGTCGTCGTTACGGCGCAAGAACGCAGTATGCTGTTATTGTGTTTGGTCGGTACCGTCCTCCATGGTTGGCACCACGGACGAAGGTCCCAGGCAAAGGGGATGGAGAAACGGAAATGAACGAGTACGGGCAAAAGAGTAGGAATGAAATAGAAGAGGCTTGGCTCAACAGAGAATAGGCTAGAAGTAGGTCTCCCAACGACCCGTACTCAGAAGGCATTCCACTTGCGTATTGCGTGTAAGAATAAAACCTACCGGCGTATGGCTAGCGGAGCGGAGGAAGTTGATAATGAGCTGAATAGCAGAGAACAAGTAGTGTGCATCGGTTTTGCAGCCTTCTGATCTGGTAGGTGTGGCGTGGTTGCGTAACCCTGGGAAAAGAAAGAATGTAACGGCGCAGGAGGCTCGCGCAAGACACCGTCGATGAACCGAGCGGGCCGTTCGGGACATGTCTTCATCGGATCCGGGTGAGTGGTCTCTAATAGAGGGCGAGGAGAAATGAAGACTCGGAAGAAGAAAAGCAGGTGCTTGCGGGAGACATGGAGATGGGGGGGGGGGGGGGGGGGGGGCGAAAGAAGATTCTTTTTATTAACCGTTACGAAACTAAGAGACACCCTGTGGCGTGTGCGACGTTGTCTGGAAACTGGGAACGCGGAATTGCTTTACGGGTGAAGTGTGGTGATTACGTTTAGGAGCAAGGGGTGTTACCTAAACTTTTCAGGCAACGGGTGGTTGTTTTGGTGGTTTAGTTAAATCGTCTTACTCAAGAAAAATCTTTGCATAAGGCAATCTTTCACCATGAAAACATACTTAGTGAGACAATATCGAGGACATCCTTGGCTCTTTTATTACAATTAGTTCGTTAAATGTTGCCACCAATAAAGATAGGATGGGGGTTCCAATACTCTTGAAGCTGGTGTAACCATCTTCCGAAGGTGATATTGAAACGAAGCTAACAGTGCAGGAGGAATGGGGTATTGCTTAGGAACACTCGAATAATTTGCAGTCAAAGTAATGTCGTTCCACACGTAATACCGATAAAACAGTCCCTCCGCTGCAATGGTTAAAGAAATCGGTAATTACGTGGTCCGTAGATTTTTTGCTCGTGGCTGTGCACATTTTATGGGTAAGTTTATTCCGTAGTTTTAGTGTGCGGGGATCCAAAGTTTTCTTTGCCTGTCTGTTTTTTTAGTTATATTTTGTTTTGCTGCTTGGAACCAGTGCTGTTTTGTCATTTTGTGACTGTGATTATTTTCGTGGTGATGTTGTTCTTCTGTCATCCCACCTTCTATTATTTTTCTCCTCCGGGCCATTTTTATTTGAACTTGAAAAATGATTTTGTTGGAAACCTATTGTTTGAAGTGTTTGAATTCTGGTCGGCCGATATGGTCCTTTTTTATACGTTGTAGTTAAGTGTTTAGTGAAACTTTGTGTAGGCAGGTTTTGTGGTGGGAACGGTAAAATTTTCGTAACCAAAAAGGTCAAAAGCATGATGTTGATGTTTCGAAGCAAGCAACTCATGCGTATTGCGAAATGTAAACATCATGCCTCGTCATGGTCAATTACTACAATGTTAACTGCCCGAAGCGTGTACTTCACGGTTTTACAGTTTATCTCAATTATCACCATTTCTGACAGAGTTAGCGCCCAAAAATATGATTATTATTACGGGTTATATTAATATGCACTTCACACACCGGCATTGGGTCCTGCAAAAAGAGAACTATCAGCAAGATTGCTCACAGAATTTACCCGTCATTGGACCCGAAAGGGGGGAAACGCAACGGCTCAATACCCCACCATTCGTCATTCATTCGTCACTAAATATTTTACAACTTTTGGTAAATGTTGCCAGGCCACGCGAGACAATTTTGGGCCACAAAGAATTCAAACTAGAAGTATAACTATCGAGTTGAACCGCATATTGCGTAAAGTGTTTCAAACGAACTCGAAAATTAACGAACTCTTTCCAATTGTTTGGGACTTTGAAACTGTCAACAAAATGTGTACTTTTCGCCAAAAATGCAGAAAAATAAGCAGTCTTGGTAAGAGCGCCCATCAATTTCGGGACACACTCTTTTGAACGCTTTAACGTTCTCCTAGAAAACTCCTTGGAAACTTCTAACGTAGCACTCGAGTGATCCCACGATCCCCGCGTTACGTACAGTTCTCGGATGTTCTGTTCCGAGCCTGTTTATTGGTTTCATTGCGTCGCCTCTTCGATTGAAGACGAATTCCTGAAGTCACTCTAAAGCGTTCATTGTCTTTTCTGCTCTAGAATACTTTACTTGCTTTTCTATTTTCTGGATAATCGGAACCCTTTCTTCCTCATCGTCTATCCCCTGTAATTTTTTTTTCTTAGATCACGCCCTCCCAACTGTATCCTTTGTTCGTTCCGATGTGAGATAAATGACTTCCCTGGAGCCTTGTCCAAGGGCTTTTAGTCACGTCCTTCAGAAGAAAAACGCAAAAACCTGCCATAGCTGACCGTACAAACTGTAAGAGAAGACTCATGATATTTTATAGTTCCTAAGTAAGTGAGGGGATCATTCATGGACTATAAACACCACAATTAGTCATATTGCCGCGAACCATACATTGGGTTTGTTTATTTGTGTTTTGCTTTTACCGCCCGGCTGCGCCGGTCTGTGTTATCTCTGCGCCAAGGGAAGCGCGTGTTCCATTCTTTCTTTCTGTGCCGCATGTGTTATCTGTCGTGATAGGGAGAGCATTCCGATCTAACGTGAACAGCCCAGAATAATCTTCTTGGATCTACTATGTTCTCGATGTGAATCGACGTTTCGAGAACCACGCGCGCCGAAAGATAAAAAGCCTGCAGTGCGGACGCCGGAGCATTCGATTCTGCGACGCTCGCTGACGCAAGTCACTTTGTTGACCGCTGCTTCGCCGCCTCTGTATTCTTTTGAGTTGTTAGGGGAGCACAAGTTCGCTCCAATAAACTTGTTTCTCCTGCAAGACAACTGCGTCGTCCTTGGCTTCGTGACATCTGGTGGAGGTGCTGGGTACGCACCCTTCATGCCCACTACAACCTCGAAAAGCCGCCAAGCCAGTCCAACAAGAGCCAGCCCCCGCCTGCAAGATTTACCGCCCGAGTTCGGTTTGATGCCAGAAGGGCCCAAGAAAAGGAACGCTGCAACCAACACCATGGTACAAGAAACAACGTCGCCAATCATGCTGCAGCAGCCCCGGGAACCGCCATCGTTCCGGGGAGCCCCCGCTGAAGATCCAGAGGAATGGTTGGAGAAGCTGGAGCGCGTGCGGATCTTCAACAGGTGGGACGATGAAGAAACCTTCCGGCATGTTTTCTTTTACTTGGAGGAATCAGCCCGAACTTGGTTTGAAAACCACGAGAGCGCCTTGACCGACTGGACGCAATTCAAAAGCGAGTTCCTTAAGACCTTCACGACCGTGGTGAGAAAAGAACGAGCTGCGATTTTACTGGAAACTCGAACGCAACACCCGAACGAAGGAGTCGTAATCTTCGTCGAGGAAATGAAGCGACTTTTCCGCCGTGCGGACCCAGGAATGACGGAAGAAAAGAAACTACGGTTTCTGATGCGAGGTGTGAAGCAAGAGCTCTTCGCGTGCCTTGTTCGCAACCCCCCCAAGACCGTGTCCGAATTCGCGTCTGAGGCCGCCGCGATGGAGAAGACGCTCGAAATCCGAACGAGGCAGTACGACCGCCCAATCAATGCGCTGGTTTCGGAGACGCTTGGTGCCAGCGCTATCAACTCCGACTCACTACGCGACACTATCCGCGAAATAGTGAGGGAGGAGCTGCGGAAACTGCTCCCGACGCCGCCGCAACCACAAGTCGCTTCTCTTACCGACGTCATTAGAGAAGAAGTGCAGCAAGCGCTAGGAACTTCAACGACGCCAGTAGCACCTCGCGAGCCGCAAGCCATGACCTACGCGGCTGCTGTACATCGCCCTCGCCCACCTGCACCCTATCGTCACGAGGCTCCGTACCGTCGTCCCCTCTCGCCGGCCCGACCACCTGCGGCGCAACCCCCTGCCCCAAGGAAGACCGACGTGTGGCGAACGTCCGACAATCGTCCGCTGTGCTACCACTGCGGAGAGGCCGACCACGTCTACCGTCGCTGCCCCTACAGGAGGCTCGGTTTGCGAGGGTTCTCCGTCGACGCACCCCGCCCCCGAACTGGCCAGCGCCCATCGGAGATCGAAGAGTACCTGTCCAACACCAGCCGTCGACCAGCCCGTTTCAACCGTTCGCCGTCACCCTACCCATACCAGTCGCCAAACCGCCGTAGCAATGCTGAGTTCTCACGTGGAAGGTCCCCCAGCCCACGCGGGGGAAACTAAAAGATGCAACTTCTGGAGGTAAAGTTGCACGATCGCGGAAAAATGAAAACCCTCCAACGACGCAACGACTCGCGGAAGACAGTGACTCACAACATGCCCTCATCCCGACGACCCGACCCAGACCTGACGAGACTCCCGTACACGACGACAGCTATACGCCGCGACGCGCACCCGACCGGACCGAGACGTCCGCTGAGAAGACGATGACAACGACGACGCACAGTGCCCGACCGTCAACACGCACAAGCCGAGATGCGACGCCCCGACGCACCCGGAACTCGAGGAAGGCGGCATCCGACGTCAAGGTGTCCATCGACGGCTTTGATGTAGTCGCCCTCGTAGACACGGGAGCCGACTACTCCGTGTTGAGCGGACCATTTGCGTCTAAACTGAAGAAAGTTATGACCAGATGGGACGGTCCGCACATACGCACAGCAGGAGGCCACCTCGTGACGCCAAGTGGAACGTGCACATCGCGCGTCACCATAGACGGCACGACGTACCCTGCGGTGTTCGTCGTTTTGCCCAACTGCTCCCGCGACGTAATTCTCGGAATGGACTTTTTGACGGACAACGGCGCAATAATCGATCTGCAGACGAAGTCGATAACTTTTTCCTCCGACCACTCCATGACGCCGGAATCGAACCCCGAAATCCGTGCAGCTGTAAGGATCGCCGATGATCACGTCACCCTGCCACCCCGCGCAAGCTTGATGGTCGCAGTCTACTGTGAAGATGCTGCTCCTGACGTCGACGCTATCGTAGACACCGATCAAAGGGTGCTTCTCAACCGTGGTGTGTCGGTCGCAAGAGGCATTGCGCGCTTCAAGGAACACCAATCCCACATTTTGGTTACGAATTTCACCGAGGAGTACCAGCATTTAAACAAGGGCGCGGCAATTGCATTCCTCGAAGAAGCGCAAGAAGCAAGTGACGTGATCGCGGTCGCCGACTTTGAGCGCACACCCGTTGAAACCTTCAAGCTCCCGCAGCCTTTCGACGTGAATCCGGCGCTACCGCAAGAACAACGGAACAAGTTATTGGCTTTGCTGCGTCGCTATAGCGAATGTTTTTCGTCGAGCGCAAAACTACGTCAGACCCCTCTAGCGAAGCACCGAATAATAACCGAAGATGGAGCCCGACCCACCCGACAGTCACCGTACCGCGTCTCTTCACACGAACGGGAAGCCATCCGGACTCAAGTCGACGACATGCTCAGCGACGACATTATACAGCCCTCGAAAAGCCCCTGGGCTGCGCCCGTCGTACTCGTAAAGAAAAAAGACGGCACATTAAGGTTTTGTGTTGACTACCGGCGACTGAACAAAATCACGAAAAAGGACGTGTACCCCCTCCCCCGAATCGACGACGCCCTCGACCACCTCTGCCACGCAAAGTACTTCTCATCGATGGACCTGAAGACCGGCTACTGGCAAATTGAAGTGGACGAGAGAGACCGAGAGAAGACTGCATTTATAACCCCAGACGGCCTATACGAGTTCAAGGTGATGCCGTTTGGGCTGTGCACAGCACCAGCGACGTTTCAAAGAGTCATGGACACTGTGCTAGCTGGCCTTAAGTGGCACACCTGCCTCGTATACCTCGACGACGTAGTGGTATTCGCCCGGACTTTCGACGAACACCTTGCAAGGTTGGAGTCTGTACTCGAGGCCATTCGTACGTCGGGGTTGACACTGAAGCCTGAAAAGTGCCGTTTCGCATACGGGGAACTCAAGTTCTTGGGCCACGTCGTCAACGCCGCGGGAGTCCTACCTGACCCGGCAAAAACTTCAGCCATTGCGAACTTCCCAAGGCCGAAAGACAAGAAGGGCGTGCGAAGATTTCTCGGGCTGTGCGCATACTACCGGCGCTTCGTCGCAAACTTCGCACGCATTGCCGAGCCACTCACGCGCTTGACGAAAGATAGCACCCCTTTTAGCTGGGAAAACGACCAAGAAAAAGCATTCTGCGAGCTGCAAAAACGCCTGCAAAGACCGCCCGTGCTCGCTCATTTCGACGAAAATGCCGAAACGGAAATGCACACGGACGCCAGTGATATAGGCTTGGGTGCCGTCCTTGTCCAAAAGCAAAGCGGCTGCGAAAGGGTAATCGCCTATGCCAGCCGTGGTCTGTCGAAGGAGGAGAAAAACTATTCTGCCTCTGAAAAAGAGTGCCTGGCTATTATATGGGCGATTTCAAAATTTCGCCCATACGTGTATGGAAGGCCATTCAAGGTTGTAACAGACCACCATGCGCTGTGTTGGCTCGCCAATTTGAAGGACCCCTCTGGCCGTCTTGGGCGGTGGAGCTTGCGCCTGCAGGAGTTCGACGTTACAGTCGTTTATAAATCCGGCAGGAAACACTCCGACGCCGACTGCCTGTCCCGCGCCCCCGTCGACCCACCACCACAAGACGCTGACGAAGACAGCGCGTTCTTCGGGATCGTGACGGAGAGCGACCTAGCCGCCCAGCAGCGTGCCGACCCCGACTTACGCGTCATAATCGAGTACCTCGAGGGATGCAACGTTGCCGTTCCTAGGACCTTCAAACGCAGCTTACCAGCATTCAGCCTGAGAAACTCCGTCCTCGTGAAGAAGAATTTCAGCACCGCAACAAGAGCGAATTACCTTCTCGTCATCCCCGCGGACCTTCGTGACGAAATTTTGGAAGCGTGCCACGACGACCCGTCTTCCGGACATCTCGGCACAGCGCGCACTATTGGAAAAATCAAGGCGAGGTACTACTGGCCCGGCCTTACCTCTGACGTCACCCACTACGTCCGGAGCTGCCGTGACTGCCAACGACGAAAAACGCCGCCGACAAGACCCGCCGGACTTCTGCAACCGATCGCCGTCCCATCGAGACCATTTCAACAGATTGGAATGGACCTTTTAGGCCCGTTCCCTACGTCACGATCACAGAACAAGTGGATTGTCGTAGCGACAGACTACATGACGCGCTACGCAGAGACCGCCGCTCTTCCGAGGGGGACTGCACAAGAAGTGGCGAAGTTCTTTATAAGCCAAGTTGTGCTGCGACATGGAGCCCCGGAAGTCCTAATCACCGACCGCGGAACGGCATTTACTGCGGAGCTGATGCAAGGAGTATTACGCTACAGCAACACGGATCACCGAAGAACGACGGCGTACCACCCCCAAACGAACGGACTAACAGAACGTCTGAACAAGACAATCGCAGATATGCTGTCAATGTACGTTGACGTTGAACATAAAACTTGGGACGAAGTGCTCCCGTATGTCACGTTTGCGTACAACACGCCTATCCAGGAGACGACGCAGCTGACGCCGTTCGAGCTTGTCTACGGTAGAAGGCCAACTACGATGCTCGACGCCATGCTTCCGCACGTAGAAGACGACGACCTCAACGCCGACGTCCACGGATATCTTCAACGTGCGGAGGAGGCCCGCCAGCTCGCTCGAGTTCGTATAACGGACCAGCAGCTGGTGGATGCGGGCCGCTACAACCTCCGACGCCGAGACGCCGAGTACCAACCAGGGGATCGTGTGTGGGTTTGGACTCCCATCCGACGACGCGGACTCAGTGAGAAGCTCCTGCGACGGTATTTTGGACCCTACAAGATTCTACGACGTGTTGGCCAACTTACCTACGAAGTGATCCCCGATGGTGACTCCGGCACATCACGACGACGCACGCGGCCTGAAGTCGTCCACGTGGTTCGCTTAAAACCTTTCTACGGACGATGACGAACTTTTATTTTCATTTGTTCGGACTGTCGCTTATGTTAGCATCGGGTCGATGCACTCTTAGAGGGGGGGTAATGCCGCGAACCATACATTGGGTTTGTTTATTTGTGTTTTGCTTTTACCGCCCGGCTGCGCCGGTCTGTGTTATCTCTGCGCCAAGGGAAGCGCGTGTTCCATTCTTTCTTTCTGTGCCGCATGTGTTATCTGTCGTGATAGGGAGAGCATTCCGATCTAACGTGAACAGCCCAGAATAATCTTCTTGGATCTACTATGTTCTCGATGTGAATCGACGTTTCGAGAACCACGCGCGCCGAAAGATAAAAAGCCTGCAGTGCGGACGCCGGAGCATTCGATTCTGCGACGCTCGCTGACGCAAGTCACTTTGTTGACCGCTGCTTCGCCGCCTCTGTATTCTTTTGAGTTGTTAGGGGAGCACAAGTTCGCTCCAATAAACTTGTTTCTCCTGCAAGACAACTGCGTCGTCCTTGGCTTCGTGACAATATCATCATCATCGTAATCATCATAGTTATTTACACTGCGGGACGATGCGCTGTGCCGAAATGAAAGGATTAAGCCAAACACTACACCATACGTGCAATTCAGTAAGCAGACATATTTTGTAGAGGTTTCACGGTATCTACATAGTGTTCGGATTTCCGGTGAGCGTTAGGTTAAGCCAGTACGCGGGACAGATTCGCTTTTCAAGCTATCACTCGACAAAACACGCTCTGCCCGTTTCCACGAGAAAACGGTAAAATGCGACTTAAGTTGCAACCAAAGCGCCTCATTAGAGCGTAGCTTTTCGTATCTCCGGGTGCGTAGTTTAGTGTCACTTAGCAATCTGATCTGTGCAAAACTTGGTTTACTTGCGACAAGAAAGCACACGCAACATGAATGCCGTGTTTATTTTACTGGCGGTTAGAGCAATGAAGAAGGTATCAGTGTCATTGCAATTGAATTACAGGTATTGAGCCAAGAACAAAAAAGCTTGAAGAACTACACACCCCTTTTCCTTCACAGGAGAGCGAAACTGAAGCCCTTAAAATGTTATATCAGGTGCTAGTCTTCGCTTTAAGCTCTTGACTTAACGCAATTTCATGCGAGGCAAGTATATGCACCGTTAGCTAACGCGGCATTTCCTAAAGTAATCTACGCTGACCTATGTGAAATTTTCAAGCGGAACTTTGCTGGTTTCCTTAATAAATTATTCTAATCGAACCATGGATAATAGCTGGGCCTAGTTCTTCTTAGTTAAATAAAGGAAACCGTCGAAACGTAAGCAATTCAACTTTGCCTAACCTTGCTTAATTCTGTTAGCCTAAGCCCAAAACCTGAAGCCACTTTGGTTAATCTGATCACAAAAAATCATTTTCCCCACGACAGCTGCGGGCTAATGACATAACTGTATGCTTCCTTTACAAAAATTGAAATATAGGTCAAATTTTGGTGCTTTATGCCACAAGAGCTGGTGTCGCTGGGCTATATAATTTGAGCCGCAGTCGTGTGTCACGTAATAATTTAAACCGACTTTGTATCTTTAAAGTACGCCGAAATCTCGACACACAGACGTTTTAGCTTTTGTCGTTCACCAGAAAAAAAAAATAAAAAGACAGTGGTCATAACCGCGCTCGAACCCGCGTCTTCGCGCTCACCAGCGAAACGTTTTATAAAGTGATCCACTGCGCAAGTTACGAATTCAGTTATAATCGGGCCTTCTGATTGATTGATTGATTGATTGATTGATTGATTGATTGATTGATTGATTGATTGATTGATTGATTGATTGATTGACTGATTGATTGATTGATTGATTGATTGATTGATTGATTGATTGATTGATTGATTGATTGATTGATTGATTGATTGATTGATTGATTGATTGATTGAAGGGTTTAACGCGCCGACGCAATGCTGGCGATGAGGCGCGCCGTAGTGGAGGGCTCGGGATTAATTTTGACCACCTGGGGACCTTTATAAAGCGCGCCGAAATCTCGTACACACGGGCGTTCTTGCTTTCCGCCTCCATCAGAAAAGCGGCCGCCGCGGCCGGCAATCAAACCCGCAACCTCGTGCCCAGCACCGCAACGCCTTAACCACTGAGCCACCGCGCTGGGTAATCGGGGCCTTCTACGCAACATTACCGCGTATACGCTGCATGTGTTGAACGCAACAGAGCCACAAAAATAGAAGAAGACCCCCATTGCGCGTATCACTTCGAAGCACTCCGCCCGCAGCAGCAGCAACAACAGCGCAGATCCCATTACGAAACGATGCCTCAACAATGTTGCGCCCCACCCGCGCTCCGAATCAATTCCTTGACGGGAAGGAGACGCTGAATGCGCCGTATACACTGTCATTGCTACAAGCAGCGCAACATATAAGCGCAAAGAAACGTGATCGGCGGAAGGGACGGGGCCCTTCATCTCCGCTGCGGCGCCCGCTGGTGGCGGGGAAAGAGACGAATTCCCGGTCGCCAGGTGAGCAAGATTGTTCCTTGGCGTCCGATATCGATCTGCCCCATCTCCGTTCGGCGGGGGGAAATCGGCCGCCGGTGGAGCAGCGTACCAACGGAGCGGCCGTGTGGCTGCTGCACCCACGGAGTGCGTTAAGGGGCTGTGAAAGCGGAATGCAATATTGTTCAGTTTGAAAGAAACAGGTTCCAATACCTCACTCAGCTCCTTCCAAGCCGCGAAAGACATTTTTATTCGAAAAACGCGAGAAGTATTCAACAACTTTCAAATTTCGCGCTACGGTGACGTGCTATGTGCAGGAGTGACGTCATATGTTTACTGCACGAGTGCATTCAAGTGACGTGACAAAGCGGGACCAGAGGCGCCACTACGATCGTCCAGTTATGTGTCTTAATGGTGGTCTAGGTCGCCGGCCGCCGATTGCGCAAACAAGATTCTGTGACGTCATAGAAAAGTGTCGCCGGAAAGTGGCTTGCGAGTCGGCACTACTTCACGTGTTTTCTTTAATATCTCCGTTATTTGTTCGAAGTTTGCAATAAAATTTTGAAAGGGCCATCAAGACGAAACGCAAGTTTCGTCGATTAAAAGACTGCTTTGTCCCGATAAGAACGACACCAATTTTATTGCAAACTTCCAACAAATAACGGAGATATTAAAGAAAACGTGAAGCGGTGCCGACTCCCCAGCCACTTTCCGACACTTTTCTATGACGTCACAGAATCTTGTTAGCACAATCGGAGGCCGCCGACCTACTAAACCTAAAACACATGGCTGGACGATTGTGGTAGGTCCTCTGGTCCCGTGTTAACGCGTCACTTGAATGCGCACGTGATAAGAAGAGAACCTGATAAGAACCCAGTGATAAGAAGAGGTCGGATTGTAGGCTAATGCCTATTTTGCCCCTCGCGCTGCTATCGCCCCTTTTTGATAAATGAGCGCGAATTAAAGGTTAAGAAGAGCTTTTATGATGTTGTTTAGTCGATATAAATGCCTATTTCGGCGTTTGTGCCTAAATGTGCATAGATGCCTATAAATGGCTGTTTTCAAAATCAACGCCTAAAATCAACTCATGCTATGTTCATACTACTGACGTTACAGCCATATATTGAGCTATGGACGTAAAAAAAACGGCGTTTCACGTAGTTCGGTTGGCTGAGACGTCAAATGACATCAATATTTAAAGATACTACGACAGTTGCGACAACAGTCTGAACTTGGCGTTAAGTTTCGCTTTCCAGTGCAGTTTTGAGATCGTTATTCGTTTAACCGGAAAGCACTGACTGTCTCGAACTACATGGGGTTAAAGCTAGTCCTCGGGTTCAACCAACTCCCGGAAAACGCTCGTGAGCAATAGTGGATGGGACGCTCATTCTCAACGACAAGAGCCACAATTTTGAATCCAAAAATGTGGAGGTGGTGGTAGTTTTCAGTTGTTTTCCCAATTTTTTAGTGATTCTTAGATAATTTTCCGCGTGCTCTCCAAACAGATTTCTTTAAACATGCGCCGTGGCATCCTCGTTTCTAGAAGCATACTCAAATCAAACTCTATTTTCAAAGAAACAGTTGAGCGTGCAGCACGCCTTCGCTTGCACATCATCTCTATATTGAGGAACCAACCGCGAATCATCACTGCGATGCCGGATTACCTTACGCCTTAAAATTCACACTGCCGACGGGCTCTAAAACATGCTCTTCCATCAAACGTCTGTTCGGTAGCTAAAAACCTTTCGAAAAATGCTTTTGGAACATGTGGAAGTGCATTTGATGGTACTTAGTATTAGTGTATTTGGATGGCACGTTTTGCCTGAACTATTCGGGTAATATCATTGTATATGACAAATTTACTAGAAGAGATCCCAACAATCCGCATGTAAGAGAATGTCAATTTCTTGATAAATCGTCGTTTCTCTTGCATTTATTATTTACATCCGTTTTTGTTTCGTTGATATTAAATTGTTTCAGGCACACATAACGTAGACCTTTTTTAAGTCAGCCTTCCCAGCTCTCAAGTATTCTTGTTCGTGCCTCTGTCGCTATATGCGACTCTTGAGCAGGCGACAGTGGTCTTTGAACATGAATGTGAGCAAAGGGCTTGTATAATTAAGCCAGTGGATCACCGTTAGTTCATTAGTTTTATTGGACAATTGAACGGCTATATTCAACTGTATGGCGCCTTTGTGCCAACATAAACACTGACACTTTTGCTTTTCCTCTCGCAGATACAGGTCGCGCACGTCTTCGCTTGAAATTTATTGCCTCTATGTAAAATTTATCGTGCATATATTTACGAGGTTAGAGCCGTAAAACGTTTTTTTTTTGCCTGCCTATTTTTTCAACCTAGACCCGCTTTCTTAATGGTTAAATATCCGGCCTACAGTGATAACTATACCTTTAATGCTGGCCCATATGACGTTACTTCAGAAGAAAGCCGTACGCTATATTGCAAACGTACACTACCTTGCTCACACAGAAGAACTGTTTACTCGTTTCCTCATATCACCGATTAATACTATGTAGTTTACTCGTTTCCTCATATCACCGATTAATACTATGTGGTTTACTCGTTTCCTCATATCACCGATTAATACTATGTAGTTTACTCGTTTCCTCATATCACCGATTAATACTATGTAGTTTACTCGTTTCCACATATCACCGATTAATACTATGCAGGAATATTATTTAGCCTTAAGTATAAGCGATGTATCCGACACAACTTAGTACGAATTTAAAGCGCAAAAAATCAGACAGGGGATGAACGGGACAAGGACAAGCGCTATGGATTACCAACGAGCTCGAACTTACACGTTGTTAAACTAACTTAGTTTTCTTGAACTACCCAGTCTCAGACAAAATCTCTCAGAATATTCTTTTCATGAAAAATAAATTTGTCACATTCCTTTTCTTTTGTACAACGTACGGGCAACAAATGCTCCGAAACACCCTCCCTCTCTTTTGAATAAATTGTTTTCAAAGGGTGTAATTCCCGAAGCATGTTCACTAGTTGAATTTAGAAGCGCATTATCTGTCTAATCTTTTCATTTGTAATATTGTGATTACATAATTTCCTTTCTTTCTCTCTCGTTAAGCATATCTTCATTTAGCCTTCTCCCTGTTTGTTTTATGCTGTGTTGTTCCTGATTTGTTTTTATGCTTTTTTATGCTTTGTTCGTAAGTTCGCCCGATATTGTGTTGATCTTGTAGTATTAGAGATAATAATGTCATATACGCTCTGTGCGATCTCTCTATATGCTTTGAACAGAGGGGCTCGGGCGTTCCTCAAGTGATTTTTTTCTTCACTTTTTACCCGGCCCTACCGATGTAAATGAAACTCAATTTGACTTTGAATTGACTACTGCTTCCCCTATTCCGTACAGTAGCGCGTAATTTGCAAATTTTTCGACGTTTCCTGCGTTTTTCTTTCCGTTAGGAAACGTCTCTCGTTGCTGGAATGTAGCTGAGGGAGTTGCCAAAAGCAACGTTTTTTTCAAACGGAGCAAAGCAGTATTTTGTCTTCACCGCCATTTTAAGAGTGCGTAAGCGCCTCGTCCCTTTATCCCGCCATCTTGAAGCTCGGCGCGACATCCACGCCTTGCCCCGGCTTCCTGATTTGGTGCCTTGAACTGGCTGTATGCTCCGTGCTACAGCAAGTGCAAGCGGTGGCGGGAGTCATTGAACCCGTCGAGACAGCACAGAGTCATTTGGAGGGCCTTACTTCGACTTGGCGTCACCCTGGCAACTTTGGCACCGCTACGAAAGCTGCTTTCTCGAGGGTGGCTCTCCTACGCGCTCTCTCCACTTCCGTCGTTCTGTGGTCTTCCATCGCTCATTCTGTTGACAGATCGATGTGAGTCCGGGGAGCGACGCGAAATTTTTTTCCGACATGCTTCACCTAATGCGCACGAACGAAGAGGTAGGTGCAGCGATATCTGCCAATAGCCGCATGGGGGAAAAAATTGAGTACCAGTCGGTTGTGTAAAGATGGGTGACCAGTGGAGCTATACCGTGCGCGACTAGCCAAAGAAGCGCACCAGCCAAAGAGACAAACATTGTCTATTTTCAGTTTCATACGTAGGTAATTGTATCATTTGTACGTGTGCTTGGCTTTAGCGCCTTCTGCGGACGACACGCCGGAGAGCGCGCCGTATCTGTGTAGCGCGCCCCGACGAGGAACAGGTGGTGATTGGAGTGGTAGCTATCCTCAGTTGTATCGACGCTGCGATTTTGTTGTCTACGCGCTTGGTCTAGGCACGTATCGATATCCTGGAAGCTGGCCTGTAACAACTTCGCTGTAAAAGTGCTGCGATGGGTGGCCGCGTTACGACGAAGTCCACGTTTACCCTAAATCCGCGGGCGCTACGTGTACAGTTAATCAGACAATTACCGATTAAACCCGGACGCCGGACTAGTGCGTCGGCCTTCTTTATGGTAGGATGCATTGTACGCCAGGCTCGAAAAAAAATGTATCCATTCAATGTACGCACTCTACAGCGTTCTCATCGTCATTATGATAATGATCACACAACACCTCGCTCGAAACCGGGGAATCACTAATGCCAGAAATGAAGAGGGGATTGGCGAACCCGCTCCTTTTAAAGGGGCCATGAAGACCAAATACAAGTTGGACGGGTTAAAAAGCCTGCTATGCACCCCCCCCCCCAAAAAAAAAAAAAAAAAGAAAGCGCTTTTATCCCAAACTTGAAAAAAAAATCAATGGAGACATTAAAGAAAACACGTGAAGCAGTAACGACTCCCCAACCCGTTTCCGGCAATTTTTCGATGACGTCACAGGACCATCGGCCACGCCGACCGAAATAACCGCTAAGACACATGACGGGGTGATAGTTCCGTTTTATTGCATCACTTGAATGTACAGTTAACAGTTCACACATTTACAGTTAACACATTGATACAGTTAACACATTGATGACGATGTTTTTAGTGCAGCCCCGTATGACGTCACTCCTGCTCATAACACGTCACTAAGTGGGCAACTTGAAAGTTGTTCAATACTCCTGGCGCTTGCTCGGTTAAAAGCGTCTTTAGTTGCTGGAATGGAACTGAGTGAGGTACTGAAGCCTAGTTTCAAGGTTGTATTTCGTCTTTGACAAAATTCAACGTTGAATTTTGTCAGGAAGAATCTCTCTTCCCTGACTTGAGCAGTGCAGAACAAGTGTAGTACGGAAAAGCAGCCGAGTAGAAGGGCACACAATTGGGCCTCCTGAGAATCAAAATCATCGTCCATCTTCTCCTGACAAAAAGGCTCTATGCACCACATGGAGGGGCTGGACCCTGATGTTATCGATCCATGGATCAAGGCGAAGGTAAGTTGCACAAGACGGTAGGCATTCATTTTGACTAAACACAGCGCAACTTATAATGAATGCAGGATTACTTCTGCCTACCTCTGAAGGTAAGCCGAGGCAGAAATTCTGCCAACGCCGTCAAGGACTAGTAAAATAGTATATTACGTCTTCCGCTAAATCCCTCCCTAGATCCATCCATTTATGCCTAAGTTAAGGATGGTTGTTTGTTCGGTCCGCCGGTCGGTCGGTCGGTCTCGCAACTGGTAGGGGACTGATTTGTTTGTGTGCGAGCAAAAAAAACTTTCAGGTGTTCAGTTATATGTGAGTAAATTGCTTTCGGAGATGAGACATCGCTACGCTATAATATACATGGTGGCTAGTCTGTCTCTCTGTCTGTCTGTCTGTCTGTCTGTCTGTCTGTCTGTCTGTCTGTCTGTCTGTCTGTCTGTCTGTCTGTCTGTCTGTCTGTCTGTCTGTCTGTGTATGACATCACTCCTCACTTCACTCCAGCCATTACCAATATTGGTAGCAGTTTCCTCCTTGTTAACGCGAAGAGATCCCTTAACGTACGCTCTAGGACCGTTCAGTGCAGGTATGGTCTACGCGGGACCAAATACAAAAACACACGCAGGGGCCACGTTAAGTATTTGATTCTAAAAACCTCGTATAGAATACACAACTACCTGGCCCAATTTTACGGGTTTTTTAAAGATGATAGTGTTTCTTGGGCTACTTCAACCCAGAAATTTTGGTCTGCCTGTATGTCTGTTTGTCTGTGTGTCTGTGACTCGATTCACCCACCCGGCCAAAATAAAATGGATACTGCGCAATAGTCTTATATACTCACAGCCAAATGCAAACGTCTAAGCCCGGTTTATATATTCATCCTTGTCAACTTTGTTGAACAAGAACAAGACATTACGCAAATATAAGACAGGGAATTAGCACACAAGGGATATTTACAGTGTTCCTTTATTATAAAAATTCATGGATGCTTGGTTTTTCGATAGCAAATGATATTCAACATCTACTGCAGAACAACGCGTACCGCCTGCTGTTGCCCGCGCCACCTCCGGGCGGCATACGAGAAATCGCGCGGCAACAGCAACGAAAGGTTCCACAAGCTAGGTTCCGCGTTCTGCTTGGAACGCACGTGGAGCACGGCCGCGCGGTTCTATAAACCTTGAAGTCGGCCGCCCCGATTCACGCGCATCTCCACCGTACTGCAGCGCTGGCATCGAGGAACCCGGCTGTAGCAGTGAAACGCGGTAAATTCAAATTGCCTTTAGAAAACCTTTAGTGTGTTTAGCTTAGGATGAGTGCGACGGAACAGGAACAGCATGAGAGGTGAGCGGGAAAGCAAAGGGAGGCATTTACTTGGCAAATGTCTACAAATACTACCGCCTTTTGACGACATTTGCAACGAAAGGAGCAGATACGCGGCCAATTTTTTTCTTGTTTACAGTTTTACAGTCGCTCAACGTTCAACAGGTCTATGGGCCGCTACGAAAAAAAGCTTCCGGTGTTTGCTTATTTGCAAAAATCACCGCCGAAGGAGGCCAATATGCAATCTCGTTTCTGTTTCACAACTCTTCATCCGCTGGGTCCCCCTGGCGGCTACTCTTCAGATGTTAACTTCGCGTAAGCGAGGGCCCGCCACTATTGACAAGGGGACGACGGGCTCCAAAAATGGTAGTCGGATTTATTGAGGCGCCCGGAAGCTGGAGTCAGGCGGAGTTCATGCATGAACCCACAATTGCAATGCACAGCCGGGCGGTCCAGGCTGGAGCGCACAGGGTCGGAGCGGCACCACTACTTGGCCTGAGCTTGTTTCCCACTACAGCTTCAACGCATATACAGGAATAAATTCAACTTGCTCCGGGCTAGGCTAGAAAGAATTTCATGTTTAGCGAGAAAATTGTTGAGAGCTGTGCCAAGTTCGAGCAACATTACTTGCTCACGAAACGCACACACGCGCACACGCACACGAGTTAATTCGCACGCACGCAGCGTCATCCACACACACACACACATACATACACACGTACATACGCACCAGTCACTCACCCTCCCTCCCTCCTTCCCTCCCTCAGTCAGGCGCACACACGCACGCAGACATGAAGCGTCGTACATTCCCTTAAAACGACTAGCTCGAGGCGACTAACTCGGCCTAGGAAAGGTTAAAAATGACGGCGGACTTGAGACACATTCAATCTCGTAGAGAACGACCCAAGGTTTCGCTGGTTAACGGCTCCAATGCAAAGCCGGTTCTATAGCGCTTCATCGTGTTTGCCCTGTTCAGTTCGGCGTCCGGTCCGTCTCAGCTGTGCTCCTAATTTTGCCAGACAACATACGAAGGCCTCTGTTAACGATTCTACTGTGAGTTTTATTATTGATTGTCGACCGACGACATTAGTGTGCCTTGACGCGTGAACAGTACGCACATATGAACATAGAGAGAGAGAGAGAGAGAGAGAGAGAGAGAGAGAGAGAGAGAGGATTCTGAGATGTTGCCTCCAAACGACAGAGAAGCTGACTCCTCGAAACTTCTGAATAAAGAAGAGGTTTAGTGGCTTTAGAGGCGCCACAAGCGACTGCTTTTACTTTTTATTTCGTGTTGTTGTTTGCACCTTTCATGCATATGATTTCAATTATTGAAACCCATTTCTTGTAGCCACCCGGAAAAATTGTGACAAGGCACCTTGGTCAAATCTCAAGACAATATTTCTGAAGCCGTGTTTCAAGCTTCTGGAGAGAAGCAGGTCTTGGACGTGTTCATGGATCCTGATGGTTCATCAGTCTTATAACGCAAATGGTATTTATTTACTTGTTGGAAAGACGCTGTTTTTCATTTATTAGGGGAAAGATCGACGATAAAAAAAATCGTTTCCTTTCCAGGATAAAGAGCGCCTACGTTTATTGCAAAGGTCGCATTAAAACAGGCGTGTCTTTTAACGAATAGTGTTCATTTCTTCATCGTTTGTTAGCGTTCGGCTTTGCAAACTTAGGAAAGTGAGCCAGTCCGAAGTTCCGTCTAGAGGTATTTCAATAACTGGCAATAATTCTCTTCTTGCTATTTCTGAAATGATTATTGTATTAGCACTATTCTAGCGCGCACCGTTTTTTTCGCTAATTGCAGCCTTCAAATTTGTGTGCGCATTACACTAGGACGAAAAACCGGAATCGGCTTCTTCAAAGCTGGCAACGGCATTTCCATGGACAAAAAAATCCAACTGAATCCAATTCGGAACCATCCGTCAACATCACGCGACTAAATTTTGGCGCACAGGTTCCTCGATGGGCAAACATTTTCCAGCTGTTCCGCACATTCGTTTTCTTTTTATTTTTGGTAACAATTTTTTTTTAAACATACCTGGACGTTGCAATCGGGGACGGGTCAAAATCACGCAAATACGGTAATTTTCTAACTTGCCAAGAAAACTTTTGCCATCGTTCACTGCGAGGTTGCTTGTGCGCAACACTGTCGTGCTGTGCAGGGAAGCACCTAAACCTAAGGGAGCGAACAAAATTTTGAGAAATCGGGAGCGAGCGAAAGGGAGGAGCGAGAGCGACAGAATGCGAGAAAGTGAGAGCGAAAGCTAAAAGAAAGAAGGAGACAGGAGACATAAATAACAATAATAGCCGCGGCGGTCGTCGAAAAATGCTCGCAGTTTATCAAAACGCCGGGACGTTGGTGCGCGGAGCGTGCACAGTCGGGCGAGCCTGGCCGGTCGCCTGCAGGCTCGTGGATGCGCTGGTAGGCAAATGGGATGGCGAAACGGAACGCGATGAATAGCCGCCAAAAAAATAGAAAACACGGTAGGAAGAGAAGAAGAATACGAAAATGAGTTCACGTTTCCGTTCGTGCGCGAGGAGAACAAGCGACAAATAAAAGGCGACAAAGAAAAACAGACGACCGTATATTTAAAAAGGAAGAAGGTGAAACGCAGTTGTCGGAAGAAGCTTGAGAAGGATGTCTTTGTAAAGCGAACGAATATGTCCTCTTGTACGAGTTTCGTTTAAAACTACATTTCGCGTTGCTCCCGTGCGCGCGCGCTGGCGGATGGCGTTTTAGAGACTGGGTATATCGGGAATATAATGCTCGCGTTTGGACGGCCAGAGTTGTCTCTCTTCTTTGCGCGAGGGAGTGTTGTATTGCTCTATTCATTCAGGTGCGTCGCTCGCGAGTTGACAAAGGAACTTGGGTGCGTTAAAAGGTAATGAATCGCAATATGCCATCATTCGTATGCGAAGTGCGCGAGCTGGGGCTGAGATTTTCACCGATTCGGAGTGTCTCTTTTTTATCCTGTTTATTTTAATAACGAACGTCTTTTCTGGTCCACCTAACTGCGAAAATTTTGGTCGGACCATCTGTCGTCGTTTACGGTGTATTAGATCGACGAAGGGAACGTCGAGCATATAGATCGGTCGAAGTACTTGGCCTGACCACTCTGTGAAGCTATTGAGAACCGATTAAATGCGAGAGGTGCGATACGCTGCCCAAACGCGGGAAGACAAGGCTACGTAAGCCGGAACGCGGCTTTAAATGGGGTAACTTTCTTCCCATATTATCATCCTCAGTGCATCCTGTGCCGCCACTGCGCCTAAATGTGCTAACTTCCTCCCCATAATATCATCCTCGGTGCATCCTGTGCCGCCACTGCGCTCTCTTTTGGGACATGCAGCATTCAGTGTTTGTAGCGTGATCACTGACCCAGCAGCGTGAGGCAGTTCCGTCGTAGTCGCAGTGCAAGGTAAAAGAGAAGAGGCAAAGTGAAGCCAAGTAGGAGACGACGTGCTTGGAACACACCCGTCTACAGCGCTACACGCCGACGCTCTTGGGTCTGGCCTGGCAAAAAGTTTTAAAGCGAAGCTTTAATATTCCTGTCGAGCGGTTTCGCCGTCGCGGTGGATTTGACCTTGATTTGACCGCACCTGCACACTACCCTTGGCAACGCATACGTGACTCGCCGGGCCGAGCTCCGCCGACGGCGTGGTGCACGCTCTCTCCGCAGCTGGTTCGCGCCTGACCACGTGACTCGCCGCATGCATGCCAGCTTGACCATGACTGAGAGCGAGGCCTAGCCGTCCCCTCTGAGTGTCGCTTGGGAGCTGAGGCTTTGAGCCGCTGTTGGCTAGCGGCGCCTGACCACCCCGCGAATGTCGCCCGACGAGCCGTGCGGCTCGGGAAACGCCGGAAGCGGGACCACAACCATAGACATGGGCAGGCTTCAAGGGTAAATCAAGTGAAACCAACACTTAACCACGCTAAGCCAAGCTTTCGCGTTGCATATGCAGGGATAGTTGAGCGAAACCACCGCGATTTTGCTTGTTTTTTACTGGCGGTGCACTCTTTTTATCTGCGACTTTGACTGAGCGGCTTCGCACTCTGACAGAACGACATTGCTCAGAAACACTCTCTCTTGGTCTCGCAACATTCTTTCGGCCCGTGGCCGCTATCGAGAGGCTTCATACACGACAGACTCAATATTGCAAGGAAGAGCAACTCAGCGCTTTCATGCTAAAATATACGTGTAGCATCTTTTAAAGCGTTACACAGCTCCATCGCCATCGACCGCCATAAGTGTTCTGCTGCGAACCATATTTAATGAACTGAGGCCACTCTCCGTTGGTTGGCATCATCATCGTGATGCCTAATGCCAGAGTCCTTCAATGCTTCGCTGGTCGTGAAACTCCCGGCCAAGTTTCGTACGGGGACAAAGGGTACCGCGAGGGGCGCCACCGCAGATCGGAGGGCATCGGGCGGCCGCCGCTGATCTGTAGCCATACCGGCAGGCAGGAACGCAGTAGCAGCATGCCCGTTCACACCAAATGTTTTTGCCACTCACAAAATGATAAGTCCATTTGAGCGGCCCACGACACGTAAAGCGAAAGCGCACTGCTGATAAGGCGGCGAGAGTATGTTTTATCTTACTCCGTGGTCCGTTCCCTGCCAAACGCGCTCTGACCACGCCCCCGGCTGCCCTCCGATCAACACCAGCGCCGCGGCGCGGCAGCGTACGAAGCTCTCCCATAGCGTGACGGCGAAGTTTCATGACCAGAAAGGCATTGAAGGGCTTTGCTAATGCTTTCCAAACGCACGCACTACTTCTTCCTATTCACTTGTTTCCCATCGACGTTCCATTAAACGCATACCTCGATGGTCGCTCTCCTCTCTCCTTGACGCTCGAGTTTGACAGTGAAGCTTTCAGCCTGTAGTTGTTCGATAAATTTCAGTTCATAAACAAAACACCCAGGCAGAACCCAGCAGTTCCCACCTAAGACGCAAAGCGCATGTGTCGGGCTAATCAGACATACAGTATAGAGCTCACTATTCGTTTAAAAAACCATAAAACAAGCATTGAAACAGCATTATGGATGATAAGGCGCCTGTTTAACAATGGCACCCCCCACCATGTGCTCCTGGTATGGATAGTGTTCGCCGCTTATGCTTGAAGGTTAGGCAGGACTAGTGTCTCTAAATAGAGAAGCTCTTGCCCGAGACGCAGATCGCAGGCTAGGCCAGGCTAGGTAGGACCAGCATTTGCCTCAGAGAAGCCGAGCGCAAGCGACAAGCCCCACGAGAGAACGAGGAATATTTCATGCCTTCCCCCATCTTCATTTGTAGTGGTTTACGACAGCTTCGCTGGACATCCACTTTCGCAGGGCGGGAGGGCGACAATTTTTTGAAGACGATAGTCTTTCTTGGGCTACTCGAACTGAAAAATTTCGGTCTGTCTGTCTGTCTGTCTGTCTGTCTGTCACTCGATTCAGCCACCCGGCCAAACTGAACGCATGCTGCGCAATAGTCTTATATACTCACAGCCAAATCTCAACGTCTAAGTCCTATTTTAATGTTCATACTTGTCAACATTGTTCAACAAGAACAAGACATTGCGCAAATATAAAACAGAAAATCAATACATGAGTAATATTTGCAGTGTTCCTTTATTTAAAAATTACGGGTTCTTGCTTTTTGCGATAGCAAATAAAACACTACATAAACTGCAGAAAACCGTCGCCTGCTGTCGTCCTCGCTACCTGGCGGAGTTCGAAAAGATCAAACGGCAACGACAACGAAAGGATCCACTAGACGTTCCGCGTTCCGCTTAGAACGCTGGTGGAGTAGGGCAACATGGTTCTATGAACGTTGTTGTCGGGTGCCTCGATTCACACGCGTCTCCGTCGTACGGCAGCACTGGCATCGAGGCACACGACTTGGAGCAGTGGTACGCGGTAAATTTGAATTGACTTGAGCAAACCTCTAGGAACGAGACGGGAGAGGAACAGCATGAGAGGTGAGCGTGAAAGAGAAGGGATACATTTAACTGCCAGGAGCGCCAGTCGACTATCGTCTTTCGTCGACATTTGCAACGAAAGGAGCTGATACGGGGCCAATGTTTTCTCTGGGGGTTGACGGATCCCACAATATGCGCCCCAGCCCTATCCCACTAGAAGAATATACTGCGAAAGTTGATTGCGAGATATAGTTTCGAGTCTGCCAGTCCGCAGAGCTAAGGCGTGGGGAATGTCCGCACTTATAATTGTTTGCCACAGGACACACGCCCGGAAAGCGCCTGTCGCGCCACCCTATGGAGCAACGCAATCTGCGTCACGTTGCGCAAAGTGAGGTAGCCCTTGCAAAAGAACTCAGTGACGCGCTCCCGTAGACCACTCTTGCACGTCAACTCACCTTCCATCCTGTTTCAAAGGCCGCCCCGAACCGCTCGACCCTTCTAATCACTGTTGGGATCTTTGATTCGCACATACACGCGTTAGCAGTTCGAGGGACGCGTTAGCAGTTCAAGTTCAACAGTGGCGGATTCGATGTGATTGAAGAGAAATGAGCTGTAGATACTGCGATAAAACATGCCTTTTCTGAAGGTACACCGTAGTGCAGTCATCGGCAGACGAAACGAGGTGCACAAAGACGTATGAACCTGACCATGCGAAATCGAAGAATATGGTTCATAGAGACCACATAATGACGCGGTTGTGGTATATTTAGAAGGCAGTTTTCGAACCTTCGTTGCTTTCGTACAGCCATTCAGCAATTTGACTTGCGTGGACAGAAATTGCGCTCTTTGTGTGTTCCCGTTCATAGTTTCGCGTTCGCAGTTCATTTGATTGATTGTAGGGTTTAACGCACCGACGCAACGCAGGCGATGAGGCGCGCCGTAGTGGAAGGCTCCGGATTAATTTTGACCACCTGGGGATCTTTAACGTGCGCCGAAATCTCGTACACACGGGCGTTTTTTGCTTTTGGCCTCCATCAGAAAAGCGGATGTCGCGGCCGGGAATCGAACCCGCGACCTCGTGCTCAGCATTCGCAGTTCATTTGTCCATGACTGTTCATGCATGTTTGGTCAGCGTGATTTTGAAGCGGCTTAAAAGAACACAAAAGTAACATCAAGCAAAAAAGTGGAAGAGAATAGAAGAGGAGAATATGGAGGAGAATATGGAGATTATTTTGAGGAGAATAACAAAAGGAGAATGTGGGAAAGAAGAATGAGGATAATAATACGAAAGCACTGTTAAAAGAACAAAATGCCGAACCTGCTTTTATGTTACCTATATAAGACAAGCTAGTTTTTATCCGATTTCCAACAAGGCAGGCATTAACAGTCGCACAGCAGACATTTTCGCGCGTAATAAAGGAAGGTCTAGCAAAAAGCAAGTACTACCCCCTCGTTAAAACTCAACGCGGGAACACTTCCCTCGTGCCCTTTGTATTCGCAGAACAATGACGTTAATTGCGATCTCTAAGATTGGCTCCTGCTGCTGTTGCTGACCTAACAGCGACGCGAGCTATAAAACTCGACCTCCTAATTTATCGCGTTATAGTACTCCGCTGTGATTTCGCAGCTGAAAATTAACAGCTAAAACAAAGTAAAACAGAGCTCTTTTAATGGTCCATGCAGGTGTGGTGGTTGGAGCCATAAGCGCTAAGAAGGAAAATTATTGTAAGAAATGTCCAGCAAGGCGCTAAAAATTAGAAATATCAAGCTCGAGAGAAAGAGAAAGAAAATAAAAACGAGCAACGTGACTGGAAAACTGAGTGCAGCGCTGAATCTTACTCCTTTAGGTGTTTCCCCAGCCCAGGATCGTATTTATCTTCATGAAGCGGTGGAAAGTCAAATGGGTTAGTTTGTACCCACACGCTTTCTTTCTCTTAAGAAGCGAACAAAAGAACCCGAAAATCATCTGCAAAGTAGGACGCACTTAGAGCCCCTCAAAAAAACACAGACGAAGTTTCGAATTTAAGCGCAAAATTATATAGTGCAAAGGGTGTAAACGCATACGGTTTCATACACGTCTCCTCTCCGCGCGACATAATGGAGTGTACGCGTGATTAATGGCGGAAAACTGGCCGACTTCCCGCTGTTTTGTAAGCCCTTACCGTTGTGCAAGTTCTTGCGACAGACCGGTCGCGACAGAAAAGAGTTGAGGCATGCTGCACGTATGCGCAGACGTCGTGGCTCTGCCGACCGTTGAAGGTTCAGAGGTGCTTTTACGCTGTTGCTTGAAGCAAAATGTCGCCATGTAGAGTGTTCGTTGGGCTCTTTGAACGCGTACGAGGTGGTATTATGATTCCCGTACACATGCCTCTATCTTGACAATAAAACCGCTTTCGGGTGTGTCAGTTATCTCTATGTGTAGACGTGATATTTCGGTCATTTACCCGTTACATTTTCGCTAAGTAGTCGTCGTCTATTGTTCTTGTTCAGCCTGGAGTAGATGGCTTGCCACGCATTGCGAGCCGAACTCTCAATATGTGAAAAGAAATGAGGTGCAACGCAAGCCTAAGCGATGAAGTCACACACTTTGAAGCGTTTGAAAAATTCCGCCATCTCCACGAAGTGAATGATGATGAGAGGGGCGAAACTCCAATGCTTATCGGTAAAAGCGGGAAACATTCACCCACACATCATATAAAGACTCGACACGTTGTTGTAGGGGTGTTTTTATGTACACTTATATACATGGTGTTTACTATTTACATATCGATGCAATTATATACGCTTATATACACAAAAGATGAAGCAAAAAGGCTTATCGGTAAAACCGTGAAACATTCGCCCACACATCATATAAAGATTCGACTCGTCAAGCTTTCCCCCGCTCCGTTGACAAGCCCGTCGACGACGTCGATGTTTGTGGTGGTTATGTAGGGGTTGTTTTGGACGATGAGAATCTCCATGGGTAAGTTGGCAAATTCGGTGTGTGACATTTTAGCCACCTTGTCCGTCGCCTTCTGCAGAGCGTCTTGTGTCGTGTACCCCCGGTACGTGTCTTGAGCTCGAAGGCGACGGACGACAACCTCTTCTTCTTCCTCTTCTCCTTGTTGGGTAGCAAGGAACGCGTTGAACGTTTTGACCTCTTCGGTCAATCTTTGGTTAACCGATCCCTAGGGGGATCCTGCCACAATCATCATTAATGTGCCGTGCCGTATACAGCAGCAACGAGGGACGAGACAGGGCCCGAGCAAGAGGAGCTTCGCCCCTAAAATATCGTGGGAGAATTCAACCAACTGGATGACACACGAAAAACCCGCACGAAAGCCTTGCTGGGCATGGTTGAAAAAATTGTTCTCCTCTAATTGGTGAAAAATGGTTGAGTATTACACATGCTCTAATGTTTTGCAACACACACTGGTGAGGCATACGGGTCTGTAATTTTGTGCATGTTTACGGGGACCCGCTTTATGAACTGGAGTGACGTTCGCAGTTTTCCAGTCCCGAGGAAGTTCACTGGAATCAAGAGACAATCTCAACAATACAACAAAGTATCTAGAAATCATGGAAACGCATGTTTTGAGAACATAGCACGGGATACGGTCTGGTCCAGTGGCTGAGTTTGACATAACTTAGAAAAAGTTTACACACTCCCTCAAAAGACGCTGATATTTCAGGCATTCAATATAGTCATTGAAATGATTAGCTTTTTGAATATCATCAGTGATGTCACCCTGGGGACCTGATATTGGCGGTATTGAACCTTCCCCCTTGCCATTCGATTTCACATGCTTCCACATCTCTTTAGGGCTTTGTTTAGCTTGTTCCCTAGCGATGAAAAAAAACGCATCTTTTGCTGCCTTGATCTTTAGTCTAATTTCTTATCCTGTGGCGTCAAAAGTGCAAAACAGGTCTTCTTTCCTGTCAGCTCTATAACTGCGGAAAAGTCGACACTTTTCCCAGTATAAAATTACAACAGGAAAACCTCAAAAACTTAATAACAATTCCTGTCGTACTACAAAAAACTTTGCTGTGACAACAGAAGTCCTATGTTACGACAAAACATCTGTTTTTACGATACACATTTCTGTTGTAACGACAAAGTCAATTTTCTCAACTACAAACATTCCTGCAATCACAACAGAGGTGAAATTTATGCTACTCTTCGCAATGGGCAATGACATTCAAACCATGTGCAACTACTGATTGAACATTGTATCATGACAAGACAGCAATTCGGCACGACGAAACGTTAAAATGAGGACAGGAATACGACACACGAAAGAACATCAAAATCCCGACACGACAAGAATACGACAAGACGACAGTACGACACGGGAAAATATGACAAAATTACACAACCTTTTCTTGCCGTCATTTCCGGCTGGGTTTTATTTAGTGGTGCTCCAACTTCCCTGGTGAACGAAGAAATGCTTTTTTAGGTGTATTAGAAATTGTTTTGGATGGGATATAAGAATCAATGAGGTCCGATACCTTGTCCGTGAAACATTTTCAAAGCTGATCTATGTTATATGTTAAGCTGAATTCAACCAACACCTCAAAGTACTCTTCCAGGGCCCATATTATTAAATCGTAGTTACCTCTTTTGTACATGAACCCTTTACGCGGACTTCCGATAACAGGGAACGGACGCATACGTGCGATGGTTGCTAACACCGCGTCGTGGTCACTTATACCAGGCACAGGACATATGGAATGTACTGAATCGTCAAAGTTCGAAAAGGAGAGATCAAGCGTTGAAGCGCAATCAGCTCGTATCGCCTTGTCGGGAAGTCCTCATATTGGTACATTTCTTTAGCAGCTATCTCATTGGGAATTCCAGGGAAAGTGCCGAGTGAGAGTATGGTTCGGGGGACATATCTACTCAAATGATCTGAAGCTAATAAAGTCGCCGCTAAGAAAAAAACTTCGTTTTCAAGTTCTGAATTTCTTGCGGTAATATGTTAAACGGCCTTAAAGAAGTGTTGCTAAGGCTACGGTAGAAGGAACCAAATGCGATCTGTTCGCCATCAGCGAGTGAAACATTGCGCCAAACTGATTCGCAATCGTTGGCACGAGCCGGAGGGGTATTGGGCAAATTTGCCCACTAAAAGAAAACGCCCTCATGGTGCGCATGCGATCGCAACGGTGGACATCAAATGAAGATGGAAAATCTTCAGAATTATTGAAGGTATATCAAGCCAAGACTCAGTGCCGATTATAATATCTGCCTCAACTGCAGCGTTTAATGCTGCCAGTAAATCGTTATTTTTGATGCTCCGGCCGTTTACAACTAAAACGTTTAATTTCGTCTTATGGTTTCGGGCATCTCGGCCCGAGGTAGTTAAGGCACGCACGGTGGTATCAGATACGTGTGCGCGATCATACAGCCATCTTTTTGCCAGAACGACCGTGTCTTTTTCTGCATAATAGACGTACAGCCGTGAGCTGAAGTAAACGGACCACGGGAGCGCTGGCCAAAACTAATCGCTGCGCCGTCTGGTTGCTCGGCGCCTGTTGTCGAGACCGCGCACCGCGCAGGCGCGGCCTAGCAGTACAGCACACATGCCGCTATCACTCGCTGCTTCGCGATTGTCTCACGCTCCGATAAATTGACGCCAGGGGAGCCGCGCTGCCCTTTTACTGCCTGCGGGTCACGCACCTTCAGTGGAAATGGCGCGCTGGCGCAATCGGCGGCAACGCGGCTCCGCTGGCAGAGTGGGCGCGCTGGTGATTATCTCGGGCTTCAAGCTTTTTTTTTTTTTTTTTGCGATCCCTCCCCCTCCCTCCCGCCGTCATATATTGAAGCAGAAAATGAAGCAGAAAAAAATTGATTGATTGATTGATTGATTGTAGGGTTTAACGCGCCGACGCAACGCGGGCGATGAGGCGCGCCGTAGTGGAGGGCTCCGGATTAATTTCGACCACCTGGGGATCTTTATCGTGCGCCGAATCTCGTACACACGGGCAAGCAGAAAAAAAAATCACTGTACAGTCGAAGAAAATAAAACACAACACCATCTTTGTCGGTTTTGAGGATAGATGCGAAATCACAGCCTCCCGATAATATCAGCGAACTGGGAAAATTATTGATGCTAACCTTACATGCCAAGGTTTTCACAATTACTGCTGTGTTTAGGTATGTACTGCATTGCTTTATGAAACTTCGTTTGCCGCATGCGGCATATGTGCCATTTCGCAATTGCTCGGGAAAATCCAGCTTCGCAATTTTTCAAGTGCGAGGCACCGACACATACATTTTATGTTCAAAAACTATATTGCGATATGAGATACCATTGAACCACGCCTTCAATTCCCAGCGACTATCGAACTGCATGCAAACTACATTTTTCGATTAGATTTATTTGCACTTGAAAACATTATTGACAGTTCTTGCGCACTTCTGTGCCATGAGTTGAAATGGAATGATTTGATCCAAAGAGGGTCCTTCAGTCGACGATTGGAGATAAAAAGATTACTAGCTTATGGTCGACACCATGCGGCAAACAAACGACGGCATACTTCAAAACAGCCAAGTTTATTTACACGTAATATTTTACAAAGCATTGCACAGGGCTTCCGTTCATAGATGGGGGTCCGCAGACAAAAAGAGGAACGTGGGAGAAGAGGAACTCCGTGGGTCCCTCCGCGATACTTCCAACTTCCTTTTTTTTCCAAACCCTGCCACGAACTAAAAAAAGTGGATTTGCCGGATGACATGCTAGAATAACGCCTCCGCACAGCACGAATTTTAAAGCTGGCTTTTTGCACAACGTTTAAATTATGCAGAAAAGCCACACTCAAAGGGCGTGCATAGAGATATGAGTATGAGCGACTTTGGCTGCAAGGGTTAATTGTGCGACAATAGGGCACGTATCAACATATTTCATCGTGGGGTCCCTCACCACTTTTGCAAGCCCAGAAGGAGTATTTGGCACGCTACCGGCCGAGTACCACTGGCATAAAAAATCAGAGGTCGGGCAAATCCCAAGTCTGGCGGGCAGCCCTTTCCTTCACCACACCATAATCTTTATTTAATTACAAAAGTCCCGCCTCCCAAAGAGACGTCTCAACCGAGAGTGAGGAGGACCTATCAATTAGCCAATACTATAGGCCGCTGAGCGGCCACAAAGACAGTCAATTGTTGTTGTGTACACAAATAGCTATGGGACCCAACTCTGTCACTCTCATGCAGAAACTCGAAACTCGAAAAACACGAACAACACGAAAAACACGAAACACGAACTCGAACAAACAACAAGACAGCAGATATCAACTGAGAAACTTCATCACTTAACAAAAAAGAAACCTCCTGCTTTTTGAATAAAAAAAAGGCTACGAGCCCAACGCAGCCACAGCACGCTATGTGTGGCAGCGTAGCACCATTGCCACTTATCAGGTGAGTCGCATCGTTTTCAATGATAGGGCGGTGCCCGGCAGTGTTCCTCTAACTGCGCGGCGTGATTCCCCTGGCGTCAATTTATCGGAGCGTGAGACAATCGCGAAGCAGCGAGCGATAGCGGCATGTGTGCTGTACTGCTAGGCCGCGCCTGCGCTGTGTGCGATCTCGACAGCAGGCGCCGCGCAACCAGACGGCGCAGCGATTAGTTTTGGCCACCGCTCCCGTGGTCCGTTTACTTCAGCTCACGACTGTACGTACGCCCACTTTGGAATAGCTTCTTAAAACGTAGCTGAAATTTACCATCGTGCTGCCTGGCAAACTCAACTCGGAAGCTTCCCTCGTATATGCCAGACTGAAACCGAGAAGTCTTCGCAACGACACAGGACTGAAGCCGAGCCGTCTTCGCGAACAGCAAAGTCTGTATCTTTTAGTTTAGCACCGGAGGCTAAGATTAAATCTTTAACTTTAAAGCGGCCGAACTTTGAAACGATCGGTCGATTTTTATTCGGCTGGAAACTGCCGATTCTGTGCGCCCTTTACAGTTAGCATTTGTTAATCGTTATGTCCAAAGACTGCGCGCACAAGCCAATGACGGCGTACTCCGATTCAGCCCATGTCTCTGATTGGCTATCTGGAATCCCGAAGAATAAAAGGTTGTTCCTGAGCAATCGGATCTCGGCTTCATCCGCAGCCGCTTTTAGCAACGCTAAGTTTGGGTTAGAGTTGAGCCGTTTCCCTAGAAATTTGTAAAGACGAAAGGTTTCCTTGGGAATTGATTTTAGGTGCGGAGTACCTACGGAGCGCACAATGTCCATTCGCATCCATACGCATAGAATTTACAATCGCAAAAAAATTACATAGGCACCGGCAGGATTCGAGCCCGTGTCTGGTAGAGCAAACATAATTAGCGTCAGTCGTCTTACCCAATGGGCTACGACCATGAGTTAGTACCCTATAGTCAAACGGCTTACTCCCTCGCCTGTAACGATGCGGAGTACCTTAGGACCCCTCAATGTCCGTCCGCGTCCATCCGTACGCACACCACTATCAAACGAAAGTCAAGCGAAATTCGATTTGAGCCGTGAGTTGCAGTTTCATTTGGGGAATAATTAAGGTGCAACTCGCGGCTCAAACCGAATGATGATCGAGGCGCAAATCGGACGTCACTCAGGGCGCAACTCAAATGTTATTTCGAGTCCCCGTACTCTGCACCCTCGCTGTCATCCACGGAGTGAAGATGCTGCCATTTTTTTCTTGTTCAAGGCACTTCACCCGTTTTTTTTTGTTTTTTAGCTTAGATTAAATGCCCTTTTCCCATTCCCGCAAGTCAGTTCGTAGCTGCAGTTGTCCTTGCTCAATGCGTTGTATTGCTTTCAGAAGGACACAACTTTCAATGGTTTCTGTTTGCGTGGAAGTTTCAGCGATGCTTTCAGGCCCTGGGTTGGTCTCGATATCTGCAGATGGCAACAGAAGCTGGGTAAGCACAAAGCAAGCACGTGGAAACATTTCTGAACAGATACAGCGAGGTTCAGTGGGGCACAACACCGCTACGATGCGGCGATCTGAGCTGCGAAAGCACAGACACTTTTTTAAGTAACTAACCTGGGTTACAAGCAGCGGTGAGTAGATGTTCAATGCGGTGTCGAGCCCCGCTGGCAGGTGCATTGAAGGCTCCTTACGTAGTACCGATGCTGTCCCCGGTTGCCAGCTGAAGTCTGCAACATCGCCGAGATTTGGCGGAGCGAATCCGTCGTAATGTAGGGATTCGCGGTCATCGTCAGGGCTGGGGCAGTGCCATTGCTCGCCGGCAGGGGCGTCCTCTGTTGTCACTGGTCTGTCGATGGCGTTGAATGGGTGGTGTGTCCTGGCAAGAGGAGAACCTGGGTTACAAGCAGCGGTGAGTACTTGTTCAATGCGGTGTCGAGCTCCCATTTAGTGGTTTTGTAACCAATGCGCGCATATGGATTAGTAGTTCATAATGAAAACTTATTATCCACTCATATTTACTACACGCCAACGTCGTTACACTTTACTTGATATTGGTTAAGCAAGTGTAAGGGCGCAATAATCTCAACTGCTCAAGCTCTCCTACCTCCCTTCAACCGTGTGAATGCTCTGGGTGCCAGAGTTTACCGAGCAGCTAGCTGTATATTTTTTCTTGTTTCTCTTTCAACATCGCTTTCTCCATACTTTTGCCAGCCGCGCAGCGCAACAAACGCTTTTGACTCCATTTTATACTTTATTGTCATTTGTGTGCATCCCTTTTCTTCAATTTTTCTCAAAGCCCAAAGGGACGGAAGTAAGGAACACAACACAAATCCAAGCACGAATGTGGGGGCTAGAAATGGAGCAAATAGAAACAAAATAACAAAGAACCGCGCAGTTCTTTCCGGCGCCAGTTGACTGCGAAAGGTAGAGACAGACGGTGACGACTCCCAGCGGAGCTATCGGGAACCAAAGCTGGGCTGAGTAGCGGCCGGCGAAGTGTGACAGGTATGCAGCTTTCCATTTGCGCTCACAGGCTGAGGTGGCAACCGGGGTCACTTCCCGAAAGACGGAAGGAAACGAATTGGTCCCGCCGGGACCGCGTGGCAGTACACCCGGCCGCTATTAGCCAAGCCAAGCAGCAGACGAAGCCAAGCCGAGCCAAGAGTTAGAATATAAGCGCAAGCGCACGAAGGAGGACATGAGAGCTCTTTGAGACCTCGAGGGCGAAGGGCCGTGGGTCAGCGCGTTGGGGCGGCTACCGTGCCGAGCGCCAAGGAAAAAAAAAAAAAGAGCGAAGAGCGTGTGTCAGGGGACTTGAGCCGGTGGAGAGGAAGCTGTAGGCACGCTTCTAGATGGAAAGCGAGCCGGGCTCTAGGGAGGGCAGAAAAAGTTTCCTTTTGCGGTCGTTGAAGCGGTAGTGGGAAAGCAGATTCGGCATGGAGGGAAAACAATTTGAGAGGACGTAGGGCAGTCGCGAACAAAGCTGCCTCCACTGAGTGAGCAACTGTGTGGGGACGAACGTGTGACTGGCAGTTGCGAAGCTTGAGGAATTCTGTGGCAGCCGATAACAGCGGCGATCGAAAAATCTAAAAATCAATGCACGTGTTTATAGGCGTGAGCTTCTAACTCAGTCTGCACAAGTCGTAGGCAGTGTCAAAAACTAAGCAAATAAAGTAAAGAGTAAATAAAAGTTTCTTCGAAACAAAGTCGAACTCATCATCACCAACGATTCATGCAAAGTCACAAAAGCGACGGATTCGCTGCGCACGCAGTGTCACCACTGCTCTCACGAACCCGCTCCGTTTCCCAGTTTCTTAAAAAGGAGCCAACTATCTCGGTCTGAGCGTACGTACAACCCATCTGAAACTCGCGCACGCCCCAAGCCGAAAAGGACGCGCTCCCTCAACTTCCGGGGCCGCAAGCCAACCGGGAGCCAACAAGTACGAATGCCACGCCGCTAAGCCTAGCGCCCGTCCCGCCCCCTTCAGGCATCACGCCACCGCGTAGGAGAGCGCTCCGCGGGCGGATATTTATACTTCAGACTCTGCCACGCTCGCCCAGCGGCCAGTGAGCTGTTCTGTGATCTCGCCCACAGTGCGAACACGGCTCCGTGCCGAGGCGGTGGGAGCCGAAACCTGGCGCTCCGATACCGTAGTCACGCACTGGGAAAGTAGTTTTGAAGCGTGCTGCTTGCAACGCCGTCATCTGCGTTGTAGCATAGTCACGGAAACTTGAATTTTGGCATGGGAGAAACTACACCTGGCTGGAGTGTGCGCGGTGGCTTAGGGTCGTCTGAGTGCAAACTGTTGGCTACGACCTCCAACTTCCAGTTTTAGCGACTTAGAGAAAGGTGTGGAGCGATATTTGTTTCGTAATGACGGCGCCAACGAGTTAGCTGAGGAAGACTGCACACACGTGAAACGCGCTCAACATTCGAAAAAAGTATACGCGCTGTCATACGGATCAAAGCTAACCGTATACTTTGCATGCCTGAGGAGTCTATATGGATTGTGGAAACTTGAAGCGGTAATGAGGGATGATTATTTTTAACTCGCAACAGGGTAATAAAGTTGCTTCGAGTTTAGTGCGAAAACACATCTATAGATATATGACCGCGCGAAAGGATCTGCCGCCCTTTAACGGACAGTAAGGCAACCGTCATTCATCTAGGAAAGACCTGGTGAAGAAGACCCGGGAGTACAGGTTGATCATCAAACGAAAAGCCTGGGCTCCAACCTTGTCAACATTAAACTCATTGACGTGCGGCTCGACTGAGTCTACAAACATCCACGTGGCTGTAGAATCGAGGCCGCTTATATGCCGGTAAGCGGTTTTGACAGAACAGCTTCGACCAGAGCGTCATGACCCTAGCGGGACTGTATTCGGCCACTTTGGGGAGAAAAGGTTGCACCCGAAAATAGGATGACATGTTTTAAAGCGAAAAACCACAATTTCAGCTACATTCAACAATCGCTTATCAAGGTAACGACACAGTGTTTATATACAAGGCTCGTGTCAAAGATATGCTCCTAGAGGATATTGTCGCCAGCTGGCCTGACCTAAGCTCAAAGCAGGGTTATTCATACAATGAAATTTTGATCTGGCGGTAAAAAAATGGTGCAGCTTGCACTAATGGTGCAAGGCTGGAGAAACAGTAGAGCAGGCGGCCCCCCCTCTCCCTTCGTCGGAGGCCCGGCTGTTCAAAGCCAACGCTACGGATAACCCAAAGGAAACAATGCTGTGCGCCCGAAATGCAATGATACCTCAAAAGCGTAGGCGCGGATTTAAGAACGCCAGGTTCCCAGGTTCGAGTCCACGAGAAGCGTTTTTTTTTTGCTTTCCCATTGGAAGTCTCCTGTTCGCGTTCAGCAACTGTTCTCCTGTTCGCGGTCCGGTTGGGTTAAACAGCTCTGCTGTTGAAAACCTGAAACTGTATTCTGCTTCTCCACTTTCGTGGTTGAATCTAAAATGCAGTCCACATAGGAATGAAGCCACATTGTAATTTGTCTGGTCTGAAGATATCGCTGTTACCCGCCGCGGTGGCTCAGTGGCTAAGGCGTTGCGCTTCTGAGCACGAGGTCGCGGGTTCGATTCCCGGCCGCGGCGGCCGCTTTTCTGATGGAGGCAAAAAGCAAAAACGACCGTGTGTACGAGATTTCGGCGCACGTTAAAGATCCCCAGGTGGCCAAAATTAATCTGGAGCCCTCCACTACGGCGCGCCTCATCGCCTGCGTTGCGTCGGCGCGTTTAACCCCCACAATCAATCAAAGATATCGCTGTTGCAACTCCAGAGAGATGTTTTGAGAAAGTTAGGTCGATACACGACTCATGAACTGTGGTTGGTTGATGTGAATCATTACAACGTAGTTGAAATCTCCTAGCATTAACCTATTTATTTATTTATTTATTTGTTTATTGTACCCTCAGGGCATACAGCATTATAGAGGGGAGTGTGTTTAGGAGACAAGTAAAATACAAACATGCGCATGAAAAGAAAACCAAATTTAGTACATGCATACAACACTGAAAAACAGCATATAAACTACAATGTTTATAAAATATAGAAAGTAACAAGAAAGAACCAAACAAGGGTGCACCACGCCAAAATTACCATGACAGCCTAATGCACGCACAAAACACTGGTGAAAAAAAATAAATCGGCATAAAATTTCTCCGATACACATGTAAACGGTAACATGGACCAAATCAAACAAATAACGAATAGTAATAAGCTAAGACAAAAAAAAACGAGTTGAGCAAATCAACGCATACAAATTTCGAGTGCCTCCCGAAACCGTTCATGGTTAGTTATGGTGACTAATGACGCAGGCAGGTTGTTTCAATCACGGTACGTACGCGGTAAAAAAGAATGTGACTATGTTACGGTGTTCTGGCGCGAAATATGAACCTTGTAATGATGGTCGAGGCGTTCAGATATAAAATTAGTGCCCTTCCATTCTGTGAATAAGGATGACCTGCAAAGCTGGACGCAGTCCACGGAGTGCGCGAAACAATACACGTGTATCGTAACTTGCGATGGAGCATATTTCCTAGCCAATTAGCTGAATGAACCTCTGACGCATCCAAGCTTTGTTTTTGCAGATAAACATGGAACTGCCTGTGTCCCTCTCCCGCGTCGTAGGCATCTTACTGTCCGTGTAAGGCCGGGTTCAGACTGTTGCCGCAACTGTCGTAATAACTTTAAAGAATGACGTCATTTCACGTCTCAGCCGACCGAACTGCGCGACATGACATTTTTTTTACGTCCACAGATCACGATACGGGTTTTGCGTCTGTAATCTAAACATAGCCGAACACACAAACCCAATCTGCTCTACCGCTAAGGACTCCGGACAGGTCCCATTGGGCCGTTTAACGTCCGCGTTTAAATCTCGCACCAGCACTACGGACATGCCATTCATCAGTACGGGCATGAAACCTACAGCTGCGCGTGCACGCCTTCCCTCATCCCCCCTCCCCACTATTCTCCTCTACAAACCTGCGCATGCATAAACCGGCGACCGGTCATGTGCGCGGACTTAGAAGTGACAGACGCCGTCGAAAATATCCCCTGAAAGCCCCCTGAAAAAGTGATATGGGCTCACGCCGGGGTTCCCAGCGGGCACTTTGCTGTTCATCAGGGAGGGATTCGCCGCTACTCCACGAGCTGAACTTGAGGCGGTTACTGCGGGGCCAGCAGCTTTCCGTTGTTTTAGCACCCATTCGCGCTTGTGTTAGAGCCGACGCTTCGATTCTTGCTCCTCTTCCTCCAAACGAACGACGTGCATCCGTCCCATAACGATTTAAAACCTGGAAGCCTTTGAGCTCTATTCTCATGTACAAACATGTAACTGTCCGTTTTCCTTCCCCCTCGTATGCATCTTACGGTGTGTGTAAGATATCTGTGTAACACATTAACCTACACCCGAACCACTCGATTGAGGTGGGAAGCCTACTAACCGCATTGAGCCATGTAATTTCGACATCTAAATACAAGCACAGTCGGCATTTCATCGGTAGTGGCATGAAGCCTAGCTGTGCGTGCATGCACCCATTTCTCTACCCGCAAACCGTGCAGGCATAAACCGGCAACCGGTGATGGCGCATACTTAGGCATGAAAGACACCAGCGAAAATGTCGCTCGGAAGGCTTTCCAAGCTGAAAAAGAAATATCGGCTCAAGCCGGCGTTCCAACTGGGGAAGTTTCTCTTATACCGGGAGGGATTCGCAGCTACTTGGACAAGTGAATCTCAGTGGAAATCGCGACGGCGGGTTTCGGTCGTTTTAGGGGCAGCCCTTTGGCAGCCGTTACCTGGGCTTCGCGGGAGCGGTGTCTGTTTATGTCTGCGTAACCGAGTGAGCGAGCGCAGCAGCGACGAAAGAAAGAGAACGGAGAGGAGCGTCTAGCAAAGGCTGAAGTGGAGTACGACAGCTGCGGCTACAGCGTCATCTCTCTCACTGCCTTTCCCTCGCATGTTTCAGGCGTCGCCACGAAGGAGCGCCCTCCCCCTGAGACTTTCGATCGTCGTTGTTCTTTCTCCGCTTATCCAAACGACCTGACGTTTGAGCGGCAGGCTCAAACACGATATGCAACAACATGCTCGCTGCTCCCTTGTGCGGGGCTAATCCGAACCACGTGACATTTGCACCGGAGGTTCAAACACGATTTGCAACATGCTGGCCGGCGGCGGCGGCGCACTGCGAAGTAGCAGCAGAGTAGCGCACGCCGCCATACGACCGCTGATCACGCGAACACTTCCTGAGACGCAGTAGGAATGCACCATGACCGAGAAGACTGCAGGGAGTGTAGTAATCGTCAGTGCATTTTTTACGCCCATCTGTGGTTCTCTTTATTTTTCGCAATCATCTGATAACCGCATATCGCCGTTAGTTAGCTGGCGACTGCGGAACTTGCCAAAGTGGCATCGATAGGGGTGAGGGGGAAAGTAGTTGTGAGAGAGGTGTCAGCGGTGGTGAGGAGGAGCCCCTTAGCGGCGCCGAGTAAATTAATGACACCGCAATGAAAACTGGGGGGGGGGGTTAGACATATACTGCTTTTCAGTGAAAGAAAGGAGGTTTTAGCCAACGTGATTTAAGTACCGGCTTGTGGTGGTACAGTTTATGTAGCACATAAAGGCGAGCCAGTTGGTGAATAACAGATGATGATTTACTTTATCGAACAATTTGGCAAAATCTAAGTACAGTCTAGTCCACTTATAACAATATCCAAGTGCCAAGAAAATCCCATCGTTACAACCGATGATTTTTATATGCGGGTTGCTAAATAAAAAGACGTAGCAGAGCTCAAAACATTTTATTTGCAGGCAAGCAAGGTTGTACTGCTACCTATTTGTGGAAAAGAAGACATACTGTGTTTGCTGCACATGAAGCTGGCGCACATATTTTTCAAGAGCACCTATAGGTGCTTCACCTAGCTTAGCGAAAGGTCCTTGGTGGAAACGAAGTCTCTGGGGGACTATCATGCGTTGGGCCTCCTGCGAAGGTGCTACCCAAGTAGGCTGTGCAACCGCGTCGTCAGAGTCGTCACTGCCCCCGCTGTCCGCAGCACGTATCCGCGCAACGATCGCCTCTTCAGTGAGGCGCTCTGACGTTTCCAAAACGCCGGCCCTGACGTCTGATCCGCGAAAAAACGGAGGTAGTTGAAGAAGAGGCACCCAGTCAAATTCAAAGCAGCAGGCACGGGGACGGGGCCAAAGCGGCGGCATCGGGAGGGGTTTTTGGAAGGAGAACTGTTCCTCTCCTCCTTTCACTTCCTCGTAAGCTGCGCAGTTGACTCGTTTTCTGAGGGGTGGACAGGATGCGAGGCGCATAGCGGCGCATGGTGTCGGTGTGGTTGGCGTAGAGAGCCAGCGGCACCTCGCATTTTCGGTGCTTGCTGTAACCCAATTCAATCGTTATATCCGATATCGCGGCACTTGAGCATCGTAATAAGCGGTTTATTTTTTCATGGGAAGCATACAAAAAAAGTGGATGGTGCCATAGCGGTTCATCGTTATATTCGATATATTGTTATAAACGGTATCGTTATAAGTGGACTCGACTGTATATACAGTGAGTCACAAAACCTGAATCAAGATAGACATGCAGATCGTTAGTAAATGTGATTAGGTACCTTTCGCAGGAATCGATTTGCGGAAATCGTGCTGCGAGTGATGGAATAAGTTATTCGATTCTGAAACTGGAGATTGGAAAAAAAAATGTGCTCAAACATTTTGCACGGAACCGAAATAAGGGAGATTGGACGATAATTAGAGGGGTTATGTGCGTCGCCTGATTTGTCGAGGGGGACCAAACGGCCTGTTTTCCAATTTTTGGGTAAATAACCGTCATGGAAACATTTAGTGATAAGGCAATATAATATAATTGACATATGCTCTTAAGTATTCTTGAGAAATTTGGAATTAATGCCGCCAGGGCCACACGAAGAAGAAGACAGTTTCAGGTTGCCGATGACGCCAGCAATTCCGGTAGGATCGAAAACTATAGACCTTTTTATTTACTTCGCCCTGGTAGCTTCCATTTTATCAGTGGGCTGTGTTAGCGGCCCTACAATGGCGCACTCGACAGGAAGATATCATTGCGCATGCGCAACACAGCCCAGAACATGTTCTGATTTTATTAAAGATTAATAAATGAAAAGGTTCATAGGGTTCATTGGAAAAAATTAACACACTGCAGATCTGGCAAATTATCTACAGCTGGGTTACAATATGATCTAGCGAAGCTATTATTTAACGGCGAGGCGCACAAATGGCTAGAAACAGGTTCACCACGATTATCTACCAGCTTATTGTGTTATCGTTTTTTTTAGGCTTCATTATGCTCCAGAAACGCTTAGGATTTGGTAATAGAATGCTTTATTGGGCGTGTTAGTTCATGGCTTCAAAAAATTAAAACGACCGCAAAGGACGAGTGAGCGCTCGTCCCGTCTACTGTGTTTCTCTGTCCTCGTCCTTGGCGCTCAGTTTAATTTTTTAGGATTTGTCTTTAATATTGAAGTTAACGGTGACTGGAAAAAGGTATGTTTTGCAGTTTGAAAGAAGTTGGTGTAGGATGCGGCTGCTAATTTGTAGGCGGACCAGCGCTGCGGGCCAGTAGATCCCTTAGCAGTACGATAGAGCCTAGCTTTTTTGTTAGACAATCGTTTCATATATCGGGTAAACCATGGAGAATTAGTATTACTATAAACACGCCTTAGTGGTATATGTTTGTTGATTAATTCATAGACCTTTCGTTTGAAAAAATTCCGAATGTAATCAATGCTTAGTTCACTATAACGTGGCAGCAAACTATCAAGAAATATATGAAATATATAAAGGCCTGTATTAATAGCTTCAAAGTTGGCTCAATTGTAGTCCCTGATGCTTTCTATGCACTTCTGTTTTCTTGTAGCAGAAAGGGAAAGAGCGAATTGCAGTACGTCATGGTCACTCAAGCCAGGGATGGGTGTGATTGACGAAGTAATATCTGGGGAGGATGTCAGGACGAGATCAAGCAAGGACGATGTTTTCGGTGTTACACGTGTCGGCGGATAGACAAGCTGGGATAAGTTAAAAATGGAGCAGACGTCAAGAAAACACGACGCTTCAGCAGATGCAGGTTCGATTAAAGGAGTGGAATGCAGCCATTGAATGTTGGGATAATTGTAGCCAACCTTAAAAAAGTTCTACTCCTGGATATCGTACCACAATTTGGTGTAAAGTAAGTATCATAAAATACCTTCACAAAAACCGGCTTGTGCAAGAATTCAGTAGCAGGTCTTTCAATTTGTGGTTGCAATGGATTCCATCCCACGTTTGCGTCAAGGGCAATGAGACCGCTGATCAGTTGGCGCAGAATGCGCTGCAATTAGCACCGACTGTTAAGGTTTCCGCCGATCACTGGAACGACTTCAGGCGAACAGTCGCCGAACATTTCAACTCTTTGGGATATCCCTATCATCAGCCTTGCGTCAGAAAGGGGTTAACGAGATCGGAGGCAACATTGCCGCATCCGAACGGGCTCAGCGAAGACCACAGTATGGCTAGTCAAGCTGGGCCTCGCGAGATCGCCTCTGTGGTAGTCATATGCAGTCACATGGTATGTACACGACTACGTAAGGTGTTGCCCAGAGCATGATGTCCAGTGGACTGCAATGCTCTCAGCAATTCGAAAGTTTGCAGCCCGACACAACACCCTGGACCACATCATCTTCCCAAGGGGTCATTGGATGCTGTGCAGAGACGTGTCGCTCCTTCTACTAAGCTTTCTTCAGGATACGGAACTGGCAAACTCGTGGTGAAAGGACCCTAACATAGACCAGTTAGGAGGAGCTTAGGCGGAGCAATTACCGGCATCTCCAGCCGGGCTAACCCCGCCTGATCCCATACAACAACAACCGCCACTTGAAGCAGACAGTGAGCATGACCAATTGCAACTTTTTCACGTACACGGAAGCAAACGGACTCAGCGTCCCTATCAAGTTGAGGCTAAAATTTTTGACTAGCCAGTGAGCATGCACACTGATACCAGGGCAGCCGTTTCTATTATCAACGACCAAGTCTTCGCGAAGCTGCCGCGACAAGTTAAGGGAGAAAAATGCCCGCTAGAACTGAAGACATACGGGGGCCACTTCACTGGAAGCGAAATGACCGGTGAATCACGCGTCGTAGAATACGAAGCGCAAAGAAAAACTTTGCGTGTCGTCGTCGTTCCGAGACTACAACCGTGTTTCCTGGGACGAGATTGACTCGCGAAGCTGACTAAACTGGGCCCACGTTTTCAGCATAGAAACAGAACAAAAAGTGAACTACTTGCTTCAGAAGTTCCGTGACGTGTTTTCTGCGGAACTAGGCTAGATCAAAGTCTATCAAGCACAAGTGGTGTTGAAAGATGTAGTTCAGCCAGTGCTTCTCAGAGCCAGAGCTGTTCACCACGCACTGAAAGAACCTGTCGAGCTGGAGCTCCGCACGTTACAAGAACTAGGAGTCTTGGAGCCAGTTCTGCAGAGCGGCTGGGCCACACCACTGGTGGCCGTGCAGAAGGCTGACAACATGGGGAGACTTTGTGGGGACTACAAAATCCCGCTCAACCCAGCTACAAGGACTGAGCACCATCCCCTTCCTTTGGTGGAGGACATTTCTGCTGTGCGTGTGGGTGGAAAGTTTTTCAGAGCACTTGAATTGTCTACGGCATACCATCAAATACAGGTGCATGAAGTCTCCAAGAAATTGCTCACAACTAACGCGCCCCTGGGACTGTTTAATGCCTGCGCATGCCGTACGAAATTTCAAGCGCACCGGTCATTTTTTAGTCTGTCATAGACTAGATGCTCAAGCGGCTCGACAGAGTTGTCTGTTACTTGGACGACGTCCTGATTGCGGCAGCCTCAGTCGACGAATGCCTGAACCGTGTCGAGGCCGTCCTGGAAAGGTTCCAGCGCCCCGGAGTCCGGTTAACGGAAAATGTAAGTTTTTTCAAGACTGCGTGAGGTATTTGGGCCACGCTATTGGCAATGCCGGAATCCACCCATGTGAGGAAAAGATTGAGGCGGTAAAAAACGCACCAGCTCCGACAAACCAGCCAGAGCTCAAGGCATATCTGGGAATGCGAACATTCTACTCGAAGTTCATTCCCCAGATGTCAGCAAGACTAAAGCCTTTGTACAATCTTCTACAAAGAACCTGCCTTGGAGTTGGTCCCAAATCGAAGAGAAATGCTTCCAAGAAAGGAAACAGTGGCTCACTGATGAAAGCGTCCTCACTTTCTACGATCCGTGAAAACCGTTAGGGATAGTGGCGGGCGCGTCAGCCTGCAGACTGGGGGCAGTGCTTTTCCATGTAGTTGATATAGCAAGTGAAAGTCACGTGAAGTGCCGGGGAAGAATAGTACATTCATTGGGACGAGCGTCCTGCTCTTATACTCACCGCTCACGGCGCATGCGCACTGACGGTACTTCCGTCATTGCTGCGCCACAACAGTAGCCACACAAACTCGCTTCTTTTACTTCTTTCACGGCTCGAAGAGATGATTTAAGTTGTGAAACACTCCGAACGAAGTGAGCCCCGTTTTAATTTACCACAACATAATTTTTTATGACTGCTAAATTTTCACCGGAGAAGCAACTCTGAACAAAGTAAAATGTTCTACATGCTTAGTTACGTCATGACAGTGACAACTATAGCCCTCCGAGTTTAACCTTTGACCTTAAGTTCAGCATCACTGCACGTTTTGCGAGCACCGTGATACAAGGGATTCCGATGGGTGATAAGACGCAGATAGGGAAACGCACGACTACAAAAGTAAATTACGGAAAGAGATAAACAAGGCCACCTTCCCGATAGACTCGAGTTTGACGATGGAAGTTTCTTGGCAACCTGTGCAGCAAACAAAAGAGGTAAAACAAAAGGCAGGGAGTGTCAGAAAAAAAAAACAGTGGCCCTCCAGACTAACCGCAGAGACTCTTCGAGGGCTGAACACACCCATGGTCGGTTGCGTTTTGAGATGATTTCTCGCGTAAAAAAGGGCGAGAGACAGAGGTAGCGATGGAAAAGAAGAAACACAAGCGAAGCCTTTAGGAAGCCGTTTTGCTTTTTTATAACCCGAACCGAGCGGTGAAGAAATTCCTCTGGGACAGTGCCACGGATAAAGGTTCGTAGAAGCAAGCCCGAAAGACCCACAGACGCAAGAGGAAAGAAAGAAAAAAAAAGAAGTCTCCGAGGCGTTTTCTGGGTAGGAAAAACCTGAAATCCTTGAAGTTGCGGCCGCCGAGCCTTTGACACCTTGTTCATGTTTTTATTTTTTTGCCCCTTTCTTCTATCGTAGCTCGTATGTCTAAACGACAACTGAAGGTGCGCTATATTGGAATGGGCGTTGAAACGAAACAGTCCGTAGGACTAAAGATAGGAGAGAGAAGATGAGGAGGAGAGAGATGTAGGATGAGAAAGAGGAGAGCGTTCGCGTCGAAGGGATGCAGGCTGCATTGGTCCCAAAGTGAATGCAGGGAGCGAAGTGCGAGAGGCCACAATAATGATGTAGTCGGAAATTCGGTTTCTTGGGAGACGAAGAACATCTGACTGCCTGCCGTGATAAAGAAGGTTGAATAATACAGGCTGGTTTGCTTTGTTCACTTTCTCATGCTGGGGCTTGGCGTCGGTGGTTTCATTTTGTGGAGTCGTTGTCAATTTCCTTGCGGGGAAGCCGTATTTCCGGTATATTAGTTCTGTCTAGTTTCTCAGTGTACGTTACGGACAATGTAATGATTTACTGACTAGATTGAATTACGTTAGACTAGCTTCAATGGGATACTAATAATAATATTATGTTGATTGATTGATTGATTGATTGATTGATTGATTGATTGATTGATTGATTGATTGATTGATTGATTGATTGATTGATTGATTGATTGATTGATTGATTGATTGATTGATTGATTCAAAGTTCCATCTATCTCATTCGAGCACTCATTCCAGTAGTAAGGTATATCCAGTAGCACAGTGCCTTTCTGCTTCGTTTTCATCTTCCTGTGGGGATTGCTTGGGCTGAGGTAGATGAAAGAGGCCACAAAAATTGCCCCTCCGCCTGTTCCCTCTTCCGCTGTTATCTAGGCTATTCAATGTCCTCATCCATCCATCCATGCAACCATCTATCCATCCTTCCGTCTGCCCGTCCGTCCATCCGAATTTAAAGAAGGTTTGTGTAGTTCTAGAATTTTGTAAAACTGGCTTATTCACAATTTTGTGATGCAGCAGCAAAGTCTATTGTATGAAGAAAAGAAAAATTGCGCTCTTGCCTGTTTCGCGGCATCATACACGCAGCAACTCTAAACTCAGTTGCACAAAACTCAGGGACACGAAATTCTGCGACGTAACTTGGCAATATATCTCAGCGAGAAATAATGGGAACGCCTTGTTATATCATCAGCGAAAGCTGTAATACTTCGTAGTGTTTTTAGGTTTAGTAGTAATATCCCATCACTTTGCACTCTTTTTTCTTTCTATGTTTTGTCATATTTTTTTTCTTTCTAGAGCTTTTCCGCTAGCATTACACTTAAAATTTTGTTTGCAGCATTTCCCTGCCCTTTGTTTCAATATATCTTCATTTCCCAACTCACAGCTGTCCTCCCAATCTCTAATACCTTTCCCATATCACTACAGCGATCTCTATATGGAATAGCATGCCCTGCCGCTAGCAAGCGCTACTTTTGCAGTCCCTATAAAGGCTCTGTCTGTCTGTCTGTCTGTCTGTCTGTCTGTCTGTCTGTCTGTCTGTCTGTCTGTCTGTCTGTCTGTCTGTCTGTCTGTCTGTCTGTCTGTCTGTCTGTCTGTCTGTCTTGTGGCATTACACTCCCCACCGCATATGCAGTGCGAAAGCACCTCGAAAGACCAAATTGTTTAAATATTACCTCAAAACACACTTTCAGCTATACACAGCGGCAGTTCGCTCGAATGCCCAATAAAACATCAGAAAGAGGCATAACAGCGTAAGGACCGCGTACAAATCCAATCATGTTCCATAAGCAGAAGAAGCCGAGCGAAGTCATTTCTTATGTATACCATTACTATTCGACACTACTTTTTGTAGTGGTTTAAGATTGTTTTAGTTCCTCCATAAAATGCTGAAGCCGCATGACAAATGTTAAAGGAACTATCTGGACAACAAACATGAGGAGAAAAGGACAGACAACTGGAAAGCGCGCTTTTCTAAAGAACAGTCCCCAGGTAGAAAAAAAAGGCTGGGGCACGCTCGTCAAAAACGAGTGTCCCGGTATTTTAGTACCGTGACGACATGAGACGAAACCGGTCCATCTCCAGTAACATGAAACATGGGGAGGGGCGAAGCAAACAGTGCATGAGTATATTCTTGGCACCTTGGCGTTTTTGCCGAACAGAGGTGAAACATCTGAATGCACAGGCATACAGCTTTGCTGTAAAACTCTCGTGTCTTTGGAGCACGCAGCATTTTAGCGCAAGGGGTTGGAAAAAGAATGTCCTGGTGTGTTTTTAGTACGCGTTTTTGCCCACGGAGATGAAACATTCTACCGCGAGGCGTTGGAAAACGGGAGTGCCGGTGTGTTCTTTTAGTACGCGTTACTTTCTAGCGCGAGGCGTTGGAAAATGAGTGCACCAGTATTTTAGCCGCGTGACTACTGGAAACGACAACGCCGACAGGAGACGCCGACAGCCCGAGTCCCTTACGGGCTTTGCCCCTAAAATGTAGGGAAGCTTGTAAGCAGGCGCAAGACTTCAATGGCGTAGCTGTTGTAGGTGAGCATTGCCGGACACATAGTTAAGTAGGCTGTAGGATTGGGCGAGTTGGTAATCCATGCTGTACTTCAATTGCGCAAAAAACTAACAAATACAGGAGAGAGAGAAACGACACGAGACAGAGCGCTCTGTCTCGTGTCGTCTCTCTCCTGTCTTCGTTAGGTTTTTCGCAATTGAAGTACAGCACATAGTAAAGTTTCAGTATCATTGTTTATTTGCATAGTTGCGGTACTTGCAATTGTCGTCATAAGCATCGAAGAGGTCGCCGTCTTCTTCGCGGCGAGTGGTGGATGCAAAGTAGTTCTGAGCATTGTAGACTTCCACCAGCTCTTCGTTATCAACTCGAGGCAGCGGTGGCGGGATCTGCAAGTCGTCTGCAAGCGGAATCTGCAAGTGGCACACTCGTAGCCGTGTCTCCAATTGTCTATAATAGCTTCTAGAGAATGCGGCGGCCGCGGTGGCCTCTCACAAGCAGGGTGTCTTTTCATGTTTTGCATTAGCGCTGGAGCTTTTTTGTTTTCTTTTACCTGCGCGGTAGCGTATGACGACAGCTCTGGTGGTTTTTTTTTTTTTTTTTTGCTAGAGCCACTGCGCGAGCCGGGGACTCGGCAGTCACCGCAAGGCACGCGCTTACGCTCGCTCGCCAGTTTCTTTGAATGTTTTCCTGCATAGGCGAACTTACGGCTTGTCAAACAGCTCCATTGTTAAAAACAAAATTTAGCGGAAAAATACACTCGCTGCAAAAAGTGTCAATTAACGGTAGAGTACACAATATTTTACTCCTTTTTTAGATGCGACTGCATCTCATTCACTCGCCTTGTCCCTCCATACGGCGTTGTTGTTGTCCGTCCACAGCCCTCCCCCATTCTCCTCGCCGCGCGAGCTGCGCTCTCCGCCGCTCACCCCCTCTCCTCTCCGATAGCGAACACTCTCTCGCGAGCGGCATTGGATTAGATTCGATTGGCTTGGCTTGGCTTGGATTGGGTTGGATTTTGATTGGATTGGATTGGATTAAAGTGGATTGTGTTGGATTGTGTTGCGTCATAGCCGCGCCACGTTGCGTCATAGCCGCGGCAGGGGGTTCACGGCACGTTTCACGCGATGGGAGAATCAACCTAACGGAAACAACAACGGAACCCTCTATGCGTCGCATCTACACAGGGGTTCCCGCGAGGGGAGGTGGGAGAAATTTCTTCCTTTGACTCTTTTTGCAGACACTGTCATGCGGACACGTTTGACTATCACAAGTATCCGAGAAATCGACGCGAGCAAGCAACCTCTATAAACGGTTTCTTTTATAAACGGAGTTTGCAGGCTGTGCCTCGACAAATATCTGTTACTTTTGATTTAGTATATTTCTATTACCTTATTTCGCGATTGACTCTTTTTTTTTTTTTGTCTCGCTTCCGCACGTTTTTGTAATTTTATCACTAAGCAAGCAAAAATTTGGCGCTACAACAGCACCAACTCCGTCGTGCTGGCCGTCAGCTTCGCCGATCCGAAAGTGAACACGTCAGCCAAGTTTTTCAAACCAACCCTTCGTGCACGTCGAGTTGAAAGCGACGGGTTATGCAGTACGAATGAGGCGCGCCTCAAATGCTCGTCGAAAGCCGACAAAACAGATGCGGAAGTTGATTTCCTATTAGAGACCGGGGTGTTTGCCGAAGGCCCGCCAACGTTTTCTTTCTTCTTTTTTCTCACACTTTCTTGCCTTTAATGACTCTCGCTGGAATATGGCGCTGCGTCTCATACAAGTGCAGTTTCCGCTTTCATGCGCCTATATGGCGGCAGAAAATGAGACACAACTGAGGAATAAAAAAAAACGTAAAAAAATTGTTGCGGGTCTGGGGGGTTGTCCGCAAATTGATTTCGAAGTGGTCTTTCGTATGCATAATCCCGTGCATTAACTTGCTACGTGGCGGCTCGCGACAAGCGGGCTTGCATTTGCGTTCGTTTTCTTGTCCTTTCGGATTTCGCGCAGCTCTCTAAGGACGGCGGGGCGGCTGTTTGATCGCGCTAAAAGACGACGCTATTAAGGCAAGGTGCGGCCGTCGCGCCTTTCTAAGAACTGTTCGGACCGTCGCACACATACGCCTTAGCCCAGCGGCGGCAGATCGTCGCTTTATCGCTGATTTTCCGAGCGTGCATTGGAGTGTCGAGTGCGGATGCGAACGGCAGAAAGCTAGTCACGAGTCGATACCTGTTTGGCTACTAAATTGAAAGGAGTCGTTCGCTTTTGAAAAGTGCAGAAACCAGGATATAACATAAATGTCCAGGAAGTTGAAAACGAAACTTTGCAATTTATAATTTTGAAGCGATGCGGAAAGGCGTTGGTTCTTTCCCCGTTGTATCAAAATCAGATCACATCAAAAATGAAGTCCAAGGACTCCAAAGCATTTGTACGGCTTGTGAATGGGAAAGTGTGAGCGTCCCAGCAGAACACCTGGGACGCTTCGCTTCCTGTTTCGCGTTGCTGCTTGAGACACTGGACTTCGCGATACGCCTTAACACTTTCGAATGCCTTCGATCTGCCTCCTAGGCGTTGCTTTCCTGCTCGCTCCGGCCAGCGTGTAATCGGAGAGTTGATGACGATTGTGAAATGGCTGCCTGTCCGCACGACAAGCTATACCTTTTTCCGCTCCGGTCATTTGCGGGGAACTGGCGTGTAGGGCTACCTATCGCTGCAGTCGAGTTTAAAGGACTCTGCAACACTTCTGATAAGCGCTTTCACTCTATCCATCGCGTCTGGTAGCACCATGAAAGCTATATCACCAGCGCGGAGCGCCACTGTGTGATTTACTCGTCGTAGCCGATACGCCTTCCGTTTCTGCTTTGTGGCTTTCTTTTTGTAGCGACTTTCGAATGCGTTCATTGTTGCAACTGAAGCAAAGCCGGCCAATAGACGCTACACCGCTGCAATGACGTAATTCCCGGGGCCGAAGAACGCCAAAATATGGAAAGAGAGAATTTTTTTGAGCAAGTTTCTAAACTTTCTGATGGGCATAGAGCAGTGATTTTTGGCTGAGGTACTTTGCGAAGTACCGGATGGGTTGGTTGACTATGTTCTGTCAGCATTTATAATTTCTAAATATGTTCAAAGAAGTGTTGCAGGGTCCTTTAAAGCTCGCGCTATGAAACGTCTCGTGCTGTGGAACGCTTCCCAGGGACCCGTTTCGGGGCTCCCGCGTGGTTTTGCAACAATAAAATAGCCGAACGTCCCGTTTTTATGCAGAAATGTATTATAGTCGGGGGTTGTCGTGCGTCCCTTGGCCGGCGTGCGCAGCGCGTCTGATGATGATTGTGGCATGATGCTCCTAGGGATTGGCCAACCAAACAATCCATCACGAGATAGCTTCGCCTTCAACCACCATCGTCATCTTCCCGTAGTGGAACCGCTGAAGAAGAAGAAGGAGAAGAAGACAAAGCTGCGAAGAGGAGGGCTGCATGAGTTTGGCTACCGTTGTTCTCCTCGGCCGGCGCATCTTCCCGATCTGAACCCGGTCGAAGAGCGGCTCATCGCGCCTCGACTTCCCTCCATGAGCATCAGGCGGCTGACTCGAGGCAACGGGCAGTTTGGAATCAAGGGACAGGTGGTGAACGTGCCCATCGACGTATCGAAGGTTGTGCGGTGCCTTCTTCGCATGGTACCCGAGGACGTTGCGTTCAACGTTCACATCAAGCGGAGGCTGATGAGTCCGGCAACGTACAAGCGCGTGTTGGTGAAGCGCGGCAACATCCTGGCTTGGCTCAAGCACCTGGAACACACCCCGCTGTATCGCGCAATCAACGTTCGGGTCGATTGGGGTCGGCTCTATCACTTCGATGATGGCGGCGAACGAGAGGAACCGCAGGAAGACGACTTCGATTATGCTGACGGTGAGTTCGAAACTATTCCCGACGACTTTGACGTGAACGATCCTCTGCAGTTGGCGGTTGCGTTCAACGCGGTCTCGAAGACGTTTCTCTATAACGAAGCGGAAATGACGGGTGTAGGAAAAGAAAAAAATAAATGATTACGCTCACACTCTCGCCTCTCTCTTCGCCATTAATCGCATCACACTCATTGGTGCACCCAATGCATTTCTGCATCCTCACAATCCCCCTCGGGGAGGTGCGGGGATATTTTTTTATACGTTTTCTGATTTTCTGTTTGTTTGTTTCAGATACCCTCCTGGCCTCAAGAGAATTAAGAAAAATGGGTTTAATATTCATGTGACAGTATATAGCAAAGCAGGAATACAAGAAATGCTCATCCCGTTGAAGTTATCTTTGTAGAGCTAACATTAGGGCAGTGCAGTTAATTCCCAACACGCTCACCTTTCTCATTTGGGAGAATATTAACAGGCTCTAATAATTCTTCCCCTCCAATAAACGTACAATCGCTGTCTCAGCTTTTTTTCTCTTCTTGAGGGTTTCGTAGGCAGATTTTCTGGGAAGGGGGATTTCCGCCCTGAGTCTCCTTTTTCCACGCGTGGCCTACTAAGCACGTCTAAAAACCTCCTTTGTGTTCTAACCAGTCTGTTATCTTTCTAGTTACTCAGCCAGAATAAAGGCCCTCGCTCAGCGCTTTCCGGTGGTAACCTATATTTCCCGTTTCCGTCGAGAGTAGCTTTCCGACTGATGCTGACAGCGGATGCCGTTAGCAGCATTTTTTTTTTCTTCTCATCTTTCCTAGGTTATCGCAAATGTCCTCTAGATAAGACGGCCGCCCACCTTGCGGCTCCTCCCCCCATCTCCATAGTACAATTGATTAGATCTGGACCTCAACGCCATGACGTCTTGTTACTCTTAGGTTGTATGCTTGTATAACCAGCGCTGTAGTCTCTGAGGGAAAACCTACTGGTGGGAATTCTTCGTATCATGGAGGTGCGTCCCCTGATCGTTTCGACGACTTCACGCAACCGGGCTTTTAACGCCTGTCTTCAGCCGAAATCACTAAATGCAGGCGAAGAAAGCACGGGACGCTCTGGTGCTAACAGCATGAGAACTCTTGAGAAAATAAAAAACACTAAGAAATGCCGCCGCCAGGCGGTGCCGAGTCGGTGACGGCGTGGTCTACTCGCGCGAGCTGATTTACCGATTACGGAAGGAACAATCACGGCCATGACCCAACCTGAATCAAATTTCCCGCCGGTAACTAGCTGGCAACTCCGTTTCCGTGCCACCGCTGACTCGGTCGCCCCGTTGACGAAAGCGTGACTCGAGGTTGGGCTGCACGCAAGGGAAAAATGTCGGAGGAAAAAAAATGAAAGACCCGAATGCTTCCGCTGGTGGAAGACCTGCTAACAAAGTCGCCGCCAGCATTCCGGGAGAACATCTCGCAGTTCAAGAGGGTGTGGGCAACTTGCCCTGAGCGGAGTAGCAGTGTGACATTTACCGCGTGGTCAGAAAGGGAAGCGGCATGCGACTGTGAGCGAGCACGTTCTGTCAAGTTAAACAAACGTACCGCCAGTAGTGACAAATCAGTGACTTATCTGTACATCACTGGTTAGTCTTGAGAGTAACGGGTGTCTCACTTTATCGGGAAAAGAGAGAAGGATGTGAATAGGAAAAATAAAAAGGGATGGAGGGAAATGGAGTTTGGAGAATGGAGAGGAACTGAGGAAGAGGAAAGTAGCGAGAATAGGGAGGGGTGAGAGGCGAATATGTAGGATAAGAAACAGGAGGAATGCGAATGGTTAGGGCGGGTGTATGAGAGTAAGGAACAGAGGGAAGGGGGAAGATAGGACGGGATAAAAGGTAATATGAACTTAAAACCCAAGAGCATGGGGGAAGTGGAGGATGAATTTGTACCTGAGACTTTGGGGAAGATAGGGGACGGCAGGGGAGAGTGAACTTCGCCAAAACAAATATCGTATGTGATACAACCAGAAGAATGCCAACATAAGTACACCGAGACTCAACGTACAGGGTTTCCGTCAGATTTTTTTTACAATACGAGTGAAGTTGACGTGTGTTCCGGACGTAAAAAGGGGGGAGTGGGGGAATGTTAAGGGTACACCCTCTCCTACCTTTGAACAGTTTCAGAACGGTGCTCATCGATTACGAGAGTGTATCTATTGATGACCTTCTCCCATTTTTCCATTAGAACATAGGAGTTAAAGCCTAGTTAATAGCTTTCTAGGCATCGTACGTTTTAATTTTGAACTCCACAGTTATCTATTTTATGCTATCCCATATATTTCCCGCCAGAACAGACAATACATAAACGCACGCACAAGCACGCACACAAAAAAAGCGCCACCTTTCTTGTGTATGATTTACAACATTTTTAGCACGTCCTGATTGCTCCTGGGAAGCCGAACATACGATCTGAAGTTACAAGAGGATTTGCCAAGGATGTATAAGCAAATCGGTTGCCAAACTAATCTGCACCATCGCCCGGTGAAAACAGTGCAAGCGCTAACCCGCGAGTTAATACACGCCAACTACCGACATAGGGGAATCGGCCAATAATAGATAAGAGCTCTCGCGCCGAGCTAGGAATGCCAGCTTGTTTGCTGATGGTTTCTGATGGTTGGTACGGTCTCCCCAAAACTGAATAAATGGGAAGAAACAAGAGAGATGGTTAGCGAAATGTCACATTTCTTTTTCCGTGATTGGGAAGTGGCTGGGGCATCAGCCGACACCGCGATTGGCTACTTCCGGTCGCCCAGACCTCGCAGCGTCCGTGAACACATTCGACGGCGGATGCCGGCGAGGCAGGTAACGCGCGGAAAGTTCAAGAGCGGTTCATTTCCGGTTTTGCCTTCCCGGCCGTTGCCGACAGACGTGAAAAGGGCTTTGCCGCCAGTAACGGGCAGCAGAAGCAGCAGTAGTTTTCCCTGCTCTGTTAGTGGATCCGAATGTGTTTGGAAGCGTGGAAGGGGAGGCGCTGACAGACTGATTGTTCCGGCCACTGTCTGTTAAGAGCCCACTGGCTTACGCTCTATGGACCCGTTTGCCTTCTTATTGCTTATTTTTTGCACTTGTTTGTGTGGTAAACCAAAAGGAAGGCGCGAATATCGGTTTGCCACTCGGTAGTGAATGTGAACTAATAATTACAAATAATGTTGCTTCATACCAAATATCAAGTTTCACTCGCAATTCGTCCATCCGTGCGTGCTCCTATAGACCTGTGTTCCGAGGTTTTTTTACTTCAAACTAAACCCTTCAATGTCGTGAATAAAAATTGGGAGTAACCCTTAGAAAGCATCGCGCGATTCGAACGTATCTTGGGGTTAACCAAAGGATCAGTTTTTAAAAGAGGTATTTCACTCGGCTTCATTAGAAGCTCCCTAACGTTTTTCGTCATGATATAATAGTGGCCGCAAAGCGCCCTCTTTCGTGAGGCTAACAAACAATTCCAGGTTGAGTCTTGTGTTTCACGAAAGTTTTGGCGTAAGCAGCTTCTGGGGAACTGACGAATCTTCGGCGGCGGATCCAAACTTAACTTTGTCGTGGCTAGAAAAGGGTGAAGGAGGGGAAGGGCGGCACGCGCTGTTGTTTGTAGGCATAGTTATTGAAGTACAGAGTTGCTTTATATAGTTCTAAGTGCGAATATCTCCAGAGTATGGCCGCTCGCACACCTTCCCTCACATTTTTCACCAGCTTCAGAAGTGGATTATCTTGAATCTGGCTTTGGCTACAATACAAAAACTTCTGCGATTGTTCCTAATTTTGGGATGTCCCCTATATTAAGGGTATAGCGACCGATCCGTGGAACAACTGTGTTCACTCTCACGTTGGTCTCCCGTATTCGTGACCAGGCATACCTCCCGCATCGCGGATGCCGTGACAGTGCGTATGCGCATCCCTTCTCACTCCAGGGCTGCACGTGAACTCTGGGCACGCAGGCGGGACCTTTGCGTGCGTCGAGTTTTCCAGGACGTGGTGGGTGCGAACTTTTTGAGGATGCTTTCTACGTTTAATGGAAATACAAAGTTGTTACTATAACTGACACCTGCCTTGCCGAAGGGCTGCCTCGTGGTGTGATCTCCCGCCCATAATTAGAGCACCCTTCGTTGGGAAAAATACGACCGTAACGCCACCTGTTTTCTCGAACTCGCTTTTGGGGGAATGTCGAAGGGGACCCGGAGAAACTAATCAACTCCGTTCGGTGATAAATGAAGTATTCGATAGAAGTTCTTGCTGTCTGACGGAATGGCGTCACGGAGAGTGAGAAAGAAACGTCAGTTACTACCGTACCTTGAACCTTACTGAAGTTCTTCACATTGGGTGGAACACGGCATTTGAAGGGAACAAACCCTACTTTAAACGACAACGTTATAAGCTTCAGAGCGGGTAAACCAGTCATTCGGGAAAACAGTACCATCTTAAATTTCAGGAGAAACAAGAGATTTGTTTTTGTCTGCTTCCTGCTTTAACGTTTCAAATCTGTTTATCCTGCTGTCCAAATAACTTCGGCAAATTGAGCACGAGTTCACCCTAGTCTGGGCTCTCCAGTCATTTCCTTTTGCTCAGTTACCTGATGGACGTGGTATCAGTCATCATCACCATCATCATCATTATCACCATCCTACTCAGTTCCTCTGCATGCAGGACTTCCATTGACCTCCAAGCGCTCTTGTGCTGCGCTGCTCGAGGACCGGAGCGGTTGGTGGTCAATGGTTGGTGGTGGCGATGTTTGATTTATTTACCCGCAAAAAAAAGTGAGGGAATATTTTTTGTTGCTGCTTTCTAACTGAGCAATTTCAATTTTGTCTTTCTTTCGTGAAAACTGAGAGCTTGCCTCTAAACGTAGGCTCTACACGTCATTAGACATTTGCTGCCTGTTTTCTTCAAGCGTCCTTCGAGAACTGTTTTTAATTAATGTGAAGGGAACTGACTTACTACTTTGGTGGCCAGTAAAGTGGTACATATGTGCAAATGAAGTGACTCCTGATTTGCGTCCCCTCGTTTGGGAGGGCGAGGGTGTCGAGTCGATCCGGGGCAAGCATCGGCCCGTGTCGGGGGTATCCCACGAACCCTATATGCGGTCACGAACTGACGCCAAAAGGACACTTAGATCACTACGGAGTTTCACCTGTGAGGCTTCCATGGTGAGCCCCGCTTAACCCCTCCCAACCTTCACTTTTCCAACTAGGCCTTGCGCCATCCCATTTGATAAATTATTCTAGTGTACTCTACAACTGTAGCTACCATCCTAAACATACGAAACGATTTGTTCTTGTTTTTTCTTGCGGCATCTTCAACAACTAAATTATCCTACCCCCGTGGCAATGAATACAGTGTCTCTTAAGGAAGCATCAAGACAAAATGCAATTTTGCTATGTCAGGAAAATTTTCAGCTCTGATCTACCCAGTGTTCATGCAAAAAACTAAACAAAGTGAAACGGAGGGAATAGTGGTGACTAACCGGCCACTTTCTCACACCTCTTATTTGACGTCACAGGAATAGTGTTTGGTAGCTGGCGGCTTCCGATAAAAGCTGCCACGAATAAACTAGCTTGCGCAATCATAGTGGGGTCTTCGGTTTTGTTTGATGGCAACACTGTAGAGTTAGCGCGGAGTTAATTGCTGACTGCTTGCTGTTTTCAAATCACATCACCACTGACTTACTGTAAAGCAAAATTGAAAAGGTTCTCAACATTGCTTCTCCAAATCCACGCAAATATTTTAACCCATGGAACACGACAGTATGCGTGACATTTATCCCTCCCAGTTCTTCCCGACAAGTAAACTCTGCCGATCTACCTGTACCATATATCTTTCTCTCACACCCCGAGTTTGCCTCCTCTCCCGAGTCCTTCCCCCGAGAAGTTGGAGGGCCAGCTGGCGAGCTCCCAGATGAGGTGTTAGGTACAGCTGATCTTCAGGGCGTAGCGGGCTCCAAGGGCCCAGGACGTGTTAGACCGAAGGCGTGCCTCGTTCGAGTAAACGCCTCCGTCATCTTCCGTTTTGATCGGAATAAACGTTTATTCCTTTTCGTGTCAATGCTGGGGATTTTCTGGCAACCATAATACTATTGATCAAGTTATGAAACACTGGTTCTTTCAAATAAAATTAAGGTCGATCCATTCAACGTGAAAGCTGTCGGAAGGGCAGAGCAGTGATTCGCCGCAATGGGCTGTAGCCCCGTTATCCGCTCACTGCTACCATTCAATGCAATTCAAATTTCCCGCCTCCGCAGTGCTGACGCGCTCTCTGCCTGAAACTGCGCCAGTGGGAGTTCTGTTCTTTTAAATGCAGAGCATTTCAGTAACTCACGATGTCACCCGCGTTGTCCCGTCGTAGTCCGCACCGTCGTTGTCCGCACCCCTCCCCCTACACTATATAAAAGAAAATACTATCCGGCGCCAGGTTTCGATCCCTCGACCCTGCGGGCGGAACGCAATGTACATGGTGCTCTACCCACTTCGCCACAGAGCCGACACAGAATGGGGCGCTATGAACGCGCCTTATATCGTTGACTCATTCAAATTACTGCTGACGAGCGCTCTCTCGTCAGCAGTTGCCACAAGTGCAACAACATTAACGTAACGCAAACTACTTAACGTCGTGCGCCCCCGGAAATGCTCTGCATTTGATCGTGCCCCTCGCGAGGGGTATTTTGTGCTTGCTTTTCCTCCTGCACGTGCCGGCGTTGCAGTGCCACTTTTAGATGCGACGCTCAGAGCATCTCTTGTCGGCGGCCCTGTCCTTCCTGCGTGCGTCCGTTGTTGTCCGCAGCCACTGTCCACCTCTCCTCTCCGATAGCGAACACTCTCTCGCGAGGGCCATTGGATTGGATTCGATTGGATTGCATTGGCTTGGCTTGGCTTGGCTTGGCTTGGATTTGGATTGGATTGGATTAAAGTGGATTGTGTTGGATTGTGTTGCGTCATAGCCCCGGCACTCTCTCCGCGGTCTCCTCTCCTTCGGGCGCGCTGCGCATATAACCGGTGTGCCACTCTCCTGCGGCCTTTCGGTCGGCGGTTGCTCTCCGCTTGCGCTTGAACCCCCTCAGCGTCGCATCACACCAGGGTTCCCGCGAGGAGAGGTGGGCGTAATTTTTTTTCGCTCACTATTGTAAACACCAACCCAACGAGCGTTCCTAACTAAATGAACGCGGGCTCTGGCAGTTTATTACGTATAGTTTGCCTCAAATTTACCGACAGTTTTTTTTTTGCGCTAAACAACGGGGAGGTGTATGACAAGCGTCAGCGGTTCCCGAGTTTCGAACGCTTATGACTATATAAACCGCTTGGTTTTCGAAGCCTCAGCGGGACGCCCTATGACGGTACGCCGGGCTCTATTTGGGTCGGTTATCTGGCTGCGCCGCCTGATTCCAGCAGTCGCTTGACATCGAGGGTCACAGCGAGCTACGACGACAAGGCGAGCCCCTAAAGTAATCTGCACTTGAAACAGAGATTTATGTTATCTTTGCCTAGCAGACACCCCCTTTCGTGAAGCGGGCTTCTTCCAACAACGATATGTGCTACATACAGCAAGCTTTAAAGGGTCTATATTCACAACTGTTCAAGTAATTAGAGAAGCCGAGATGGGAGCAGGAACAAACATTTATTGAACCCTGTAAAGGGAAAATTCAGCTCTGGATAATCTTTATTGCCCTGTAAAGGGAAAATTCAGCTCTGGATAATCTTTATTGTTGTAGCATTAATCATCCAGGGTGGATGGCGTCCCTAGTCTAGGATGCCATGGCCCTCAGCTGCTTGTCTGACCCGGATCACCAGGCCACGCTGGTCATCCCGGACCTCTCTGAACAGCAGGGCCTCCCACTGCCCCATCGATGCCGCCAGGACTTCACTGGACAACCGGGTCTCCTACTGTTCCGTCGATGGCGCCAGGACCTCGCTGGACAACAGGGCCTCCCACTGCTCCATTGATGGCGCCAGGACCTCGCTGGACAACAGGGCCTCCCACTGCTCCGTCGATGGTGCCAGGACCTCACTAGACAACCAGGTCTCATACTGTTCCGTCGACGGCGCCAGGACCTCGCTGGACAACAGGGCCTCCCACTGCTCCATTGATGCCGTCAGGATCTCGCTGGACAACAGAACCTCCCACTGCTCCGTCGATGGCGCCAGGACCTCGGGGAGTTCCCTCACATCCTTGCACTGTGGTAGAGAGTGTTGGGGGTGCCTCAGAATCTACAGTCGTAACTCTACAGACTGGGTTGAATCATGTGCAACTGTGTGGCGTGCGGAAAAGAGCTCGTCTGAAGCCTTCTTAGCTGCGTTGCTTCTTCTTTGGTGAGTTTAGAATAAAGAGGGTAATATTTCCGTCTGGCCAATCTGTAATGCTCCAGGATGTCCCTGGTACGTCACGGGATAGTTGAGAACAGTGACGGGAGAATGGCTTGAGCTTCTGTGACGGTGTTGAGGGTAGAGGTTGTTGCACCGTGGGAATGACATCAGGCAGAGGTCGAATTCTCTTTTATACGTGAATTGCTATGTTTGCCCCGTCAAAGTACCTATCATGCTGCACGGGATGAATGTAGGGACGATAAAGTTGACAATTTGGGTTATTATGATGTCCACGCATGCCTTGGCTTCTGTTAATCAGTAAGGTCAGATGTACGCAAAACGTAGGGCGTCGAGACGAACACAGAAATTTAATCTATTGTCAGCAAAAAAATTCGGCCAAGGAATTATCCCTGCCGCATCAGAGCCCATGGGAGCAGGGTTCAATTCTGACTACTTGCAAGTGTGTTTCCTTTTTTCACATATCTATTCAAAGTTGCTTCACGCGAACGCAAATAATTGGATGTACGCGCAAAAATTGTTGGTTGGATATTGTAAAGACATTTTATACCAGAAAGAAAAATGGTTCCCGTAAAATGGTTTGGCTGGAACATTTACTGGTTGTGTTCAACATTTTACCCAGTTATTTCGCTGTAAATTTCTGTCGCTTAATTTTGACCTGTCTAATGGCCTGAAGACTTAGCAAGCATTTATTGCAGACAATTCGCAGGACACTTTTTTAACGTAAAACGAACTTGGTGTCAGAGTTTCTTTGGCATTACAGTATAGAGTAACAATATGGTTTCAGTACCATACTCACCATTCTGGGTTCACACCAGCATTGACTATGTTGAAACCTATGAACCCTACGTCTGATGCCCATTAAGCAACTCCATAGGCAATCGAGAGGGTTCTGTAACTACTGGAATCGAAACGGCTTTGTAACCAAAGATTTAGCATTTCTAGCACGAAACCTTATTCTTCAAGCACATTACACCAACAAAACGCGAACTTTCGTTTCGATCTTTTACGATTTAGCTTTTTTTGGAACCTACAGAAATTTCAGAACCCGCTTTCAAACACAACGGCTTCCGAAATGCCCGCTAGAATTCCGTAGCGAGTCAAATCGTTGCAAAAAGCGAGCGACGTTCAGCGAAAACGTTTCAAGGGAGCGATCAGGGAGCTGTGCCGTCTCCCCAAGAGCAGACGGAAACAAAACTACGCCCGAGAGGGAATCTAAGCGCGTTCCAATTTTAAAACAATTCATCTTTCTTGCCGGCTCCCTTCTGGAAAGCGATTTGTACCGTCATCGAGAAATACGACCGCAAGATGTCGACAACTAGGGAACCGTTTGCAGCAGCAGCGATGGAGAACAAGATAAAGATAAACTCTGGATTAGAAGAACGTTGTCGTCCCTTACGCCGTCGCTCGTCGTCGTCGTTGTCGCCGTCTCCTCCATTTCCCCTATCGTCTCTACTCCCCTGCCTCGGTTTCATCCTGTCATTTCGTCTTCTCCTTCCGCTGGGAAGAAGGCGTAACGACCATTTCTTCCGCGGCCTTTATTCGTATTAGGAACGGAGCGGACGGATCCGCACACTTCCGACGTCCCGCACAATTTCCACTGATAGCCTGGAGAAAGAATCAAAAAGCAAGACACGGACGAAGTTAACGGGGGAAATATGCGTCAGGAAATGGTTTCCTGCATATGGTACACGGATCAGGACTGCAGTCGCAGTCGCTTAACGCGAAGGAATTAAAAGGTCGATGCAGCAGCTTTGGTAGGAAACAGTATGCTCTACGTGTGCTGGTGCGGCCCGTCCTTGTGTTTATCTGATTTTGCCAAGCCTTCATCATTGTTGATACGGACGTAATATCAGTTGTGCTTTGACATTAACCCTATTGTAGTGGTGTTCAAACACTTCATAGTAATTAGCCCTCATGTGTCGCGGATATCGTGATCAAGCTAAAAAAGCGATACAGGTTAAAGATAGTGCAGGCCTATTCGCGAACAACCAGCTATGATGATGGAGCCATAGATAGCTTCTACGAGGATGTCGAATCAGCAATGAAGAAGGCAACAACGCAGTTCACAATCGTAATGGAAGACTAGCTCAAAGATCGGTAAAAAGAAAATGGGAGAAAGTTCAGTGAGAAACTTCGGTAAAGACAATCGCAACAGTCGAGGAGATACAATGGTGGGATTTACAGAGAGAAATGAACTGAGGTCAATGAACACATTTTTCTACGAACGAAAGAATAGGAAATGGACTTGGGAAAGTCCCGATGGTACAAAACCGAAATCGACTTAATTCTAAGTGACAACCCCGGTATCCTCCAATGCGTACAGGTGCTAAGTAAGATTCGGAGTAGCGATCACAGAATGCTTAGATGCAAGCTAAGGCTGAATATTAGACGAGAAAGAGCGGAACTCGTGAAAACTAAAAACCCCCGCATGAAATCAGCTAGAGCCAGATCGCAGGAGCTTACAATAACTCGTTAAAACAAATTCTCGCTTTTGAAAGAGCAGGAGGAAGTCAGTGGAGACAGGCGGCTAAATGACACCATAACATCGGCACTCAGTGAATCAGCACCAGCTGTGGGAGAAGAGAACAAAATGGAACAAAGAAGAGAACAACATGCAGAGAACAAACTAAAAACATGAAAGTGTCAAGTACGGCAGATCGGGTTCAATTGGCCGAGTTGTCGAAACTGATTAACAGAAGTAAAACGAAAGACATTCATGCGTATAACATGGCAGTGGTCAAGGAAACGCTGGGTATAGGGGGAAACTTGAAAGCAACTAAGAGAAAGCCAGCCACCGGCAAAGACAGGATGTACGCACTCAGAGACGAGCAGGGTAACATAACACACAACTTGGACGAGTTAATAAAGGTAGCAAAACGATTCTAAACCAGACTGTATGCCAGCGACGTTATACTAGGGGACACTGTTGAGAGTACAAGCTTACCTTGCGATGTGCCGCTGTAACTAAAGAGGAGACAAGAAAGGCTCTCAAGGTCGTGAAAAGAGGGAAAGCTGCAGGTGACGATGGCATAACCGCAGATCTTTCGAAGGAGGGAGGAGATATTGTTCTAGAAAAACTCGCTGTACTATTTTCGGAATGCTTGAAGTTTCAAAAAGTGCCCATAGCCTGTAACAATGCCAACATTATTCTTATGCATGAGAAAGGAGATCCCAAGGACCTCGAGAATTACAGACCAATCAGCCTACTTTACGTTATTTACAAGCTGTTTACCAAAGTTATAGTTAGCCGCATAGGTGACACCCTGGATTGCCATCAACCCAGAGAGCAGGCTGGTTTTACGAAAGGGTACTCAACCATGGATCATATCCATGTCGTCTACCCAGTAATAGAAAAATCTGCCGAGTACTGTAAACCCCTTTACGTGGCATTTATAGACTATGAGAAAGCATTTGATTCCGTAGCCACCACAGTAGTGCAAGGCGCACTATAAGACCAGGGAATAAAGGAAACCTACTTAAGACTTCTAGAAGACATATATACGGAATGCATGGGCAGGATAATCCACCACAAGCAAAGCGATAAATTCCCTATGCGAAAGGGAGTAAGACAGGGAGATACCATCTCTCCAAAACTATTCACAACATGTCTGGAGGGGGTATTTAGAAAGCTCCACTGGGAGAACATAGGAATAAGGATAAACGAGGAATACTTGAGCCTTTTGAGGCTTGCGGACGACATATTCTAGCTGAGGAGACTGCAGAACACATGAAAAGAATGCTTGAGAAACTGCAATCAGAAAGCATGGCTGTGGGGCTCAAAGTAAATATGAATAAATCTAAAGTAATGAGGAATAAGCATGCTAAGAATGTCTTTTTCAGCTTAGGAAATGAAACGCTAGAACATGCGAACGAATATAACTACCTCGGACAGACGGTTAGTGCTGGCCCCAACCACGAGGAAGAAATCCGGCCCGGAAAGGTATGGGCTGAGGAGCCCTCGGCAAGCACTACCAAACAATGAAAACTAAGCTACCTCTCTCACTCAAAAGAAAAATCTACAACCAGTGCATCCTGCCGGTAATTGAATGCGGAGCTGAAACTTGGCGCATTATTAAACAACTAGAATGCCAACTTAAGTCGGCTCAGCGGGCCATGGAACGAATAATGTTAGGAATTACACTCGGGGACAAGAAACGAGTTACCTGGATCAGAGAACAATCTGGAGTTGACGACATAATAGTTCAAATAGAGAAAAAGAAACGGACTTGGGCTGGCCATGTAGTGAGACGAACCGACAACCGGTGGACAAATAGGGTAACAGAGTGGATACCAAGAAATGGGTCTAGAAGAAGGGGAAGGCCGACATTACGATGGAGGGAGTGAATTTCTGGGGTAAACAGTGGACTAGATTAGCACAGGAGAGGAGTGGTTGGAGGTCAATAGGAGAGGCCTTCGTCCTGCAGTGGACCTGAGCAGAGTGATGATGATGATTTGGGGCGTTCAGTTTCTCCGCTTTTTCCGCTACTGCCCAACTTGTGCCTACTACCTACCCCTCTCTGGCCCAACCAAATATGAGGAGCTTCTTCATTATTAAGTGCGGAGACCGGATCGCAACAGTACAGCGATGCATCGCATGAGTTTCGTTATTTAGAACCTATTTTCGCTGTACACAGACACACACGCAAGCATAAGGAAACTGTAAACGTTGCCTCTTCGTTGGCTCGGCGCAGTCGGCTCGAACTCGCGGTGAACTAGATGCCGCCAGCCCCTCCTCGCATCATTTTCTGGTGGGACGCGTCCTTTCTCTTTCCCCCTACGTCTCTTTCCGCAGCCCTCCTCTTAGGATGAACCAGCGATCAGACTCTTACTTTCCTACAACCGCACGAGGCATTGGTCCAGGCTGAGCTTGCGGTACGAGAAACGAGCCGTTTCCTGGGTCGCAGTGTCTACACTGCCGTCCGACGGCGCTCTGTCTTAGCGCTGCTGTCATGGCTAGTGTGCCGTCCGGCGACATTCATATGTTTAGGATTAGGCTAGCAACGCCTCAAGCGTCTGTCGTTGTGGTGTAGGGTTCCGTCATAGCCTCTTGATGCCAACTCCGGTGGTTCGAGACCGGCTTTAGCCTGCATTCTTTTTTTACCCTTTAAACTGAATTGTGATTTTCAAGTCTTGGGTTAGTTTTTGGTGTTTTTAATGGTTTCTCTGTGTAGGTCATGTTATGTTATTAGGTTAGCTTATCTTACTTTACGTTAGGTAGAACGAAGTAGCAGTGCCAGACAGAGCATTTTTTTACGAAACGGAGGTGGACGTCGATATAATGGAGGAATTACAGTAGCGTCAGACGGCACTCTAAACACAGGCTTTCTGGGTTCGTACCTGGGTTTGATAAGCGTGCGCAAGTGATCTGGGAAACTCAACATAATTAAACCATCACCGGGACCATGTACAGGGCCGTCCACTCTTGATACGAACACGGCGTACCGTGGTCGCGCTCCGCGGAGCGCCAGCGCAAAAGCCGCGGCCGCGCATCGAAGCCAAGCGGCGCAGGCGCATAGGGGCTTGGAGGCGGGGCTTCGTGTCGTCCGCTAGTGCGGAAGCGCGCCGTGCTTGCTTTGCTGTTACTCTCGGCATGCTTGTAGCGTCTTAGCGCGCCGCTACCTCGTTGCGGGAAAGCTCACTTTCCTCACTGCGGCAGGTTGGGTAGTTTCTGCGTAAGATAAGTGAGCGCTTTTTTTTCTTTTCAGTTCCGCGGTCCCAGTTGCATGTATTGTTGCAAACATTTCACGATTGGCTTAATTTGGTTTAATGAGAGATGCTGTAGAGGAGGGCTCCGTGTAATTTCAGCCACCAGGATTTATTTAATGTGCACTGGCATTGCGCAGCACATGGGTGTCTGTGCACAGGGTCGGCCTTGCCTCCTTCGGCTCCCTGTGCGAACTGCTGCCAAGGCGCCCACCCCTCCTCCCTCCCCGCCCATCAAACTCATTTTTAGAGTGAAGCTGTCTATGTCTAGGATACAGTAAGCCTTCCCCGATTACAGAGCGACATGTAGACAAGAATACTAAGCGAGCGTAGCGCCATTTTACGGGGCCGACTCAAATCCTGGAATTGGAAAACCGTGCTCCACACCTTCAGCGTATGGAAACGAACATAGAAATAATAAAAACGCCCGAGGGCCTTCATATTTTGAAGGCCCCTGAATAGATGTCTTCTCATAATTGTGCTTAGAGGTGAAGACAACTTTAATTGGCCTTTAATTGTAACCTGGCTATTGCACATTGTACGTTGTACAGTGAAGCATATCCGTCTACGGAGAAAGCATGATTACAGAAATGGCTATAACTCCTGCTTCTTTGAAACTATCCCAAACTCAATTATAGAACACCTAGCCACTAAGACGGCCCTACCATTACGCAAAATTTCATTTCCGTATCAAAAGTTATATACTTCACAGTAAAGCTGCAAATATTAGGGAATTCCCGTCTGCTGTCAGTACATGGGCTTCTACGGGTGGGAAGAGGACAGCTCGTGCTTGTCCGCTGGAACAAAACTCTGGCCCGTCCAAATTTCATTTAGGTAATTGACTAGGAAGTGTGCTCAATCGCGAATTGCTACCAAACGGGTATTGTTTCGTGCACGCCTTGTAGTGCGCCACGGTAAAAGCACATTGTCGCCCACGTTGAGGCTCGGCCCCACAGCTTCGCTGGGCATCCTTTGTCACAGACCCGAAGGACACCGGACTTTTTTAAAGCGAAAACTTCGCTGTATTGTGAAAGCGATGGCGTCCTGCCAAAAATCTGATGCATTTCCCGATAGACCGGTTGGCCAACCGGTAAGCTCGCATAAAAAACATCTGAAAAAAAAAAAAACAGTCAACTGGACCAAAAATAAAGTCTTTCCAGCAATGCATTTGTGTTTAGAGGAGAAGCTGACTTTCAAGGCATCGGTATAAGTTTGGTTTCTGTAAGCTTGCCTGTTCTGCATTGCGTGTTCTGCAGGGAAGCATGGCCGTCTACGAAGGAAGTATGATTACAGAAAACGGCTGTAACTCTTGTGTTGTCAAAAGTATACCGAAACAAATTTCACAACAATTACCCGCTTAGAAGACTCTACATGCGTAAAACGTGGCTTCTGTTGTGTTGAAGCGGTCAGTTGAAAATGGTGAAAAAAGAACTGTTACGGATGAGACAATACATGTACCGATCATGAAGAAGGAGTACAATAGTACAAATCTCATGAATCACGTATCGGTATGCATTTAGATTATTCGTAATTGCGTTTACTTAGTGCGCTAAAAAAGCATTAAAAGCATCGCTTTCCCGATTCTATCAACTTTTATGGGGAAGGGATGGTAGATTTATTTATAATTACCCTTTCGCAATTGCTTCTTTTTCTTTTTCTGATTTATTTTGTTCTTTTATGAGGATGTTTAATCGTAAAACAAAAATGTATTTGAGAGTTCATTCCAACGAGCTGTGTGTTTCGGTGGCTGAAGCCTGCAAAGGGGGCCGCGGATCAATGCCCGAGCAAGAATTAGGTAGTCATGCATGACGCCGCATAAAGGTCCGACCAGATCACAGACCATGTACATTTCAAGCAGACCATGCTGCTGAAAATGCACAAACAAAAAGAGGCTTGCCAGTAAGGAGAAGGAATAAACATTTATTCAACTGTATGAGTTCCGTTCTGGGAGGCAAAAAAAAAAAAAAGGTTAGTTAAATTAACCAAAATGCCAGACAACTGCAGTTCCTCATCAAGAAGCTTGAGCGCACTAGCGAGGCCCCGATATTGACTGAGTGATTGTCTGAGCTTTTCCGTCCGATTTTAAACCTTCTGTTGACTGTCTGATCCTAACTTAAGCAACCCACAGGGGGAACAGATACGGCGGGCATTAAATCGAAGCGAGTTGTGCCATAGCTGCTCTCAAATAGCAGGAGCAGGAATAAGATCTCAAGTGCCCGACAGAGCGTACTTTTTTATAATAATAATAATAATAAATTTGTTTATTGATCCATAGTGGGAATACAGTTATTGTCGGGTCAGCCCAAGCCAGAAAGGCTTGTCGGGCTGTACCCGGACGTCAGAGGCAGAAACAGAAGGCGTATACATCAGTGCACTGAAACCCGCCGGTAACTAGAAAAAAAATATAAAACTGAACTAACACGTAGGAAAGCAAGCATTCCATATTTCAAAACAGGTTTCCACGGATAAATAATTTCAAAGAACGTTTTGATTGCACAGCAAATATGGCATCAGGAAGTGAATTGAAGGTGGCGGGAACATAATATTTTCTAACGAAGCGTCCAAATCGGGTGAAGCATCTGGGTACATCGAAGCGCATATGGTGTCGTAATGGTCTTGCAGGTACATGATTAACAAGGAAATCACTGTTCCAGAAATACGGCAATGTCGTAGAATGCGCCCTTAAAATTGTAGATTTTCTGCAGTACCACGAACATGTGCCTCCTCATTGGATAGCGTGCGGCGCAGAGGACTAGACAAACAAGGAAACATCGTCAAAATGTGGAAGTTGTGGTCTTAGCACTACGTATCTAAAACAATAGGTGCGCTGGCTCGAGGTAGACACCTCAGGTAACATATTGACAGAAGGACAAAGTTTCAGCGTTGAACTTATTGACAGTGGAGTGGCTTTTGCTTTTAAGTGCGAATGCACTTTATAAGCGACCCCAAACCATCCACCGCCGGCGGCGTCGGCGGCGGCGGCGGCGTCCGCAGTGCTCCTCTATATTGCCGCGAACCATACATTGGGTTTGTTTATTTGTGTTTTGCTTTTACCGCCCGGCTGCGCCGGTCTGTGTTATCTCTGCGCCAACGGAAGCGCGTGTTCCATTCTTTCTTTCTGTGCCGCATCTGTTATCTGTCGTGATAGGGAGAGCATTCCGATCTAACGTGAACAGCCCAGAATAATCTTCTTGGATCTACTATGTTCTCGATGTGAATCGACGTTTCGAGAACCACGCGCACCGAAAGATAAAAAGCCTGCAGTGCGGACGCCGGGGCATTCGATTCTGCGACGCTCGCTGACGCAAGTCACTTTGTTGACCGCTGCTTCGCCGCCTCTGTATTCTTTTGAGTTGTTAGGGGAGCACAAGTTCGCTCCAATAAACTTGTTTCTCCTGCAAGACAACTGCGTCGTCCTTGGCTTCGTGACATCTGGTGGAGGTGCGGGGTACGCACCCTTCATGCCCACTGCAACCTCGGGAAGCCGCCAAGCCAGTCCAACAAGAGCCAGCCTCCGCCTGCAAGGTTTACCACCCGAGTTCGGTTTGATGCCAGAAGGGCCCAAGAGAAGGAACGCTGCAACCAACACCATGGTACAAGAAACAACGTCGCCAATCATGCTGCAGCAGCCCCGGGAACCGCCATCGTTCCGGGGAGCCCCCGCTGAAGATCCAGAGGAATGGTTGGAGAAGCTGGAGCGCGTGCGGATCTTCAACAGGTGGGACGATGAAGAAACCTTCCGGCATGTTTTCTTTTACTTGGAGGATGCAGCCCGAACTTGGTTTGAAAACCACGAGAGCGCCTTGACCGACTGGACGCAATTCAAAAGCGAGTTCCTTAAGACCTTCACGACCGTGGTGAGAAAAGAACGAGCTGCGATTTTACTGGAAACTCGAACGCAACACCCGAACGAAGGAGTCGTAATCTTCGTCGAGGAAATGAAGCGACTTTTCCGCCGTGCGGACCCAGGAATGACGGAAGAAAAGAAACTACGGTTTCTGATGCGAGGTGTGAAGCAAGAGCTCTTCGCGTGCCTTGTTCGCAACCCCCCCAAGACCGTGTCCGAATTCGCGTCTGAGGCCGCCGCGATGGAGAAGACGCTCGAAATCAGAACGAGGCAGTACGACCGCCCAATCAATGCGCTGGTTTCGGAGACGCTTGGTGCCAGCGCTATCAACTCCGACTCACTACGCGACACTATCCGCGAAATAGTGAGGGAGGAGCTGCGGAAACTGCTCCCGACGCCGCCGCAACCACAAGTCGCTTCTCTTACCGACGTCATTAGAGAAGAAGTGCAGCAAGCGCTGGGAACTTCAACGACGCCAGTAGCACCTCGCGAGCCGCAAGCCATGACCTACGCGGCTGCTGTACATCGCCCTCGCCCACCTGCACCCTATCGTCACGAGGCTCCGTACCGTCGTCCCCTCTCGCCGGCCCGACCACCTGCGGCGCAACCCCCTGCCCCAAGGAAGACCGACGTGTGGCGAACATCCGACAATCGTCCGCTGTGCTACCACTGCGGAGAGGCCGACCACGTCTACCGTCGCTGCCCCTACAGGAGGCTCGGTTTGCGAGGGTTCTCCGTCGACGCACCCCGCCCCCGAACTGGCCAGCGCCCATCGGAGATCGAAGAGTACCTGTCCAACACCAGCCGTCGACCAGCCCGTTTCAACCGTTCGCCGTCACCCTACCCATACCAGTCGCCGAACCGCCGTAGCAATGCTGAGTTCTCACGTGGAAGGTCCCCCAGCCCACGCGGGGGAAACTAAAAGCAGCAACTTCTGGAGGTAAAGTTGCACGATCGCGGAAAAATGAAAACCCTCCAACGACGCAACGACTCGCGGAAAACAGTGACTCACAACATGCCCTCATCCCGACGATCCGACCCAGACCTGACTAGACTTCCGTACACGACGACAGCTATACGCCGCGACGCGCACCCGACCGGACCGAGACGTCCGCTGAGAAGACGATGACAACGACGACGCACAGTGCCCGACCGTCAACACGCACAAGCCGAGATGCGACGCCCCGACGCACCCGGAACTCGAGGAAGGCGGCATCCGACGTCAAGGTGTCCATCGACGGCTTTGATGTAGTCGGCCTCGTAGACACGGGAGCCGACTACTCCGTGTTGAGCGGACCATTTGCGTCTAAGCTGAAGAAGGTTATGACCAGATGGGACGGTCCGCACATACGCACAGCAGGAGGCCACCTCGTGACGCCAAGTGGAACGTGCACATCGCGCGTCACCATAGACGGCACGACGTACCCTGCGGTGTTCGTCGTTTTGCCCAACTGCTCCCGCGACGTAATTCTCGGAATGGACTTTTTGACGGACAACGGCGCAATAATCGATCTGCAGACGAAGTCGATAACGTTTTCCTCCGACCACTCCATGACGCCGGAATCGAACCCCGAAATCCGCGCAGCTGTAAGGATAGCCGATGATCATGTCACCCTGCCACCCCGCGCAAGTTTGATGATCACCGTCTACTGTGAAGGTGCTGCTCCTGACGTTGACGCTATCGTGGAGAGTGACCAAAGGTGGCTTCTTGACCGCGGTGTGTCTGTCGCAAGAGGCATTGCGCGCTTCAAGGAACACCAATCCCACATTTTGGTTACTAATTTCACCGAGGAGTACCAGCATTTAAACAAGGGCGCGGCAATTGCATTCCTCGAAGAAACGCAAGAAGCAAGTGACGTGATCGCGGTCGCCGACTTTGAACGCACCCCCGTAGAAACCTTCAAGCTCCCGCAGCCCTTCGACGTGAATCCGGCGCTACCGCAAGAACAACGGAACAAATTATTGGCTTTGCTGCGTCGCTATAGCGAATGTTTTTCGTCGAGCGCAAAACTACGTCAGACCCCTCTAGCGAAGCACCGAATAATAACCGAAGATGGAGCCCGACCTACCCGACAGTCACCGTACCGCGTCTCTTCACACGAACGGGAAGCCATCCGGACTCAAGTCGACGACATGCTCAGCGACGACATTATACAGCCATCGAAAAGCCCCTGGGCTGCGCCCGTCGTACTCGTAAAGAAAAAAGACGGCACATTAAGGTTTTGTGTTGACTACCGGCGACTGAACAAAATCACGAAAAAGGACGTGTACCCCCTCCCCCGAATCGACGACGCCCTCGACCACCTCTGCCACGCGAAGTACTTCTCATCGATGGACCTGAAGACCGGCTACTGGCAAATTGAAGTGGACGAGAGAGACCGAGAGAAGACTGCATTTATAACCCCAGACGGCCTATACGAGTTCAAGGTGATGCCGTTTGGGCTGTGCACAGCACCAGCGACGTTTCAAAGAGTCATGGACACTGTGCTAGCTGGCCTTAAGTGGCACACCTGCCTCGTATACCTCGACGACGTAGTGGTATTCGCCCGGACTTTCGACGAACACCTTGCAAGGTTGGAGTCTGTACTCGAGGCCATTCGTACGTCGGGGTTGACGCTGAAGCCTGAAAAGTGCCGTTTCGCATACGAGGAACTCAAGTTCTTGGGCCACGTCGTCAACGCCGCGGGAGTCCTACCTGACCCGGCAAAAACTTCAGCTATCGCGAACTTCCCTAGGCCGAAAGACAAGAAGGGCGTGCGAAGATTTCTCGGGCTGTGCGCATACTACCGGCGCTTCGTCGCAAACTTCGCACGCATTGCAGAGCCACTCACTCGCTTGACAAAAGACAGCACCCATTTCAGCTGGGAAAACGACCAAGAAAAAGCATTCTGCGAGCTGCAAAAACGCCTGCAAAGCCCGCCCGTGCTCGCTCATTTCGACGAAAATGCAGAAACGGAAATGCACACGGACGCCAGTGATATAGGCTTGGGTGCCGTCCTTGTCCAAAAGCAAAGCGGCTGCGAAAGGGTAATCGCCTATGCCAGCCGTGGTCTGTCGAAGGAGGAGAAAAACTATTCTGCCTCTGAGAAAGAGTGCCTGGATATTATATGGGCGATTTCAAAATTTCGCCCATACGTGTATGGAAGGCCATTCAAGGTTGTAACAGACCACCATGCGCTGTGTTGGCTCGCCAATTTGAAGGACCCCTCTGGCCGTCTTGGGCGGTGGAGCTTGCGCCTGCAGGAGTTCGACGTTACAGTCGTTTATAAATCCGGCAGGAAACACTCCGACGCCGACTGCCTGTCCCGCGCCCCCGTCGACCCACCACCACAAGACTCTGATGAAGACAGCGCGTTCTTCGGGATCGTGACGGAGAGCGACCTAGCCGCCCAGCAGCGTGCCGACCCCGACTTACGCGCCATAATCGAGTACCTCGAGGGATGCAGCGTTGCCGTTCCTAGGACCTTCAAACGCACCTTACCAGCATTCAGCCTGAGAAACTCCGTCCTCGTGAAGAAGAATTTCAGCCCCGGAACAAGAGCGAATTACCTTCTCGTCATCCCCGCGGACCTTCGTGACGAAATTTTGGAAGCGTGCCACGACGACCCGTCTTCCGGACATCTCGGCACAGCCCGCACTATTGGAAAAATCAAGGCGAGGTACTACTGGCCCGGCCTTACCGCTGACGTCACCCACTACGTCCGGAGCTGCCGTGACTGCCAGCGACGAAAAACGCCGCCGTCAAGACCCGCCGGACTTCTACAACCGATCGCCGTCCCATCGAGACCATTTCAACAGATTGGAATGGACCTTTTAGGCCCGTTCCCTACGTCACGATCACAGAACAAGTGGATTGTCGTAGCGACAGACTACATGACGCGCTACGCAGAGACCGCCGCTCTTCCGAGAGGGACTGCACAAGAAGTGGCAAAGTTCTTTATAAGCCAAGTAGTGCTGCGACATGGAGCCCCGGAAGTCCTAATCACAGACCGCGGAACGGCATTTACTGCGGAGCTGATGCAAGGAGTATTACGCTACAGCAACACGGATCACCGAAGAACGACGGCGTACCACCCCCAAACGAACGGACTAACTGAACGTCTGAACAAGACAATCGCAGATATGCTGTCAATGTACGTTGACGTTGAACATAAGACTTGGGACGAAGTGCTCCCGTATGTCACGTTTGCGTACAACACGGCTACCCAGGAGACGACGCAGCTGACGCCGTTCGAGCTTGTCTACGGTAGAAGGCCGACTACGATGCTCGACGCCATGCTTCCGCACGTAGAAGACGACGACCTCAACGCCGACGTCCACGGATATCTTCAACGTGCGGAGGAGGCCCGCCAGCTCGCTCGAGTTCGTATAACGGACCAGCAGCTGGTGGATGCGGGCCGCTACAACCTCCGACGCCGAGACGCCGAGTACCAACCAGGGGATCGTGTGTGGGTTTGGACTCCCATCCGACGACGCGGACTCAGTGAGAAGCTCCTGCGACGGTATTTCGGACCCTACCAGATTCTACGACGTGTCGGCCAACTTACCTACGAGGTGATCCCCGATGGTGATTCCGGAACATCACGACGACGCACGCGGCCCGAAGTCGTCCACGTGGTTCGCTTAAAACCTTTCTACGGACGATAACGAATTTTATTTTTATTTTCGGACTGTCGCTTATGTTAGCATCGGGTCGATGCACTCTTAGAGGGGGGGTAATGCCGCGAACCATACATTGGGTTTGTTTATTTGTGTTTTGCTTTTACCGCCCGGCTGCGCCGGTCTGTGTTATCTCTGCGCCAAGGGAAGCGCGTGTTCCATTCTTTCTTTCTGTGCCGCATCTGTTATCTGTCGTGATAGGGAGAGCATTCCGATCTAATGTGAACAGCCCAGAATAATCTTCTTGGATCTACTATGTTCTCGATGTGAATCGACGTTTCGAGAACCACGCGCACCGAAAGATAAAAAGCCTGCAGTGCGGACGCCGGGGCATTCGATTCTGCGACGCTCGCTGACGCAAGTCACTTTGTTGACCGCTGCTTCGCCGCCTCTGTATTCTTTTGAGTTGTTAGGGGAGCACAAGTTCGCTCCAATAAACTTGTTTCTCCTGCAAGACAACTGCGTCGTCCTTGGCTTCGTGACAATATTTAAAAAAGAAACAGCATCCGGCACCAGGTTTCGATCCGAGGACTTTGCGGCCGCAGCGCGACGCTCTACCGACCAAGCCACGGACGCGACGCTGATATCAGTGTTAGTGACGCGCCTTATATCTTTAACGCATTCAAACTACGTCGTCAGCGGCGTGCGTTGGCGACTCAGCGGCGTTATAGCGGCTTGATAACTGCGTGGTGTACACGTGATACTACAAACCCGATGGAAGAGATGGAAGAGAAGGCGGCGAGGCGGTGAGCTGCGGGGGCCGAGCGCAAGCGCCGCAAGCGGGCCGACAACCGTGCATTCGCACTTTCACATTCTTCCCCTCGGGGAAATGCGGGGGAATTTTTTTGGGGGGGATTTTGCATTGAAAATGCACATATATTATTTTTATAATTATGGATATATTCGTTGCTGTACAAAAGTGTCTCGGCTGGGTTCTGCGATTTCCGCACCACTATTCCTCACACACAGGAGGGCAAACGTCTAGCGGGGCCAAATGATTGCTGTCGATATGAGCACAACCCCCTCAAGTAATGTTGTAGACTGCGCGAGATTTGTCAGGATAGATAGATCAGGTTAGTTAATTAGCCCAATGCGAGAATTCGGTTTTTTCTTGTACTTTAAAGGGACTTGTGCTTGTACTTCACTCTTTTTTATTTCTCTGTAAAACTGTCAACACACGCCTCTGTCTTTAACAAACAGCCCTGCTTATAAATGTGCGTAAGATAAGACAGCTGTAGCCAAGGAGTTGGCAAATTAAGTTTTTTATCAGTTTGTTTGCAACACGGGAGGGAGGAGATTTCAATCGAAGTTTAGAAATTCCAGGGATGCCTTCCTCGTGGCGAAGCCCGTCATATCAGCCTCCTGTCGATAAATAAATATTTATTAGATGCGGCGCATCTCTTGCTCTGAGGCATGTCCCTCCTGCGTCGGCGGCGGCGGCGGCGGCGGCGTCCGCACGCCACCTGCGCATGCGCGACTCTCCTCCGCTCTTCTCTCCGACAGCTGTGCGCAACACTCTCACTCCGTCTCATTATCAAAAACAACAGCTGCGTGCGCGCGCTTCGCTCGCTTCGCTCCGCTCCCGTCGCGCAAGTGCGCGCATGCGCGACTCTCCTCCGCTGTCTCCTCTCCTTCAGGCGCTGTGACTATAAAGCGGGTAGCGCGCTGCGGCGGCTCAGTCAGCGCTCGCTCTCGTTCGACTTCGTGTCACTTTGCTTGACGACTGCGTGCTTGACTCGATTCTTCCGATGAAGACGGCATGGAAGCGACGGTCCCTTCAGCGAGTGGTGTGATACAATCCAATACCAGCGTCACTCCAAGAAGCTAAAGTAAAATTACGCCCATCTTCCCGCGTATGAGAACACCCGCATGTGATGGAATGCATCATACGCGTTCACAACGCGTTTCAACCGATTTTGAGAATCAACCCAATGGAAACGCCAATTGAACCACCCGGTGCGTCGCATCACATCAGGGTTCCCTCGCGGGAAGATGGGCGTAATTTTTCGCTTTTTCTCTCGTAAAATGAACGCAACCGGACTTTAAAACAATGTCAGACCCCGGAAATGCAACCTGCCTTTTCGAAGTAGGCAGACGATTGTCCGATTTTTTTTTTCCATATCCATGCACACAGTAGCCATAGTAGCAAAAAATCTATAGTTACTAAAAAGTAAGATCAGTTTAATTTTAAGCGTCATATTTTTTTCTGCCTTAAGAATAGCTTACGTTCCGGGCCGATAACTTCGCGATAAGCGCCCTTTCAGCGTAAGTTTTGTTCTTGTTTCAGCATTTTCTTTCAGCATGAGTGTCGGAGGAAAAGAGTTCCACTTGATTTAGTTTTGTTAATACTGCCTCCCAAAATCTCCTCGGGTGTTTATTCGGAAGGCCAATTACACCTTCGCACCCTTGTTTTGGGCGTGAAATTGTGGGTCCATGTTTCGTGTCATAGGCTTGAAAATTTGGGATTATTTGGACATAGGCGTTTTTTCCCTCACTTCAAGGTGCACCGCCGAAGTCTCTTCTTTTGATGGACGGAAGACAGAGCCGGATGGAAATAACAGAAGGGAGAGGGGGGGGGGGGGGTCAGTGCAGGTCGGCGCCTCCTTTTCACTGGAGCCTTGGGTGACCGCCCTGGTCGCCCATCCCCAAGACGGTACTGCCTTCAACAATACGTACAATTAAGTTATGCCGTGAAACTGAATAGAGGAAGCGCTCAGTTCTCGTGCGCAGAAACTACACAACGCGACGCTGTGAGGAAAGTGCACCTTCCCGCAACGCGGTCGCGGCGCGCTAAGGCGCTACAAGCATGCCGAGTTAGGCGTGCTTCACGGCAAAGCAACGCTACCGCACTACCAGACGACACGAAGACTTGCCTCCAAACCCCTAGGCGCCTGCGCCGCTTAGCTTCGATGCGCGGCCGCGGCTTGTGCGCTGGCGTTCCGCGGAGCGCGGCCACGTTGCGCCGTGTTAGCCCCAAGAGTGGACGGTGGCCGTGTACAACGCGTACACATCTACACCTGCAATCGCCTGCATCGACAATCCCGAATATGGTTCCCTGCACACGTCATATCGCCGTCGCCACGCTGGGGCGGGAACTTTCCAAGCTATTGTAGCTGTGTCCTGCGGGACTACTCATAAGGATGCGGACGAGGTTCACGTGGTCTGTGGTACTCGTGTCAATCAACGGTCGCTGATAACTTCCATCACCTTCTCGCGGTAGAAAAGTTGCTTCTAAATCCCTCTGTCATCAACCCCCATACAAAATGGCGCGTGCGCAGCCCATTTTATTTGTGCGAACGACTACGTTCACAAAGGAAATCGTTTTGTAATTTACCTCTATCGCGATCTGCCTGGCTTCGTAATACACGAAAAAGGTAGATCCGCGCGGCGTGTGTACGGAGGAGCAGCGGTACACACTCCTTCATACCCCATTCTCTGAAGCAATCACAGAAAACTGGTTTCAAAATAGTAATAGCTTTGTTTTACCTTCAAGATATACAAGTCCAAAGAGATGATTCGTGAAAGAAGCATCCAACAATGGGAGAAAACCGCCCAGGGGCTCCAGGGAACCCCAACGCTGAAATAAGGCACGCGAAGTCCTAGACAACCATGAGGTGAAAACACGGAGTACGAAGCCAGTGCATTTCGACTACAAAACAGCTACATTGAGACACCTTTCCTCACCCCCTAACCATAGTTTCGTTTATTTCGGGGGTAGCTATGCGCTACACTAACTTTGCGTCATCATCCGGAGTCCAGAAGAGGTGCTTCTCGAGCCCTTTTCTGCAATCGAGACACAAGAGAAAAACAATAAGTTGACGAGAAGAATACAACGAAAAAGCAAGCTATGCCGCGCCTTTGTTTTTCCCCCTTTGGCAGCGACGCGCTTTTCAATTCTCCGCTGTCCTAGCCCGAAGACCCGACTCGAAACCACAGTGCGCTCTCGTTTTTGAGAACTTTCTGATCGGGCACGTACTCACATTCGAGTTGGCTTTGGCATCGTCTCCGGCTTCATTTTTTCGCCGGTAGTGCATGCGGTAGTGCGTGCTTATTGAACGCTGTCGCTTCCACAGAAAAGTCAGAAGACTGCCGCTTCACTTTGTTTCAACTCCGTCGTCGTGGCGTCGTCTTGCGAACATCTCTTTTATTCACGGGCTTTTTATCGTTTGCGTCTCTTTTTTTGGTCGTCTGCTACGTCCTTTGCTACGTCTCGCGTTACGCCTTTTTTTTTTTTTCCTACTCCTGGTGACTGTTGTTCTGGCGGGAATAGACTTATGGATAGATATAAATGGGGCGGATGCCTGGCACGCAGTTTTCGAAGCCACCGCGAGCGTAGGAATTTCGATGTATCTCTGTGTATATTGCTTTTTAAGAAGCAATCTTGACTCTGAACCCGCGCCTGAGCTCCCGACTTGCGCGAGCGAGTAAGCGACATCTTCGAGGGCCGTCTCCGTCGTGGATCGGGGTTTTCTGTTTATGGCTCGTGCCTGCCGACGCGTTTCTCGTATATCTGCGTTATTCTTCGCCGCAGCGTATTGACTGCACCGTTCCGCGATGTAGGCGCAGTGCACTCGTCTGAAAATAGATGACTGCATTTCGCAGATCTCTCCCGCCAGGTGCCCTCTTTCTTTTCTTGCTTTCTTGCTCACTTGGTTTTAATATGAAATATTCTGGTTTTTTTTTTTTTGCGTGTTGACGCCAGTTTTGTGTTAACTACTCTTCTCACTCCTACCTCGCTAAAAACAAGTTACAAAGAAAAGCAAGGGGTTCAAAGCTACCTGCTTTTTTGTTGTTGTTGGAAATAAATGAAGCGAGAGCTTTTAACAACGTCATTTAGGCTGAGTGCGATTTCGGGACATGCTAGGGGTTGACTTGTACTAGCGGATGATCGACTGTACACTTTCTCGACAGCTCGTAATGACGTCAGAGGCATTTGTTGTGTTTCGCGGCTGTAGACCAAACCAGTTTCAAGAATATGACCGGACTACAGCAGTTGTACTCATAGTTCAGGTATCTCATCACCTGAACGCTGAGTTGCCGCACCCTGTTTTAGAACTTCTCTTATTAGGTCACTGCTGACGTCAAATATAGGGTTTAAATATCAAACACCCTTTGAAACCGTTGGAAATTCGAAGCCATTTCAATATAACTCAGTGGTTTCCTTTTTGTGAAAAACAACGTCTTCGGAGTTGGAATTGAGTCGAGTGAGTTACTGAAGTCTAGTTCCTAAAAATTAAACCCATTTGTATCTTGTCTTCCCGACACCTCAGCGCTTTATTTGCCACGAGACAACTCGGCTGTATTTTTTGCTCCCTGCAAAATAAAAATGCACGGCGTCGAGCTGTGTCTGCCTTACTAGCTTTCTGATGCCTCAAGGAATGGGAGCAGAAGCCAACTACGTAATGATATCGAGCAGCTAACAACAACCTCAAAAGCATTTCAAATACATGATTCCTATCGTAATGTCGCAATGAATAAAATAAACGCTCTGGTGGACGGCATAACAAGTATTAAACATATCGCTGGCGTTACTACAGACTTTATCGATGTGCTCATCTTTGATCAGCAAGTTGCGGGTCCGGCCCGCGGCAGCAGTTACGGTCTTTCTGGTGAAGGGTAAAACGAAAATATCATTTTGTACGGCATCTCGATGTTGATTACACCCCTGAGCTGTGGGAGAACCTGGTGACCAGCAGCGGTCTGGATGTCCAGGCACTTTTGCCCTCCAAAGCGAAGGCTGCCCGCTCATCACATGGCTTCCTGGAATAGGGAACCACTCCCACTTAATCGGGTCAATAAAACGTTTTGTACTGCTACTGCTACTGCTACTGCTACTACTACTACTACTACTATACTACTACTACTTACTACTACTACTTACTACTACTACTACTACTGCTACTACTTCTACTACTACTACTACTACTGCTGCTGCTGCTGCTGCTACTACTACTACTACTACTACTACTACTACTACTAATACTACTACTACTACTACTACTGCTACTGCTACTGCTACTTTAAAAGATTCCTAGGTGGTTTAAATTAATGTTTAGCCTTCAGCTAAAGAACTCCAGTTCGAAGCTTTTAGTTTGCTTGTCTGTTTTTAAAGCGAAGCTTTTTATGCATCACTGACGGCTACGCTGGCCCAAAACGCATTGGTGGAAAGCCAACCTACCCGCCGCGGTGGCTCAGTGGCTAAGACGTTGTGCTGCTGATCAAGAGGACGCGGGTTCGTTTCCGGCCGCTGCGGCCGCTTTTCTGATGGAGGGAAAAAGCAAAAACGCCCGTGTGTATTCGCGATTTCGGCGCACGTCAAAGATCCCCAGGTGGTCAAAATTAATCATGAGCCATTTACTACGGCCGGCGTGCCTCATCGCCTGCATTGCGTCGGAACGTTATCCCTGCGATCGTACGAGAAAAGCTAACCACCTTTGACGACGATGCTGATCGTGGGTGAAGTGAAAGATGGTTGAAACTCGAAGCTTCCTCTTGTCGAAAGCCAATGTCTTCAAAGTCCAAAATCTACATCGTTATGCCCAGACGCAGTGCAGTAAAGCCAACTTATGCAACGGGTTCCCACAAAGGCGCAGCAAGCGCCTCAAAAAAAAAAAAAAAGCGCTTCCCGTGGCCGGAATCGAACCAGGGCCCCGGGCGTTATGAAGCCGACGTCTATCCGATTGCGCCATTATGACTTTTTTTTTTTTTTTTTTCAATGCATGGAAATTTAAAAAAACTTTAGAAGACAAGACACCTAACACAAAATAGAAACCCTAACAGACAGCAAAGGGCAAGGACATCAGTCGAACTAAGATCAAAACTCAGGCAAGCAAACGCACGCATCCAAAAGATGCAGCCACTCCGGTGGATCACTCTGCGCTGCATAAACGCTCCGTACCAACACCGCCTGTTCCCGAAAAATGCACTTGGTCGGCCAAGGGGGTTCCACATGCCGATCAGTCATGAACAGAACTGAACAATCCTAGGAGAACCAAAATGTCATATTGCACCCGAATAACGTCCTCAAATGGCAAGAAGCGAATGGTGTACGGGGTGATGTCAATGTCCTTGTTTAGTGTCCGCTGCAAAACGTCCCAGAAGAACACAGCGTCCCGGCACAACACAAAACAATGATCAATTGTCTCTGGTTGACTACAGAGGCGACAATTGTCCGACCAAGGAATATACATTCCCTTTTCGCGCAGCCATGTCTTAACTGGGAGTGTGGAAGAATGAAGCTTGAAGAAAAATGTTTTTGCATTTCGCGGAATACACATACTCATTACGCGTTTTATAACATTGCTTTGCTGCTGGCCTAAGTAAGACTAGCGATAAATAGGCACCGGGAATAGACTTTCAATAAGAGTGCTCGTCATAGTTTTCCTTGACATGCTTAACAGATATTCCAAGGAAAACCGCGAGGAAAGAAAGTTAAAAGACTTCACGACCTCCTTGAGAAATCCCCATGGAGGCTTCGTATTAACTTCGCCCGTACATATAAGCAAAAAAAGGCAAATGGAAACTTATGCGCTGCTGAAGTACAGTTAGTAAAAGTGGGTGATCAACCAATTTGTAGAAGAAAAAGCGTGACACAAGTTGGTGCACAAACAAATGCATGAGCCCAACACCCCTTGCCTTTAAAGGAAAAAAACAAGTTGTCCCTGCGCATAGGTTTCCATTGAGAACACCACACAAATGTTGCAAAAACTCTATGGCCTGAACTTTTTCTCGCGCACAGTGAAGCCGACACGGTCGAAGCAGTTTGGTTTGCACACTTTGATGACTAGGTTGCATGAGAAGCTTTTTTTTCTTTTTGAACACAATTTTCGCATCTTTGGTCACTCGTAAAGAAACATTCTTTCTAAAAGCAAAGCCCAGCCCAGACGCGATGCAACTTTCAGTTGTAGTTATGTGCTCAAAAACGTCTACGCCACCGGAGAAAGTTTCATGGCCAAGGTATACATACCTGAGTCTTCACACCGTTCATAATTTCAACGTCGGCTGATGGCTATTGTCATGAAGTTGCGCATCACCGGATTAATCTTCGTGTAAGAAACCCAACGCTAGACATCTCCAACAAAGCTAGGGGAAACGCCCCTCGACCATCGACTTCACACTCTTGTGTCTGTCTGCATTTCATTCTGGCCAACCGCCTGGTTATTGTTCTCACCAACGAATGGATAACGCCGGTTCGTAGGTTGAGACAGGAGACAGGCAGTACGGAGAAAAAGCAAACGACCTAGAGAAGCCACAAGTGAGCAGCGTTTTGCGTTTTGTCGGCCCTTTATTGTTCACTTCTGTCAAGTCTTTTATCCTCAGTGGTTGTGGAAAGCGCGGACAACCTACAGGGGCAAGATAAATGGCAGCATCTCCACTCCGTGGATGATGACGAGGGTGCGGAGTACGGGAACTCGAAATGACCTCCAAGTTGCACACCGAGTGACATCCGATTTGCGCCCCGACCGCCATTCGATTTGAGCCGTGAGTTGCCCCTTGATTATTCCCTAAATGAAACTGCAACTCCCGGCTCAAATCGAATTTCGCTTGATTTTCGCTTGATGGTGGTGTGTGCGCGGATGGACGCTGGCGGGCATTGGGAGGTCCTAAGGTACTCCGCACCGTTACAGGCGAGGGATTAAGCCGTTTGACTTTCGGGTACTAACTCACGGTCGTAGCCAATGGGTAAGACGACTTGCACTAACTCTGGCTGGTCTTCTAGACACAGACTCGAATCCTGCTGGGAGCTGTGTGATTTTCGGCGAGTGTAAATGCTATGCGCGCGGATGCGGACGGACATTGTGCGGTCCTAAGGTACTCCGCACCTAAAAGACGGCGCCAAACTTTTCAACTTTCCAGAACCATGATGTCTGACCATCTTGCGCAAGCAGCCACACTTTTTTCTGTATGCTGGGTTCATTTATTGTGAATTTCCTCACTTTCTCTCTTTCGGTGTTTTAAATCATCTGCCATCATTCACCTACCGTCTCAGCAATCTTTCGGTTCTTTTGCTGTCTTTGATTGCATAACCGGGCCATTATTCGCGCGTGCGTTCCTCCGTGCACCGGGAGTGGCCGAGAAGCTTTTTTTGTGGAGCTTAAGCGCCTCGCTGTTGAGGGTGCTTCAAGGTAAACTGAGTAATGAGAGAGAAAAAAACCTACTCAAGTATCAGCTTTCAATACGCATTTCACCAATTCGAATGAAAAAAAAAAACACTGTCTACGCATTTTAGAGGATATATGATTATTCATTTATGTGCTTTCCTCCTTCAAAAAATACACTAGACACACGCTGAGGCGCACGCGCAATCAGAGGCACAGATACAAGAGTAACTAGTGAAATACAAACGTGACGCCGTGTGAAAGTACAAACACTTTTTTTTCCTTTAGCTCGAAAGTGTATAGTTAAGAAACACGTCTGCCCTGGCAGCCAGCGAACAGCAATTTCGATGGGCTTGGCACCCCAGTAACTATTATTCAAAGAATTGCTTGATCACGATGGCAACTACCGCATTTCGGGTCAACGCTACCCGAGCCGTGCGGCCTCTTAAAGCCTGATACACCGCTGCAAACCCAGGAAGGACCACTGTCATATGGTGTGGGCTGTGATTATTTATTTACTGCTGCCCATTCGTACGTCTGTCCATCCCACCATTTGTCCTTCCATCCGCACGCACGTCCAGCCACCCATTCCATTCATCCGTCTGGCCACCCATCTTTTCCATCTATTACATTCATCCATTTCATCCATCCATCCATTACATTCATTCCATCCATCCATCCATCCATCCATCCATCCATCCATCCATCCATCCATCCATCCATCCATCAAATTTATACATCGTCCGAAACATCGTTCATCTGTCTATTTACCTCATGTTTTTCGTCCATCTATCCATTCATCCATATCTTAATTTCCTGTCATTCCACGTTCGAAGCTCCCACGGTCTGATCTAAATGGTGTTTTTCTCATTCCTTTTGGTTTGGTTATGGGGAACACTACTTCATGGAAGAAAAGTTCGTCCTGGTCCAGGATTAGAACTCGGTACCGTGTTCTAATCCTGGACCAGGACAACTTTTTCTTCAACTGAGAAATTTCTGAGAAGGCTGTAGGGCTTTCCTTCGTAGCAGTACGGCCGCATTTAGGGGGATGTCAAATTTTCCCATTCGAAGACTGAACTTACTGACCTTTGGCGATCTCTCCTAAAATCTGGCCGATTAACACCTGTCCTCCACTTCGAGTTGTTGATCAATTCGGTCTCGCGGTACAACGGCTGGCCTCCTGGTTACCTCAGTTAGTTGAGCGACTGCCCTAGAAAGGTGGTTGTCCTGGGTTCGAATCTTGGACCGGGCGGATTTTTCTCTAACCCAATGCTACGCGGAAACTCTTTAGAGCTGCATCACTCTCTTGGTCCGTGGGAAAATCACGGGTTCGAATCCTAGACCGGGTGGATTTTTCTCTAAACCAATGCTACGCGGAAACTCTTTAGAGCTGCATCACTTTCTTGGACCGTGGCAAAATCACGCTGCCGTGGCGCGAGGGACAAGGGCTCTGTTAAAGTTCTTTTCTGACTCGGGATTAATCGAGATTCTTTAACCTTGGGATCCTCAGATTTTTTTCTCCTAGCGGCGTAAATTTTTCTACGTTCCGAACTGATCTTATTTTCTTCTCCCTATTATTCATTGTCGTTGCGTACTTCTTCCCCTTTTGTTTTTTTTTTTCTTTTTTCGCCTCACTATCTTCGCCCCCATCGGAAATAGCAAGCCCCGCCGTTTGTGGGGCTAACCTCTTCAGTGTCCATTAAAGCTTTTTCTTTCTCTCTCTCTCTCTCTCTCTCAAACTTTAGACACCGATATGTCCTCAGTCCGTCTTTTCTTGTTCTTTTACTTGGAGTGAATCAGTAATACTTTCTATTTGTTTTAGTGTTCTCGTTTCACCTGTATCCCATCTAATGACAGGCATTTTCCGGGGCAGTACCTGCGTCCAGAGTTTCACGGCTAGGCCGCAGATAAAGATAACCTAACTGCGGAAACTGTGTTCTCTCGGCAAACTCAAATCACGGTTTCCCACAAAGTTACCTTCACCGCGAAAAGAATGACCTAGAACGAATTCATCGCTTCCTGCTCATCGCTGAACCGGTGCTGAACCGGTGCTCCGGTACCACCGGAACACGTGCGTCAGCAGCGGCCCCAGAGGTTGGATTGGATGGGGAAAATTTCATTGGGGCCTGCGAGTAAAGCCCTAGTGCTAGGCCAACACCGCCTGTATAATCCTTGCCTAACGCATGAGCAAAAAATGTCCAAACAGCCACTCTCCTGTTGCTTTCTCCTACCCTTTCCCCTCCGTCGCCTTCCTACGTGCTTTCATGTCCGCCAGCCAGCGCCGCTTCTCGAAAACTACGCAAAATAGTTGACAGTTTGTCTAGCCTTCCCCAGCGGCGCTCCGACGCCTTCGAGTCAAGCTGACAGACACACGCTGTAAAAGTGGGTGTGTTCGCGACTCGCGAGCAGTGACGTCCGCCGGCGCGCGCCACATTCCGGATGAGCGCCGGAACTAAGCGTCCCTACCTCTCTCATTGGAAAGCGGGCGACGCGCAATGTTAATACAGGCGGCGTTGGCTAGGCCTTCATGACTTGACCGGAGTCGTCACCGCCGATGTAGCCAACCTGGCTAGGGGCCTTCCGCTCCCCGTCACCGGGGTCGCCCTGCCTGGCCAGCACCACGATGACTCGCTGGACAGCCTGGCGGTCCTAGAGAATAGTAGTCCCACTGATCACCACGCCTCTCATTCCTCTGTAGGCAGCGCCTTCCGTTACGGCCAGAGCGTGAAAGAGACGGCAAGAGAGCGCGGGTTAGAAAGCGAGAAAAGAGAGGGAACGCCGCTGAGCCGCCTTCGGTTTGCTTCCCCACGGCCGCTCGCTTCCCTTTCGACGCTTTCTCGCTTTGCGCAATATTGACGATGCCACAAAGCAGTCATAAAGAGAGAGTTACTGACTCGCCGTTTCCCCCCTCCTCAACGCCGCGCTTTCCCTGCCGCCACCCCGATCTGACATGGTTGTTTAAAGAGCACGCGGCGGCAGGGAAGCGGAGGGGGGGTAAAAATTTACCGCTCTCGACCGACCGGCGAGTAAAAAAAAAAAAAAGGAACAAGGGACGCCCTCCCCACCTCAGCGCACCACTTGTGCGCTCCGCAAAATGCTCCCGCGCGTACCATTCTTTCTCGGCGGTACTTTATTGCGACTGCGTTTACTCTTTCACACCCCCTCTCCCCCCTCGCTATTTTCTTTGTTTATTTACATTACTCCAGGTCAAAAATTCGACCCTTACTATGCTTCTTTCATTTCTCTTTCTCTCTCTCTCTCTTTTCGCTACATCCTCGGCTTACGTTATCTTTCCGAATCCAGACGTCTTTGTCTTTAAAGCACCCTTTCGTACCGCAGGCGCGTTTGTACCCCTGGGTTTACCTTTTTTTTTCACTAGGCTGTTATTATAGGGTATGAGTGCTACCGCTTATTTTCAGCCTTCCTGTTTCCGCGCTTGCAGATTCCTGCTCCCTTGCCTACCAATCATCATATCTTCTGCGGTACACGCGATGCTTAAAGAACGCAACGGGAATTACGAAGCCAACGTGAGTCTATACGCAGCACAAGTGGCCGATATACCTCGCCGGCTGGCAAAAAGGTGGAGGAGGTTGTATGCACGGCGCAACTAACCAACAAGAATACGAAACAGGAGATTCGCGTCAGCCTCCCGGTCAACCACCCGAGTCGACCAGCGGCAACAAGGGACGCAGTTCCTGCGAAAGGAGCCGAAGAGCCGCTCTCGACAGAAAACCAAACCCCGGACGCGGCGCGGCTCGTCGAGAACAGTGCAACGCAAGCAAGCCTTCGTCTTCCTTTTATTTTCACACACTCTCTCTCTCTATCTTCTCTTTCCTCACCCTCCCAACATTTCGTCCCCGCCACCCGTGCGCTCCTGGCCACTGAAAAAGAAAGCGAACGAAAAATCTCGATAGGAAGAGGAAGCGAAACAGAATAAGTTGTGAAACGAGGAAGGAAATGGAAAAATGAAAACAAACAAGAAATAAAGGAGAGCGCGAAGAAGAAGCAGAAGAAGAAGAAGCCTTTTCTTCGTTGCCTCCTGAACTCCCCGCGCGGCGGCCCTTACCTTCGGCCCGCCGAGCCGGCAGCTCGAAAACCTCCTCCGTCGTCCGCCGAAACCACGGGAGCAAGAGTCCCCCGTTTCCCTTCTCCATTCCTCCTCCTCCTTCTCCTCTTCCCCATCGCGCGAGCTGCCGTCTTTTGCTCTCTGTGTTTCCTTCCAACCCGCTGCCTCCGTCCCCCTCGCCACATCTAGTAGCGACCAGGTGAAACGTGGCTAAAGGCGCACACCCTCTCCACCAGGTATTGCAGCAGCCCCGCCAGGCAGCGCTCCTTTCGCCTCTCCCCTCGCTCTACATTCCCTTCTTCCAGTCCACGCAGAGCTTGCGATCTATGACCCTCCCCTCTCCCGCTCTCTTATTTTCGAAGGAAGAAAAAGAAGGATAGGGAGGGAGGAATGTCGAGAATAAAAATAGGGACCGCCCCTCCCCTCATCGAGGGCTCAGGGCGAAGCTCTCCGACCGAACGCGCTACACAGCGCCCGAGCGCGTCTCTCGACTCTTCGCGTTCCTCCACTGCCTTCTTTCGTGTTTATCTTTATTTCTCAATCATTCGCCGGTCGTTCGCTTTTTCTTGCTACTCCGCTCACCTTTCAGCTTCTTTCCTTTTCTTTCCTCTTCATCCCGCATCTCCCTCTCCTCTCGTCGTGCCGAGAGTCCCCTACCGATACGTTTTCTCTTCTCTTTATCCCTTCGTCGTCGATGCCGGTTACCTGGTCGCATCCCCGCTTTCTGTATCGCTCTCTTTTACTTCGACGCCCATCCTCCCCTTGTATTCTCCCCCGCGGTAAAGAGCAACATCTCCGCATCCCCTTATTTTCTCCTTTTTCTTCCCATCCTCATTTCTCCCTCCGCTTTTTCTCCCCCTCCTCTCGGAACGTGCCCCTTCTCTCCCCCATCCTCTTCCTCCTCTCGCGCAATCACCGCCCTCTCCCTCCGCTAGGTGTCCCCGTCGCGCGCAGGCTCTTGTCGAACCTGGCGTCACCTAGCGCGCGGCCGGCCAGACTTCTTCAACTCGACGCACACACCGGGTTCGACGGGAAAGCACCCCAGGGATCGTTCAGGGGCGGCGGTGTGCGCGCTCCGAGGAGCGTTGTACGTAGTACTACTACTACTACTGGTCGCCTCGGGTCTGCCGGCTCCAGCAGCCGTCGCCGGTTCGTTCTCCGCTCGCCGGGCGGCCGGACTTTGCCGCCGCCGACGACTTCCCGCCGGCCCGATGTTGTGGCGAGCTCGATCTGCTCAGACGTTTGGGCCTTCTGCAGTCGCGTGTTCGTCGTTATTACCCGTCTCCTCCTAGTGTCGAGAGTTTTGGGGGGCCTTGTCCCCCGGTCCTTCGAGGAGCGGGGCCGCCGAACAGCGGTGACACGTCGATGGCCAGCCCGGAGTCTTCCCCTGAAGATGTTGCTGCTCCTTCGTCGCCGCTTAGGAGTGACTGCGGTGAGTTTTTCCTGCTTTTGTATGGGTCTCTTTAGCAACTTGTAGTTAGTGCGTGTAGGGGATTTGTGTTTTTAGGTTGGAGTATCATGTTTTCTCCCCCAGAAAACGCGTTTTCGTTGGTATCCGGCTGCTTCGCCGGATTCTTTTTCAGTTTAGGAGGGAGATTTAAAGTGCGCTTATGCTGAGCTGATCTGAGGAAAGTGACCCACTGGTTGAATTTGTTTAACAAAAAACGTTGGGTACTGTTTCTCATTTACACAGGTGTTTATACTTCCCGCCATACGACCACGAATGATCTTTTTTTGGTAGCACCTTGATGCGGCGTGCGGAAACATCTAGAGCCAGGGCCGGCTCTTTTGAAGACAGTCTTCGTTTATTCAGTCACTTCATTCTACTCGCTAGTTATCAAGATTATGCCGGGGTTGCTGATTTGGTGTTTATTACGTTGCTATTTATGAGAATATTATTAAGGCTATGGCAAGCTCACACATTTATTCTTTTCTTGAACTCTAGGGCTAAGTCAGAGAAAATTCTCACTTTGCTTCTAAGATTGATTTCTCGCGTATGTTTGCTTCGAGCTTACAAAAGGGAAGATGGTGAAATATTATACACTATGGCGTCTTAGAGAACAGTCTCTGTTTTGGTATTTTAGTCATTTATTTCCATGTTTATGAGAGCTGTTTTACTACTTCGAAGTAATACTTCCACTTGTCTTTCAAAGATACCTGCAAGTTATCGACTTTCAGTTACTACAAGCTTTATTACGAGCCACTGGAGCTTTTATTTTAGCATAGTTTCTGGTATCGATCAAACTTGTCTCTAAGCACAGCTATCGTGCATAATAAAATTACTTTATGAGCTTGTTTTCCAACAAAAGAAATCTGTCTTTGAGCCTTTTCCAGCTTCTAATACATACTCCGGGTTTAAAATTTAGAACAAGGTGCGGGGGCTCACTTTTGCGCCACGCAAAAGCAACGAGTACCTCTTTTCTGGTGCACTTCCGACCACGTTTTTGGACGTACCCATAGCGTAAACTCTACGCTGTTACCAGCGAACTTTGAGTTTATGTGGGATTGTCCCCCAACACTGCCATGTGTTTTCCGATAAAGACTCAATATACTTCAACCATTCATCTGATTAGTCGGTATTTTCACTATTCGTCTACATTGCCGCATACATTACATTGAAAAGAAAATCTGAGCTCTAACGACTTTTACCGATACAGGGGAAGGGATTAAGCATTCATGGCCAGACTGTCTCCGATAACGCAAGTCGCTGATACTGGTCACAATCAGGCGTTTCGAATGGGACACTTGAACGCAATACATGTTTCTCTCAGTGGATAGTTTTCTATCCGTCCACAGAGACGACTTTCAGATAACGGCTACAGCCTGATTGCGTTAGTGTTTGCTAGCTTGACGTCAGTACTCAGACAGGCGTCGCTAAAAGAATAACTGGTACAGGCCTAAGTGACTTATTATATTCTAATATCAACATCGATGTGTTTAAAAAGGGACAAATATGGTAAGAAAGCAGTATTTTCACTCCGACATAAGCAACAAACCACTTTCTAGGCATTTCAGAATGAAAGGATTATTAAGGAAAAACAAAACACTCGATTGGGAGGATAAAAAAATGAGGTAAGGTTGACTTAAGCCGAAAGAAGTTTTAAAATTTCGCCGCATATTCCTATTATTGAGTGTTTCTATTACATGTGTTGCATAGAGAACAAAACAATGCTGCGGGGAAACCGTTTTATGACTGATGGCCTCATTACCGACAGCCAGCTTCATCGCCGATGGGGCTTCAAGAAGTGAGTGACCATTAAAAAAAGCCGGTGCATTTGCTAATCATGGGGGCCTGACTCTTGGTAATCGCCACTTTTAACTTATCTCAAGCGGTGCACGAACGCCCACGTGCAATGAATTCGACGAATGGCAACGGGGATGATCACGTGACATTCTACCCGGGAATGTCCCCTTCAGTAGCAATTCTTGGTAGTTTTGAGCTGCAGTTATGGCGGAAAAACTTCCTTGCCAGCACCCACGGGCTCGTACAAAAAGTTTTGGCAGTTTCTTTTTTATGTGTTCAAATGTGTAACACTACCACATTTATGCCGAAGCCAGCTTAGTGACCCCCAGTACAACTCGCCAATGCACGATGCCGTCATCTTAATTTTTCGTAAATGTTGTCCTTCGCGAAGACACAAGTCCTTTTCTTGTACTCAAGGTGAAATCCAAACGCTGGCGTATCATCGAAGAATGCTTTGTGCGCGTTGGTGTAGACCACGAAGTGGTTGCACGATCGTCCCGTAAATCTGCTGCTGCTGTAGGTGTACCGTCTAATGCTTTGCCTTCGCTTTTCGCGCGGTAGCTGAGTGAAAACTTCTGAGCATGACAAATTTTCTCCTACGAGCTCACGCGTGCGGCTGTTGTGACGAAGTGCACGCAACCAAAACTCAGTTTACTTGAATCTTTGAGCATTTCCCTCTCTTCGTAGGTAGAATAAACTCAAACGTACCTCGATTCGCGCTTGAAGATAAATTTCGCGAGTACGCTCCTCAAATTCCAAATTGACTTAACTCTATTACCGGACTCATTCACCGAAATTTGTGCCCGCAAGAGACCGCTGTTCGAGCCTCCGAAACGAGGCACGTGTATGCACGTTTCGTTTATATATGTGTGCGCGCGTGCGTGACAGAGAAAGGAAGATAACTTTAATTACAGAAGCTGGGGATCCTGGGCGGGGACTCCGCAAGGCTCGGCACTGTCCCCTTTCCCCTTCAACGTGGCCAAAATTGTTCCCAAAATTTTTAACCAAATTGACGGCCTTCAGCATAGCATTTAAGAATGTTTTGATCATTAATTTTATTTCTTATCATCTCAGACGGCGCGAACTATCAATCGGTGCCTCGAACTTTTCGCCTCAAAACCTCTCGATAAAGAAAATACCCCCGGCTCTTGGGCTTTCAAGGCACGTGAAATCCTTGCCGCTGCATGCCGTAGCTACCGGTTACTTCTTCCCACCGAGACAGGAGAAGGAGCAAATATTCGGTGCGTCGACCGGAGCCGAGCAATAGCCGCGTACACGGATCATAAATCACGGCCATATATCCCCATTCGCGTCGCGAGGTGTGTGCGTGTGTTGCAAGCCTGGCTTTATTCTCCTTCTTAGAGTGGCTTGAACGTATTGCGGGAGTTGCATTACCAGCGTTGAAGCTGGTCCGAGGCGTTTGTGCTGATGCTGCTACACTGGCGACCGTTACGTTTGGTGGGTTCGATTCACTGCGGCAGCGAGGTAAGTTAAGCTAACCAAGATAAAACGTCAAGCACAGCAATAGGCTTTCTTTAGCGTCCGAGATTTTTTATGAGCTCCTATTGTATCATTCATCCTTATCCTCCCATTCGCGTATAGTGGCGACAAGGAACATTTTCCTCATCTTCATTTTGCTCTAGATGCCGAAACTCTTTTTGGGGCGGTGGTGATCAAATTTGGCACTCCTCTACCGTTTGTAATGTGTAAATGCGCGGGCTCTCGGGTAATCACGCTTTTATCTATAGTGTTAAGACCCTGAAGAAGCCATAAATAATAGACACTGTCATCGTATATCAGGATTTTTATCAGCTTCTACGAGCCCAGTGACACGAAATGGGTTTCACGAAATCGGCGCCGAAATAGCCTCGCAGTTTTCAGCAAGCCATATATGATTCCACAAGAAATTTATATATGTATTTATTGTTCATTGGAAAGGGAAGATCCACCAATAGGCGTAAATTGGCTCACCTAGGGGGTGGACACCGGAACGCCTGCTGGTGTAGGGGGGGATAGGGAGGAAAGAATATATAGGAATAGGAGGATATGGGAGAAGGTTGACATTATCATGTATATAACACACTGGGCAAGTTGACAAGGATAAATATAAAACACAAAATTAAAAAAAAAAGGCGTTACACATTGAGGAAAATGGCAATAAAGAAAAACACTACAGATATAGACAACTCGTGAAACTACAGAGGACAATGTTTAACACACATGTAAAAGGGGACACACACACACGCACACACACGTACAGAAGCTGCTTCAGCAGCAGCACTCCACTAAAATCTGGGCAGTTTGGTGGATTTGAAGTGGAGTGCACTGTGCAGCCCCGAGTCCCCCAGGTATATACCAAGGGCCTCGAGCACTTGGTCCCGCTCCCTAGCACTGCCAGGGGGCTCATTTTTGATTTCGGGTAAGATGAGACATGCCGATAGTATAGACGGCGGAGTGGCAGACGTGCCGTGCAAGTAGCTGGGATCCGGTATGCAAGGCATACATGCACAGGTATACCTTGTACGCATGACAAACGAAGGGTATAATCAAACCCCTTCAGTACCACCATGTGGTGGCTAAGGAACACCTCGAGGGTCTCAGCGCTGCCTTGCACGTCCCTACCGACTGTAATACGCATAAACGTTACATGAAGCGTGGCCACCGCTTTGGCATCGCGAGCCATGCACCATGTGTAGGAAGGCCCCTTCAGTCATATTCGTATGGATGGATATTGCCGCCTTAAGTAAAGGGCTTCGGGCCTTATGGGAGCAAGGCGAACAGCTGGCTTTAAATTTGGACGTCCAATTTTAGGTTCACTGGACGTGTGGGGAACATCAACGCTGTAGAGACCCAATGGGTGTCGTTTATGAAGCTTCAGCTGTAAATATTCTTTCGACGGTGAGGTGCGAAGACATGACTTCGACGCTTAAAATACGAACGAAACCATTCTTTGCTCAGTTTTGGCAGGCATTCGAGTACACACCTACGTGTAATAGCCTTTAGGCGGGTAGCCAGGGCTTCTTTAGACGACACGGTGAACTGTGGAAGGTTGTTTTAGCCTCTGGTGGCCGGTCGCATTTGTAGGACGTTTTCCAATGCTCAAATAGTAAGAACATTCTCCTGTGGCATCTTTAGCAGCAAGACTTCTCAGAATCGTGGCTGTCATCATACCGTAAGCGAACCAAAAATGGCAGGTTGGAAAGCAGGTACTACACTGGGTAGTCAAAATGAAATGAGCATTCGTCTATATCAGACACTTTTCGGCACAGCGTTTACGGCTTGTTCAATGCTTCAGATCAATAATCGGTTACGCCTGGACCAATTTGATCTAGCGGTAACGGTATTTCAATGCGGGCGGGACGTTAAAAAGGCCAACGCTTTTTCCCAAATCTAAGTTGTGCTCCATGCAGCTATCAATAATCACCTGTTCGTTGTTCCAGAACTCGGAATCCTTAATGCAAGGAAAACGTCTTTGATTCGCGCCTAGCATGAACGGGTGAGAGACCAAGTCTGCATAGTACCAATACTGATATACTAAGCGCACAATGAGCAACACACGCTCGTCGAAGTGTCGAAAAGAGGCTTTTTGTTCCTGGCGAACTGTTTGCCGAACAAATCATCGCATAACATAGTTGTGGGGGTTTTAAACAGGGGCGTCCCTCTGACCTTTGCCAGATAATATTTGCCCTTAAGATGCGCTGATTTTCCGCTTTGGTGAGAGGGGTTGATTTGAACTGTAAGATTTCGATTATTTTGGTCAAACGGTTGGTTGAGATACAAATACTAAGAGCGTTCAGCATAAGCTGAAGAACTTCAAAAGCCGTACCTCGTTTAATACTACACCAGTTTGAATGCGTTTTGTTTAAGCTTATCTGCTTCGTAAAAGGAAGGACAAGTTGGGAACGAATTTGTCCTCAAAACACATACAACAGTTTGTGCAAAAGGTTGGCGGGAGATTCTCGTGTGAGCAGACCAAGCGGGTAGTTCGTTTGAAAGCACGTTGGTGCGCCACAAGATGTTTTCATTTCCCTAGTTATCAAAATTGTTCCGCCCGCATTTTCTTAATGTCCTTTGAAAAGCTCGCAGTGTTTACGACAAAGGGGTTCAAAATTACTGTAGTAATTAAACGAGGCATTGTTTGCGAAAATTCGCAAGTTTACTTGTGAGCCCGCTTCAAAAGGAATCTAGAGAAAAAATTGTTTTGTGCATGGTGCATTTCGGGAGCACTGCAGACTAACAAAGCGAGCATATCCCCGTTCCTCAACGCAAACTTACTCAGGCAATAAGATCGTGCTTCAGATGTTAACTCACCGCAATCCGAAAGTAACAGCCTTATCGCACACCTTGAACTAAAACTTGTATCAGGTCATAAATCCGTAAAAACAATACCAAGTTCTCGTGTAAACCGGGAGATACAAAGCTTACACAGCAGGTTAAAAATACAGAGCTTTTGTTGTAGTAAGCAGAAAGATGTGGCATTGGGCTGGTCCTGTAAGCGGGAAAGGAGCAACTGGTGTGCAGCACGACATGATAAACAGAATGGATACTGAACGACGGGACTAGGAACAGGTGTATAATTGGAAGACCCGTTCTATGGGGCCACAACTAGAACATCAGGCGGCAATAAATATATAAGTCGACGGTTGAGTATGGTATGCCGCTTAGAAAAGCCGGCCTACGGGCGGAAACGATTAAAGACGACGATGATGATAATGACTAGTCGCTGCCCCATTGTAAAGGAATGGTGGTGGTAGCGCCGCTGCACGTCACCTTGCATCTTTCGCTTGTATAAGGACGACAGTCTTTCTTTGGTTACTTAAACGCGAAAATTTTGGTGTGTCGGCCTGTCCGTCTGTCCCTCGCCTCACCCGCCCGGTCAAAGTTAAAAGAATACGTTAACGACACATTTATATAGACAACATGTCCAAACAACCATATCTGGTAGCAATGTTCAGGCTTGTCAACATTTCTCACCCCAAAAAAAAAAAGCTTTTGGCATATTCGGCATTCGGCCCATGCGTGATATTTGCATTGTTCTTTTTCATAAGGCCGTGTCTAGAGTGCCGTTCGACGGTATTATAAGCATTCCACTATATCGACGTCCACCGGCGTTTTATAACAAAATTTTCTCGTGCTTCGTCTGGCACTACGTCGCTCGATAACGTAAAGCTAGGCAACCTAACCTAGCATAACATAGCATGAACTAACGCACACAAAGAAATCATTTAAAACACTAAAACTAACCTAAGCCATAAAAATACAGTTGAATTTCAAGATGATGATGATGACGAATAAACTTTATTGGAGACCAGGTGCTGATGTTAGGGCACCCACCCGGTGGGAGGCTTCCTTAGTCCGGGATGCCTTGGGCTATGCTGGCCATCCGTGCCCTCTACACCAATCGTCGCTGGTGTGGAAGGTCGGAGCTGGTCAGCAGTTCCACCCACTGCTCATGGGTAGGGTTGGGGTTAGGGGTGAGGGAAGGGGATTGCTGGCACTCCCATACAATGTGGTACAGAACTCCCTCTGCTGTCCGCGCGAGCACTGCGAAGGCGGGAATTGCGTTGGGTGGAAGCACTGGGAGGATAACGGCGCTACAGCCCATTAATGCGAATCCCTGCTATGCACTTCCGACAGCTGTCACATTGAGTGGAACCACTTAATTTTTTTTTACTCGAAGCTTGTCCTGCGTCCATATAGTCCTAAGCTATTCGTAATAGAGGCGTTTCATTTTCATTTCATTCTTACGGCTCTTGATGCGTTTTTTACGGGCCCACCTTCTTTCATCCGTATTCTCGGAGGCGTGCACCCCTTTACATATGATGCTGTTGTTTCTTGCACTAACACCAATGTATTACGACCATCATCATTCCAATCCCTAACATCCGACGTGTCTGTTCTGATCATAGATGGGCGGCTTCCTGGCCGCGGATATCCCCGAACCGTTGAAGACAGCGTTCGACATCTACAAACAGTGCGATGTCGCCCGCGGGTACAAGTACAGGGATGTCATGTTCCCCGTCCCGCCTGTTCCGCTATAGTTTAGTCGGGAATAGAATTTGCTGTCCTGAGCGCAATCAGCGCCCCCTAGTGGGAAGCCAGCGGAGCGAGCTCAAATGGCCTATCCGCGCCGTCACTGACGATACATGGACCATCCGGTTAGCACGCATTCTGAGAAAGCGGAGCAAGCAAGCACAATGGTTGCTGCAGAAAGTTATTCCAACGATAACACGGACCTCTTCTTCCGTTCCGCCTACTGATTTGTAGCTCCCCCGTATGCGCCTCCCTTATGTGTCCCTCCCTTTGTTGAGGGGGAATACACAAGGGGGGAAATGACCACACCACTCCTTTCGTTGAAAAAAAGCGCCATCCAGTTTTTTCGCGAGAAAGCTGTCTATTTTATTTAACCAGATCATTAAAGCGACGCCTTTCTTAATGTAACCGAAGACGCCCCGTCCGAAAATTAATGCATTTCCTCACAGACCGGTTGATCGACTGAAAAGATCAGATCTATGGACACACGTTTCACATTTTCTTCCGTTCGGTTTCATTTTTGTTTATCGGAGCTACGCCGTTGAGTCGTCGGCTAGCTTCGCTTGGTTTCTGAACCACGGGGTGGCGTTTAGACATCTTTTTGGTTGGTCTAAATGTAGAGTTGTGCGGATTATGTCTTCAAATTCTTTTCAGCCGTCGCAGCTTTCTCTGTAGCTTCACTCTAATTTACGTATGCTTTTCGGAAATGTAATGTCTATTAGTGGCTAATAGCGTACGGCTCGAGTGAAAACTATACGGTAGAAGGAACACTCACTGATTCATTGTGTACTAGCTTTGTTGATTGACTTTGAGTGAGTGAGTGAGTGAGTGAGTGAGTGAGTGAGTGAGTGAGTGAGTGAGTGAGTGAGTGAGTGAGTGAGTGAGTGAGTGAGTGAGTGAGTGAGTGAGTGAGTGAGTGAGTGAGTGAGTGAGTGAGTGAGTGAGTGAGTGAGTGAGTGAGTGAGTGAGTGAGTGGGAGATTTAGCGAATGAGTAAGTGCATTAAGCCTTCCTCAGGCTTATATGATTATGGTAGGCAAGTACCATCTATTTTACGTCTGTATGTGTATGACAGGCCATCGTTGTTCTGAAAGAAAAAAAACGACCAAAATAGCTTAGCAGCACGTGACCTAAAACGAAACCAAATTAAAAATTTAAAATATTTCCCCTTTAACAGCAACGAGTCTAGAAAAAGTGCACTAGGAGACCTAAAGTTTGGTTGGTAAAATTAACCAAAGGATCACGTAAAGCGTGACCAACTTTACGGAAACGACGTATTGCGCAGTTTTGCGAGCATTCTACCGAACAAATGGGCACCTCCAGACTTCTTGGCCGTGAAGTTTTACATATTCTCGTAAATATCAAAACCTGGAGCGGCGATAGTTCGGAGGGCTTCAAAATGACAGGAAAGTTACTTCTGTACTCATTCGTCGCAGAACGTCCTTGTCAGTGCACCAATACTACTACCGAACTGTAGAAAGGCGGGAGAAGGCTGTGCCTGTGTTCGCCTTTCTGTGCGCGTATCGACAACAGCCGTGACAACTTATGCAGATTTATGCCGGCGTTAAGGCGGAACTCTGAAAGAGGAATTTATAAAACCTTTCGAAATAAATCAAAGGTACCTAAATTTCGAAACAATACGCCCACATGACAATTTCGAAAAAAGGAAAACGCAATCGCTATATCTTCTACCTAAACTGCCTTGATATTTTTTTAATTTTCCTGTTGGGAGTTTGTATTTCCGTGCGCACCTCCGCACGCCGGCTATGCGCAATTAAATTTAGATGCGTGTACCATGCCAAGGCATGGTACACGCGTCCAATGGTACACGTGGTAGAATAGTACACACGTCCTAATGGCGGCATATCGGCTTACGCGAGTGGTTCAGTAAAACGTTTCTCAGGGGGAAAAAACAGCGCAGAGATGGAGAAAAAACGTTTCTCACTCACTCACTCACTCACTCACTCACTCACTCACTCACTCACTCACTCACTCACTCACTCACTCACTCACTCACTCACTCACTCACTCACTCACTCACTCACTCACTCACTCCTTTGCGAAAACAAAAGGTTTTTGCATTTCCCATACCTTTCGGACTGGCACGGGGAATTTCCGGCGCGGCGTTCTCACCAAGGCATATTTATGGTTGGTTTCATGACCTGAGTTCCCGTACTAAGCTACTTTCCATGGGGAAAAGGTTACTTTTTGGATTTTTCGATTATCGGTTGGGTTTTTTGTCTGTTGGGTGTACCTAGAAGCAGTTATGCCATGGTAGAAATACTGCGTAGATGTTTTGCGGGGGACGAAGCGACGAGTGCAATAGAGGATGTTGTTTCGATTAAGTGGTCGAACGCGCACACACTTGTAAGCTCGTGCCTTAGAGGCACTGGTAAGTTTTGAAAATGAAAAGGGGCAAGCTTGATAACTCCGCCTGCCCGATTACAACAAAGTAAAAGCGAAGACTCAATCTACATCCACCTCTGCTTTTGAAGTCGCCACGGGCTATCTCATGCCGCAAGAAGTGCTAAAAAATCGTCGCCTTAGGATAGGCACCCCAGGGTACAGCGGCGTTCTGCGTGCCATCCTCCTTGCGTATTTTTTTTTGCGTGGTTTTCAAAACTAGTATTGTGAGAGGGCTGTAAAGGAAAGATTAATCTCATATTTGATTTCAAGCCACTCTTATCTACAATATTCTGCGATCATTCTTGTCTTTTGTGTCCCTTTGTTTATGTTGCCGCTGGCTCTCGGCATCCCAGCCTCTTCTATCCATCAGCTCCTCCTTAGGCGTCTACCTTTCTGACACTCGCCCTCTGCTCTCCCACTTTGACTGTCTCGGCCTACGTGCACTCCCTTCCCTTATTTTATTCTCCCACACTTTTTACTTATCTCGCCTCCGAAGGTGTTTTCCTCCCTTCCGTTCGTTCTCCTTTTTTTCTTCCACCTTCTCCAGCGCGTACGCGTAGACCACTGCCGGGCAGCACCCGTTCTTTCTCGTTAACTTTATCGCCCCTTTCAGAAGGCAGCCGTCCACTATATTCCCGGAAGTAAGTCCGCATTTACTTCCCCTCGCGCTTCCCGCCCGCCCTTCTATCGGTTTTTGCTTCGGGACGCCGACTGCCTCCCGAGCAGCGCGTCTCCCCATCTTCTCCTTGGGCGCATTTTGGCGCGCTTTACTGTTGTCCGGGGCTTTTCTTCCACTTTGGCTCACCTGTCCGCCGCTTGAGCTCTCCGCCCGCGGCTGCTTAGCCGGGAAAGAAGACCAAGAATAAAGACGAGCGCAAGAAGGAGCTTTCCTGTGTCGGCGGCCCGAAGCAAAGAAACAAAGTTCGCGAACGCGGGCTAAGCCATCGATCGTTTTCCTTTTTGCTCCTTCTCGATCCGAAGCCGCGCCTGAAGCCTTGTCCCCTGGAGCTAAGGTTCTGGCCGCATTTGCTTTGTCCTTTGTCTTGTCGCACTGGAGTACCGGCGTGCTATGTTCGTAAGTTACTCGGGACGGGCGCTCTAACCTACTCTAGAGTTTACATAGAACACGCTCTAGAACATACGCTAGATTTACTATAGAACAAGCTCTAGAACCCACATACAATTTTACTATATAGTAAAATTGTATGTGTAATAGAATTTACTACTGAACGCGTTCTAGTACCTACATATTATTTTACTGTATAGTAACATTGCATGTGGGTTCTAGAACGCGTTCTGTAGTAAATTCTAGCGTATGATCTATAGCGCGCTCTATTAACGCGAGTTGTATGCACTCTTTGAACCACTGGAGTCCATAACAACTCTAAATGTTCCGCCCATAATTCCTGAAAACGTGTTCTAGAGCGGTGTTCTAGATGAACCACCGTGTCTCTAACACCTCTAAATGTTCCGCCCATAATTCCTAAAAACGTGTTCCAGAGCGATGTTGTTCTAAAGCATGGTCTAGAACAACATCGCTCTAGAAAACGCTCTAGAACATCGCTCTAGGAGATCGCTCTGTAAAATATCTAAATCTCCCGCCCATAATTCCTGAAAACGTGTTTTAGAGCGATGTTGTTTTAGATCATGTCTAGAACATCGCTCTAGAATGCGTATTTAGGAATTATGGGCGGCAGGTTTAGAGGTGTTATAGACACGGGGGTGCCAAGCATGCAAACAATGCGCACTCATAGAGCTATAGAGCGTACCTAGAATTTACCACAGAATGCGCTCTAGAACATGCTTTTTAATTTACTGTAAGAATCACTCTATAACATCGCCCTAAAACGCGTTCTAGAATACATTTTAGGAATTGTGGTTGGCGGATGTTTTAAGGGTGAACTTTTAGTGGCGGTTCAAAGCATGCGTACAACTAGCATGCATATAATTCGCTCTAGAGCATACTCTATATTTTTACTATAGAACGTGCTCTAGAACATCGCTCTAGAGGACGTTCTAGAACATATTTTCAAGAGCTACTGGGCTCAGAGGTGCTGCGGACATGGCGGTCAAAAGTGTGCATACAAATGTAGAGTTGGCACTGCCCAAAAATTTTAAAATTGGATAGGTGTTTTAAGTGCCAGTTGCGAACGCGTGATATTGGAACCAGAAGTCTCTCGGGCGCCTATACACGGGTGTGAAGGCACAAAAAGTTGTTCTGGCACTGATAAGCGTATTAGGATATAAGTTAAATGATTTAAAAACATCTGCAGTCAATTTGTTGCCGGTGCTTAACTTTCGCGACTTTAATGTGAGCGGGAAACTTCAACTACACGGAAGTTATAGCCCGCAAGTGTAAATTCTACGCACCGAGTTATTGTCACTAGCGTCGGAATACACATTTGTACTGCCATGAAGTTTCTGGGTTGAGAATACCCCATGTTATCTGTGTCCGCATAATTACATCACGGTTCAAAGTCGGGCTGTCGCTTAACTAACGTAAAATGGTCATATTCAAAGGATGCACTAGGCTCCAACACCTTGTTGAAGTTTCTAATTGAAAATTCAACTTAGGCATTTCACGCGCTGTGGTTAAATGCACCTTGGATATCAATCGCACCTACTCGGTAGGATGAAGTAAGTCATGCCATCTCATGTGAAATAGGGTTACGTAATGAAGCGACCACCTAACAAGTTGTAAGTTAAAATGGCAGTCCAACAAGTCCTTGCAAGTTGGAAGTCAAGAAAATTAAGAGGCACAGCACCGATGCGTGCGTAAGTGTAAAAACAAGCAAGAAACTCGACGCAGGCGCAAGCGCCTGTGCTTGGCTTAAAATATGACCGCGTAAACTTCCACAGGGGGTGACACGTTTCAACAGCATGGAAATCGGAAGCTGCAGCTTACGGGTTCGAGTGTCGCGCAGCTTTCCGGAGAGACGATGTTCGTCCTGTAAGTATGAATGCTTGCTAACACAACATCGTGCCGGTCATTGCCAACGCGTGTGTTCTTAGGAAGGTGTCGCAGCGCGAAAAGTCTGGCCTAACATTAATTTAAAATGTGTGCTTCCAAATAAGCAGTTATCCCTCTTCCTCCTGCCAGATAAACCATTAAAATTTATTTCCCATGAACCAAATGAAAACCTCAATATCTTGACCGTATATGAAGCATGGTTATTTTATTGTAAAAAATTGTTTGAGTAATAATTAATTATTTGTATCTGGCTCCCTAACCTTCTTATGAGCGACTTGCCTGTAAAGGTTGCACCACCACCCAAAGAGTACTGCTGCGGCAAAGCAAACTTTTAGTTGGCTTGCGAATCATAACACATGATTCGCTTTATTTATTTTTCAGTTCCGTATCCCGTAACTGGTTTACTCCTCAAGATGCTGACATATACGGCTGGGGGGGGGGGGCACTCTGTTCTGCAGAAAGCGAAAGAAGAGTGATCGTGCGCTCACCTTCAACAGTTTTTAACTAGCCGTAAAGGCGGCGTAATTTGTCCCTGATCCTCACACAAAAAAGACTATTTCTTCCCCCGTAAAACATCCAAATACGCACTCATCACGGACTAGCCATGTCATTCTGAAGATTCAATAGGCCTGCCCATTCTTGCTTTGTCACTCGGCTAGGCCCGGGCTTCGAGTGTGCTCCCGGTAAAGTAGCTCCCATCAAGCGAGATTTGGCGTTTGTTTTTTATATTGATACGGACGACGTAATCCGTTGCTTTCAAGCACAAGAAGGTCATGACATTCGTTATTCCCAATTCTTCGGATCAGAATATGTTCAGTCATGACGGAGAAACGAACCTCCACCGTTACCTTTTGTTGGCTGAGTGAAAACGCCAGTGTACGCTGAAATTGATTCCCACCTAACTCTCATGTCTGACAACGCACTCGCACAAGGGAAACGGCTATAATAAGGAGAAGCTGGAAAAACGAAAAAGCACACTAGGAGATCTCGGGGTTCGGCCTATCGGCTTCACGCATCTTGCCCCTTCACGGTTACTATTTTGTTCACTTTTTCTCCTTCATTTTTTTTTTGCTTCATTTCGGAGACGAAGTACGCTACTAACCCGCACCGACGACTTCTCGTGCCTTCCCGAGGACGACACGAAAGACACGTACCGTCTGTCAAAGGGGAATGCGGGCGAGGTGGTTAAGAGGAAGAAAACCTCCCAGGCGCGGACAGGTAAGAAAAAACAGAAGCAAAATGAGAGAGGGAGGGGGAACTTGCGTGTGAGATTCACAAAGGGATTGGCGCACGAAGATGCCGCGACGAGGGAGTCGGCCGAGACCGCGGGGCTATAGGGACGTCGTCTCCGGAAATCCTCTCGCGACAGGCAACCAACTGCCGTCGACAGCCGAAAGAGAAAAGGTGTTAGAAAGCCCAAACACAGGAAGAAAGAGAGTGGAGGTGAGAGGCGAAGTGGGGTTGACGAGGAAAAAAGGGCACAAGCGACGAAAACAAAGTTACCGCCCGAGGGAGGGGGGGGAGGGGGGGGGGGCAGGGATGCTTTGGAGGAAACAACTACTCCCTCTCCTCTTCCTCTCCTCATCCTCATCCGCATCCTCCTTTCCTGCCTCTCCGAATCCCACCCGTTGGACGTAGCCGCGCCTGCTAACGGAGACGAACGCCCGGCGTAAATCGAACGCCGCTAAACAAGGCGGAAGCTGACGACGACGAGTATGCATTCGGTCGTGTTTCGCTACTCACTGCCTTTCCGGCTTTCCCGCTAGCCTTGCGCTTTTCGAGTTTTTCATGTTAGTGTCAAACGGCCTCTTTCCATAAAGTCTAGCTGATGCTTTTTATCGCTTAAAATTCTCTTACTAGTAATAAGGGGGTTTTTGGGAGGTTCGAACCAAATTATTGTCCGCCCTCCTCGCGCTGCGGAAAACCACAAGCGCCAGCTATCACCTTTCCTTATTGGGCCGCATGGAGACCAAATATGTATGGACAGAACCTAACCCAACAACTACTGGTGGCACGGTTTGTATGAATCAACACTGTTTAGTGCACGGGCAGCCTGAGTCGCAGATAATATAAAAACATTCCTCCTGCCGGTGGCCACCGCGCTTCTCGAAGCACTTGCTCGCTGGAATAGTTTTCCTCTCTCCTTCTGCCTCCCTCTCTCTTTCTGTAATATATATATATATATATATATATATATATATATATATATATATATATATATATATATATATATATATATATATATATATATATATATATATATATATCTTATGGGCCCCTAAGTCTGAATAAGTAGTCGAAAGCTTGGTAATACTTATGAACTTTTTTGCTGCTACATCGTGTTTACGTCTCCTACGTCACTTTCGTTTCTCCGTACTTCGGCTAGAATTAATTATGCAAACTGACTGTAACAACCACCACAGCTTCCTCAAAATCAATGTTCTGCGGGGGGGGGGGGGGGGTTTCTAGTCACGAGCCATCACGGTCTCGTGTCATGCAGCTCGCACAAACTAACCATTATTTCAATGCCGCTAATGTTGGGGGCTAGCGAGATGGCAATGCACATGCTCCAAATCCGGCGACCCGGTTCGAATGTCAGGCGAACCTAACTTTGGTTTTGTTAACGCGAAGCTATATCTCACTGATGGGGTATGTCGCGTCGATAAACGCACTGCAGGAAAGCCAACTTCCTCTGACGATGATGATGGTCGTGGGTGAAGAGAAAGAAAAACAATCAGCAGTCGCTTAGCTCGGCTATGCCAGAATATACGTAGCGTGAGCTGAGGTTCAGCTGGTTATTCTTAGGTTTCCTGGTTGTCTACGATTAGCTGATTATCATGCTTACTGCTGCTGAAACGATTTCCAATCCAATTCAATTCAATCCAATCCAATCCCATCCAATCCAATCCAGTCTAGTCCAGTCCAGTCCAGTCTCGGCGGCGGCAGTGGCTCAGGCGCGCCAGCTGTGCGCCGCGTGAGACGTCACTGGTCCTCGCGCATGCGCAGCACGGCTCTCCAGGAGCGACGCGAACCTGCTCAACCTCAGCCAGTGTAGCTCGCGTTACAAAACGCTTACCGTGGTCGGAATCGAACCTGCGTTCCCCGCGTTATGGAGGCGACGTCTATCCGATTGTGCCGTTCCGACACGGACGAAGTAGTTTTGATTTGGAAGGGGGGGGGGGGGGTGCATAGACGTCCAAATTAGACAGAAACGTCATGCACCCCTCCGTCTCACAACGACGATGGTTGAACGCGACGCGTTCTTCGTGCGAAGTCAAACGGCGAAGGGTCGAAGGCAAGGCCGCTGCGATCAAAAGTCCATACTGCGTGCGAGTCACAGTCAAAGCTCAACGAGTCAAAGTCAAAACCGCCCACGAGTCGAAGTGTGAGTTCAGGCGACAACCAAGGATACTCTCGCCAGAAGGCGTCGCGTTCAACCATCGTCGCCGTAAGACGGTGGGGTGCGTGATTTTTTTTTATTTGCTCTTTACATCGGCAGCTGCTTTAGTACCATTTATATTACGCCGACAACGACAATCACTTTCGTGTTTGATGAGACACCTGAGGCTTTCGCCCTAACAGAAGGCATAGAAAAGAGAGGCATAGACGTTTGCTTCCTTGCCCGCAAAAGCCATCTTGGCCACCGATCTCCAGCACGACGTGTTGACACGTGAAGTCTTGTAGGTGCAACCTGTCATGCTATGTCGTGTAAGCGTCGTCTACAAACCAGCTTTCCATTGACCTAACCATGTGTACTCTCCTCTCAGCGACGTTGCTTCGTTCGGAGCTGAATGATAAGTAAAAACATACTTTCCCTTTCCCGACATATCGCCCGTTCTTGCACCCCACTTTCCCGTTAACACATTTTTTCCTTCTTTTCGCTCTGTTTTTCTTTCTGTCTTTCACTTTCGCTCGCCGTCCCAAATCCGAGGTCTCCTAGGCGATGAAAAAGTGTAACAGCGATATTGCGGACGATGTCCGAGATAGCAGACAGCGGAAAATGCGCGGAACGCCTGAAGTGATCGTCCTTCATTTTTTCCCCTCTTTCTTTTTCTCGGTCTTCTTCCTTCGTGTTCGACGTATGTTGTGATTTATATGGCACGTAACGGGCAATTTATCCCCCCTCGCCCGCTCACATTTCTGTATCCGCCGTTTTTGACGATAAGTTTCTCCAAATTTGTCGCTCCCTCTACGCGGATCGCTTCCGCTCCTTCTGAGCCCCACCCTGGTCGAAGCCCGTTTTTCTTCCGATTTCCTATCAGCTGCAATTCTAAAATTTTCGGGTTCTTCATTTTACGATGGAACATTTCTGTATATATATATATATATATATATATATATATATATATATATATATATATATATATATATATATATATATATATATATATATATATATATATATATATATATATATATATATATTGATTGATTGATTGATTGATTGATTGAAGGGTTTAACGCGCCGACGCAACGCAGGCGATGAGGCGCGCCGTAGTGGAGGGCTCCGGATTAATTTTGACCACCTGGGGATCTTTAACGTGCGCCGAAATCTCGTACACACGGGCGTTTTTGCTTTTTGCCTCCATCAGAAAAGCGGCCACCGCGGCCGGGAATATATATATATATATATATATATATATATATATATATATATATATATATATATATATATATATATATATATATATATATATATATACAGAATGAAATGCTGGCAGTCTACAACACCAAATAAGGCATAGGGGAATGGTTAGACTATTTTTTACCGTTAGTGACGTTACAATATTTTTTTTATTGTTACGTGATAACGAAAGAAAGAAAAACACGCGCCCAGAGTGGGGACCGAACCCACGCCTTTCGATTAGATCTCTGACGAAGGGAAGACCCTTGCTGATACGTGAGTAAAAAGTATCGTTGTTATTGTTCTTGTATTTCTACGCACTCTTTTTGTGACCTCTCTCTTTCTCTCTCTCTGGCTATGTATGAGCTCACAAAAAGAGTGTGTAGAATACAAGAACAATAACAACGACACTTTTTTACTCACTTATCGGCAAGGTTCTTCCCTTCGTCAGAGTAAGGTTTACACCACATTATTGCCATACAGACTTTGATCACGTTTCCTGTATAACTCTGCGATAAACCGTGGGAAAGAGAGAAAGATGTTTTGAAACGTGGGTGCATCTTAGAAAGGTTACCTACAATGATCCCAGAGTCGAAAAGAATGGCATAAAAGCCAAGGAAGGACGGATGGGAACCAAGAAATGTCTGCCTGGTATAAGAGAAGGTTGATTATTACTAAAGTAAATACTGATTGATTATTTACTGACAGCAGTTACATTGTGGTGTGGCCAAGGTAGATTAACGAATTAGACGGGTTAGCATGAAATATGGGGGATTAAGATAAATTGATTGATTAATATATTGGTATAGTAATGATTATAAAGATTGAATTAAGGAAGCACAAAGGGGAAGGTAAAGCAAGATACAAGATCGGTTCATCAAAAAGGTTGTATTGCCCCGGTAACAATGATAACGAATTCATGGCCAACTTCTAATAAATAACACAGATGCTTAAAAAATAGGGGGTACTCCCTAGCCACTTACCTGCAACTTTCCAATGACGTCACAGAATCTTGTTTGTGTGATTGGCGGCCGCAATCCTGGCCACCGCAAAAAAAAAACAAAAAAAAAAACATGACTGGGAGATTGCAGTGGGGCCTCAACTTCCGTTTTATCGTGTCACTTAGATGATAACCCGCATTTAAACACTAAAAAAATGTCTTTAATGCGTGTCCATAACACGTCATTCCTGCCCATATTACGTCACTATGGCACAAAGTTTGAAAGCATTATAATATTTCTGGCGTTTTTTTCTGCTGAAAAGCGATTTTCTCCGCTGAAATGGCGCTGATTGAGTTACCAAGGTCTCGTTCTTTTAACAGATCAAAGTTGCATTTTGTCTTCGTGGCCCCTTCAAGGCGGGTTCGCGTAGAATTAGATGATTCATGATGAAATAACGTGGGTTAGGCAGGAATTAAAGAGGATTTAAATGGTGAATTCACATTAAGGTGCATATTGAATCGATGAATTAGTGTGGGTTAAGGTGGATTAGGATATATTAGGGACGGTAAAGTAGCGTGGCGGCTGTGTCGACGGGTTTACATGCACATAAAAGGTACCGGCCACAACAGTACGCCTAGCTTTCGCTTTCAAAACACGTATGCAGACTGAAGGGTCCCGGGGAACTGTTACTTGGGTTCCTTCTTTTGCTCAATTTTTATTTGCATAATATGTGCTATAATAACGTAATTTCTTTGACAGAATCTCTTTCTTTCGTTCGTTAACATGACTACTACAATGTTTTCGTCCGCCGTGGCACCGCTGCACCGTTGAAATTCTTGTTGCTTTAGAAGCTGAATTAAACTACTTCCTAGGCAGTCTAACATTCCATCCGCGAATTGAAACACATCTTTAGGCAGCAGTACCTCGATTTTAATGTATGATAGACAAATGATAAAACGCACGATATACAAGACACACGATCGAGAAAGTGCGGGAAAAGCAATGGAATTAGTTTCTCACTGAGACGTGAAGACACGTGGCGAAAAAAGACAGCGCGTTCCTCGTGCCGACAATTACAAAAACTCAAAGTTCAAGCTTGCGCTATCAAACTCAGCAGTCCCAAATATTTAAAGACCATATTTCTTTTCGTGAAGTCCCCTTTTCATCAATCGGATCGAAATGAAGCTTTTGAATAATTAGCGCACGATCACTTTCGCAAGATGGGGGGGGGGTGGCAGGGAATGGAAGAGATGGCTGGTACCCGTCAAGAAACGTAATCATCATCACCATCTCGTTGATTCCTTGAAGTGTCTGCGCCTGTATCGGCTCATTTAACTTATGCAAAGACTGCCTCCACCTGCTCCTTAGCATCCTCATCATTATTATAATCATCACTCTCATCGTAGTAGCCGTTGTAGTCATACACGTAATCATCATCAAGATATCCTTCTTTTTATCCTCCGTTTTTCCGTCTCTTTACTTTTCCTTCTCTTCCATCTTCTTGCTTTTTTTTTTCATGTTCCACATCTCCTGTACTAACTTACGTTTCTCCCTGTTAGTCATCTACATCGTCGTCACCACCATCATCGTCGTCGTTGTCATCATCGACGTCTTACACATAGTTATCGTCAAGATATTCGTCTCTCTTCATTCTTTCCACTTTCCTCTCCTGCTCTATCCGTCTCTTTCCTGTGGTTCTCTTCCTCCTTCATGCCGTTGCATTTTTTTTCATGTTCCTCGTCCCCGCACCAGCTTTCCCTTCCTCTTCCGGATCACCATCATTATCACCGTCATAATCATCAACGTTGTGCATACGCATATGCCTTGTCAGCATAATCTTTTCTCTTCATTCTCTCCACCTTCTTCCGCCTCCTTCACTCTTCCACCTCTTTCCTTTTGCTCCTCCACCCCCGTCTGGCGTTTGTGTTTTTCCCACATTCTTCGTCTCCTGCACCAGTTTCTGCTTCCTCCTCCTCTTCCTCCTCCTCCTCCTCTTCCTCCTCCTCCTATTCTTCTGCCTCTACTCCTCCTGCTACTTCTCCGCCTCTTCTTTTTCTTCTTCTTGGTCGTCGTCTTCTTCTTCTTCTTCTGCAGCTGCTGCTGCTCCTTCTACTCCTCCTCCTCCACCCCCTCCTGTTACTCCTCCTCTTACTCCTCCTCCTTATTTTTCAACGGCCACCTGACCGCCCCTTGTTTTTCGACCTTTCTTCTTCATTTTCATCTCCGCAAGGGCAACCTCCCCCGACATCCTCCCCTTCACCTCCTCCCAGACTTCCCTCGATCCGGTTTGTCCTATGTTTACTTACTGCCTCCATCTTCCCCTCAAGCGCGTTTCCGGGTGCTGTGTCCGTGGTCGATTTTCAATTTTCATCGAACGGCCACTCCTGTGCATGCCATGCGCAGATGAAGAAGAGAGGGGAGAGGTCGTCCCGCGTGTCTGCCTCGCCGCCTCTCAAGCGCTGATTGCATCGCCTGTACGAGAAAATCTCGTTACAAGTTTTTGTTTAGACTTTTCAACTTCATTTTTTCGGGCGTTCGACGTCAGTCTTAATTTTCTCTGGGGTCGCTGGATTTTACGAAGCGGCAAAGGAAGCGACAAGCAAAGAAAGGTCGAAATCTGGTATGCCAAAAAAACTTGTTCTCACTTGAGAGTGACGTAAAGCGATTAAATTCTTCTGAAATACAAGACCTGCTCGCAGGAAACACGCTTCCCCTCTGGCGAGATTGACGTAAAACCAATAAATGCTTAACATCTGCAACGTGAGGCGCTTATTTCAGAACGAAGGCAAAATAAAAACTATGACGTCGGTACTAGAGACAAGCGTACAGGACGATAAACCTTCTGGAGCCGGTGTTGTCATTTTAGTACGCGATTTTTCTTTTTTCTTTTCGCATTTATCCGAGATGCGACCAAAGCCACGTGTCCGGCTTTCGCGCAAGAATCTTTCTCCGACGACAGAATTTTTGAAGTGCGCAAATTTCCCGCGAGAGAACTCCGCCAGTTCTTTTTGTCAATTATGACAGTCACTGCGTTGTGTCTAGGCTTGTCGCACATTCAAGCTTCGTGGTTCCGCGTGAACTCGATTTGCGATGTTTTTTATGCCCCGTCCACTTTATTTTCCACGCGTTGTTTGTGACGTGCCTTTGACTTCAAATACGTTGAGCTCACTGGTTAGCGCACTCGTTTTAATCTAAAGAAGTCCTGTACATACTTGTTTCCGTTTTTGTTAATTATACGTCCTTTCATTGAAAGTACCGGCGCAGAGAAATGAATACGTTTAGCGACTTTATGTTACCTCCTAAGGTTGTTGGCCGCTGAAAATAGTGCCCTGTAGCGCCACTAAATAAGCTACGCTTAAAAGTACCGCCACTTCGTGCACCCGGAGGCGTCTGGGGGCCATTTTGTTTCTGGCTTGCAGTGTTGCCATCTCTCCCAACAAAACCGCCGCCGGTTGTTACGCGCAGAGTGTGACCGGCCGCTCTAGCGTCCGCGCAGCAGAGAAAGAAAGAAAGAAAGAAAGAAAGAGAAAGAAAGAAAGAAAGAAAGAAGAGAGAGAGAGAGAGAGAGAGAGAGAGAGAGAGAGAGAGAGAGAGAGAGAGAGAGAGAGGGGGGGGGGGGAGAGGCGCCCAGAAACAAAATGGCTGCGCTCATATGTAAACAAATATCACGTGGTGCCGACCTACCAATGACAATCCTGGCGGTGCATAACAATGAGCGACAAGAGTGCCGATATTCTGAAAGCCTCTATTTAGTGACGCTAGTACCCTGATAGCGCTACTTCCTGCTACCACATATAACAATAAAGGCATGTCCGCAGCAAGCTGGAAAGCCGCAGCGCTGATTAATCGTTGTCGCACTTGATGGTACAGGACCCGCCCACATGGCATGCATATTACTGGGCGGAGAATACCTGAATAAACTACAGAAAACCAGTAAACCCCGTTGTAACTAAATCGCTTTATTCGAATTTTTTCACGGTCCCGCACTGCAGAGCACAGAAAGCAAATATTATTCGCTTTAAACGAAGTATCGCTTATAACGAAGTCAGTTCCTTGTCCCGAATACTTCGCTTTAACGAGTTTTATTTTTTTTACATGCCCGTCTCCTTTGTGGTAACCTTCACCACGCGGATTACAGTCTAAAGAACAAGTACGATTCAAAATAACATTGTGTAAATGTTACCGGATCGAAGTAAGTATAAACAAGGCTTTGTACGACCCCTTGTCCTGAAAGATAAGTCCATTGCAAGCGTATTCAGAAGTTCATTTCTTTTTCTTTTTTTCTTTTTTTTCGCTTCTTCTGGGCGCAAAAATCAATTGGCCAACCCTACTTGCCATGGTTACTGAGTGGAAAATGTCCTTGTGCTTTTCTGCACAACACCGGTGGTTGGACTCCTGGCGATAGCGGCCGTTTTTTTCTTTGAAAGCTTAAAACATTTTTCTTCCCCACAAAATTTTTAAAGAAACGTGAGAAATTTTTGAATTGTATAATTCATTCCACAGCATCGGCGGAGAAAATCCAAATTCAAGCTTGTTTAGAGGGGCCGTGCAGACAAAATACAAGTTTGTGTTTTATCCGACAGATTTCGTGTTTTATAGTGCCCCCAGCTCTTGTCCGGCAGGAAACGATATCGTATTCGCTGAGAAAGTATTCAATTTATGCTAAAACTTTCATTCTCCCGCCAGATCGTCTGTTTTCGTGACGTCTACATGAAGTCATGAGGGCGAGTATTCAAACGATCTTCCAGTGCGTCATTAGGCTCTGCGGCCTTTCTTGCCGTCAGTCCTCCCAGATGGCGCCACCATAGTCAGCCGCGGACCGTTGTCCGCCGTTGCTGTGTTTTTGACCGTATTCACCCCTGACTTGTTTTTATTACGGTAGAAAGTAATCGTTTCGTCAAACATGGGGTACGCTCGACAAACAGTGTGACATAATACAACGTCGCTTACGCCAATCGGCCAATCGGGCTGCTGTGCAGCTAAAAAAGCATAGTGCGCCCAGTACCAACAACAGTGCGCATCGGTGGTTCTACGTTTACGTGTATTTTCGTAACTTTAATTGTTTACCCCACCATTCTTACTGCTGTAAAATGAATATGCATTACATTTAAGCGCAAATAGCTCCTTCGGCAAGCTTATAAGCCCTGCCTAATTTGCGTTTTGCTTTTCCTGCCTCTGCCAATCGAACAGTCGGGCTTATGATAACATAGGTTCTGTTGCAGAAAATGGCATGTGGGTCGCATGGCCATTCAATTTTTCCTTAATTATATAACTTATTGAGCGAAGTGTGCGTTAAAAGTGGTGTCAGTATGATTCTAACGAGGCAGTCTTTCGAATGTACCGAACTTGCGTTTTGTCTGCATGACCCCTTTAAAGCCTAATTGGAGCTCGTATAACTGCCCAACATGCCATACTCCCAGTACGACTTACCATTTTGTATGGGCATGCGCTGACCACCCAAAGCCCCTGCCTTCCTCAACTCCGGAGCAGTGGGAGTGCGGGATGACCAGCTCTCAGCTCGGGACTCAGAACCACCTGGTCTTCCGGGCTAGAGCAGCAGCAGTTGTTCGCGGCTTTTTGAACTGAGAAGAAACCACCCACATTTCTTTCTCTTTTTTGTCGGCTCAAATAAGAACATTTTTTCACCGCCACCACCACCTTCCACCACTGTGAGGATGAAAGACCGGCGAAGCCGTACTGGTGGACAGCAGTGTTGAGTTATGCGTGGTGACTTGCTAGATTGGTCGAATAAAGACATGCGCACATGCCTTTGTTGTTTGCAAATACCTTAGAATTATTTCAGAAGTGTTCTCATATAATTTGTTTCGTATGGGACTGATAAAACAAGAGTTAATTCTGTTTTATGTAACCACACTCCCTGCATAAACGGCCGTGTATTGACCGCAGACTTTAATTCTCAAACGTTTGCAACTTCATTCTGAACTGATTACGACGAGTAAACGAAACTCGGCTTAGTCATAGAGTCGTCCTAGCTGCCAATCTCAGTGTGATTTTTTACAAGATAACTACATTAGATTGAGAGCTATAGAACATTTCACGCTATCTCTAGAGCGGGCGAGGGCGATTCTTTGTCGACGCGACCCGATAGACGAACGCAATTTTGGACAGAACCTAGAGCGAAACAGCTTCGGTGCAAAAGTGTAACTCGTATTTCATACAGCCGCGTCCGCAGAAAACGCAACGGGGTTGCTCTTCGGTAACGCTGAATTTATCCCGAACGAGGCAACTCCACCGAGGAGGACGTCGAAAACATACGGCGCAGCGACAGTAAACGTGCAAACGTAGTAGACGGCGCAGATTCTCGATCTACATTCTTCGATCGTCGCCCAGCTGGCAACGCGTACTTTCTTTCCTGCCGCGTCGGTGCATAGTTTCGTATTCGCGCCCCGACCCGCTTCTCTGAATTTCGAACGAGCAAGCACTCGTGAAATCTGCTGCGACGGGCTCCACATCGCGCCTGGGGGGGAGGAGGAAACGTATTCCGATAAGGAGACGCGATAATACGCCCCCAGAAACAAAACGGCCCTTTGTGTACACGCGACTTCAGCAAACACAAGTGCGTTCGGCGCTCCCAACCCCACCCCCATCCACCCCTCGTACCGCCGCTTTTCTTTTAGTGGAGACGCATTGCTGGCCACTCCGTGCAACCATTGTGTGAAGAACTCTTTCGTAAAGAATAGAGTACGATAGCGACAAGTTTGGGGAGAGAAAAAAAAGTCGAGAAGCCACGAAAATGGGGACTACCAGCTGTTCTCGCCGGCGTCAACGTCGTTCGCTTTCTTCTAGGGAAATATACGAGATTTCGGGAAGGGTCACACGCGTATATACTTGTAGCCTGGCTGCCCTGAAGGCGCACCCAAATGCGATGGACCCTCGTTTCGGATTCGCGCCCCCTGTCGGATTGAATCACCGACTAGCTGATGTCGTCACCAGTGCCAGAGAAGCGCTGGCGAGCTCTACATGGCGAACACGAATGCTTCGACCCCTCCTTTCCCCGGGAGTGTACACATGTAGTCGGGTTGGAGCCTAGGATGTTAGGGAAGGTGAAGGGAAGAAACAGGGAGGGAAAGATGCGTGTCTGGAGAAATGGTTCCGACTATTCCGGGAAGCACTCCAGAGCAGTAGCACACATGTAGAGGCGCGACTCTAAGGGATTCCATGGGTGATTTCGGGAAGGCCAGGGTTTCAAAAAAAAGACATCTGTCGTGTACGGGGCTTGCGAAGGAGGGTAGAAATGTGGAGGATGAGGGAATCGAACTTTTAAGCCGCAGCCGCGTTAACAAATAGCCAGAAAGAAAAAGTAATATCAAGAAAGTAACTCAGCAAAAGATGGGGAAAAGAGAAAAAAAGGGAAGGGAGCGTGAAAGGGCAGCGCAAGCGAGTTGCTTGTTCCCTGGATTTCCGAAAACGAGATTTATTTATTCCGCTCCAACCAACCCCGAGACAGCAGCCATAGGTCCTCTTCTACTTTCTTGAATCCTCGCACGATTTTCGAATTTTGTTGTCTGCGCGTGTACGTGTTTGGTGATTACATATGCATTTTGCTTTTCCCCACTGAGAAGCCAATTTTTTCCCTATTTCCCATGCATTTTGGCCACCCTTCCCATCTCCACCGGCATTCCTGTTTTGAAACTTCCACCGCCTCCCACCTTGCTTCGTTTCATTTTCCTCCCCGGTCCCTGTTTTGTCGCTCTTTCTTTTTGTTTGCTCCGGCGTGCCCATAAAGAATGCTATCATAAGCAAAAAAAACGTGGGGTTAGAAAGCCTCTACGCTTGTTTTGTTAAGCAAGGAGAGCGAAATAAATAACTAATAGCAGCAACAAGAAATGGGATTATCAATCGCGTACCCTCGTTCCGCCGTCCTTACACTTCGCTATCTTTTCCCCCAACGCCCTGCGTGGCACCCGACGAACCCGTTGACTCTGGAGTCCTGGATGAGGGCACGTCGCCGAAGAAATTTCACTCCGGCTGCATAACCTCTCCTCCTTCTCCTCCTCCTCCTTCTCCTCCTCCTCCTCCTTGCAGCCTCTTTCCCCTTCATCCAATTCAGAAGTCTGCCCTCCACCCAACCACCTCAATCCACTTTGCAGTTTTGGGGAATTTTCATCCAACCTCCTTCCGCTCTTCTTCGCTACGATAGTACCTGTGTGGCCTGTGCCTTCCGCAGTTCTTCCGTTTCGTTTTTTTTTTTTTTTTTTTTAATTTCAAGCGAATTTAGACGTGCCGCGAGACTTCACCAGCTTGTGTAGCGGCTTTTTGGTGGTGTTGGAGGTTTCTTCAATAAATATTTCGGCAGTACAAAATGCGCATGGGAGGCGCGTGCAGGAGGAGGTCCCAAAGTAAAAAAAGTGGCGTTGGTGCACCTGTATTTGATGAAAACCGTGTTCATATTTTTTCGGAAGAAAGAGAGTAAGGGGCGCGGGGTTGGTGTTCGGCTTGGTGGGATTACGCTTTTGAGCAGATTTCTTTAATATTTTGGGTCTATCTCTCCACCTTGATCTATTTTCGTTTCTTTAATACTAATACTCTGTCGCTGGTATGTCGTAATCACTTCTGCTGCCTGCAGTTTCTTGAAACTCGTGGTATGAATGTGCGTGCCCGCCGCATGCCTAGTTTCTTTTTTTTTTTTTTTGTGGGGCATGCATTTGGTCAACACCACCGAGGTGAGCAAGGTTCACAGCGTGCACCCGCCACCTCATCTCAGCGATTTGATTGACTAAAAACGCCCAATTACGTCGAATAACCTTTGGTAAATTTCTTTTTAATTGACCGTATACATTGGTGGAGTAGATTTTGAATGTTGACTCCTTAAGCCGGCGTTACACTTACCTAAGAGGTTGTCGCTCGCCTGAGCTCCAATATTCTATCGCATATCCCGCTTCCCTGCTGGGCTAGGAGAAATAGAGGGTTATTACGGTTCTTCAGACTTCTTATTTTCAGAAATAAGTTTCATTTCTCGGCTATTTTTGTTATAAAAATAGAAATTGGTTTTTCTTAGACGTCTCAACATTTCCCCAGGGAAAAGCAACACACGTGGATTTGTTTTACTATGCGCAGTTCAATGAAACATGGCTAGCTCGAATTTCATCCGGCCTGGGTTTGGAATGTGCAGGTATGCTGATGGCTGAACCACAAGACGAAGGCAATACCTTTTCGGCGTAATCTCCGAAGGAAAAGGATATTGAAATTCGTTCAGCTTAGTATTAGACGCTGATATTCGCCGTAGACAGAAAGCGTCTAGGTGCGTTTCCCTTGGGAATTACGAAACATACGACTGCATATAGCAGCCGTGTTAAAAAAATTACACCAAACCCCCTTGAAAGGCAAAATAACAGTCGCTCGTTTAATTGCATCAAAAACAAGAATGCGCTGCTTGAAATATTGCACGGGATGGTCGTTTTGACACTTTCAGGCTACACGTTTCAGCAAAGAGTGGTGAACCAAAAGGTTCCACAAAACAGCGGAGTTTGGTTTGGAATGCAGCAAAGCAGTTTAGACGACTACGCCGTAGCTGGCGGCCAGCATCCCGACACACACATGATTTCGTCTCGATGGTAAGGCTCAAAAGTTTTTCAACAACAACAACGGCCGGTATGGCAGTAGACGTGTACAGAAAACCGCGTCACTGTTTCCAAACCGTTTGTGCCGAAAGAACCCTTATCATCTAGGGCTCTCAAAATTGTTTGCAAAACACATGCACTCAGTTGTGTCGCAAGATTCTTGAGTCCGAATATGCACTACCGAGTGAAATCAGCTGCGGAAGAGTCGGCGAAAAAGCAAACCTCCTCTTCTCTAACACAACAAGAACAACGAGAAAACAATCTCGGTTAGACGGCCCTACATTGCTACGGCTGCTGCTTTCCGTTTTGGTGAAACAGAGACATTTCGGCAGCAGCGACTTGCCCCTTCGCCTCACCCTTTCACGCTGTCTACTTTATAGGCGCTCGGCGTCTGAGAGGAAGAACATGAGGTTCCGACCTCGCGCAGAACCCGAAAGAAAAGCGCGAAAAGCGAACAGGGTGGCGGGAAAACGTTGTGCAAGCTGAGAGACCTGGGGATGAAGACGCCGGAGGAGCAGCATCCCAGTGTTTCCGAGGTCGAGACTCTAGGGACGCTCTTCCCCGCTTGCGCTGCTCGACTAGGGAAAAAAAAACGTAAGAAGCTAGGGAAAAAAACACAAAAAGCGACGGACGTAAGGGGAAACAACACGTGTAGTATTCAGCGGAGTGAAGGCCGCGGCGGCAGGGAATAAGGAGGGCGAAGATTGTGTGTTGTTGGCGCGGTTGCACGCCTACTGTTGGAGGTCCCCCTCTGGCGCAGCCCGAGTTACAGGAGCAGACCAATACACGTGCGACCCTAATCCTCTCAGTGAGTATGGGCGAAGAAGGGGGAGAAAGAAGACAATGAAAACGAGATGTGCATGTTAAAGAGGATGCTGCTATGAGGACGGGGAAACGGAGATTTGGGCTGCTTTCTGCGCCGGCTAATCTTCTCCTGATTATTTTATTTACTTGCCGTTGCACAACTTCCCCGGTCTTTGCCTCTTGTCCGCACGCGCGCTTATGTGTGCGCGTATGTGCGCGTGCGTCCGAAGTGTGGGAAAGACGGGCATGTTGAGGTATTACTAACTTCTTAAACTTGAAACGGCGGGAAATGGGCATATTTGTTATTTATTTCCCGTGCGGCAGCGGCAAATTGCTTTACAGACACCGAGGCAACGATTTTCAGGGTCATCTGATGGCGTTACTGATTGAAAGTGTAGTTACTATGGTGTATGCTCAGTATCTGTCGTGAAACGTCTCTTTCTTCGTTGAGACGACAATAAGACACCTCGGCATTATGGATGGAAGCCGCCACTACTTGATTCACCGTCTTCGCCCTCTGTACTGATCCCTCTTATTACCAAGCGTCTTCGGAACGATAACGCTGGCCGCCTCACTCTTATTTGTCCTTTTTCCTTGCTTGCTTTCTTTACTGAGCCCTGTGTGGGTCAGTGATTCTGTGACAAGTGCCAACTGACTTTCTAATGTGACAAGAAATACAAATATGTTTTTCATGACTTTAATTTTCATAATTTATCCCTTTTCCTACTCTCCCCCATCCCCTTCAGGGTCTTATGACCTCCTCCAATAAACAGCCAATCAATCAATCAATTAGGCAATTTGGTTCCTTCTTTCTCTTTTCCTTCCATCCTTATTGCTTTGATTTCTATCATCAGCTATTTTTTATTTATTTATTTATTTATTTATTTATTTATTTATTTATTTATTTATTTATTTATTTATTTATTTATTTATTTATTTTTCTTTCCCTCCTTAGTAGCCCTTTCTACCCTCCTTTTTGTTCCTTTATTTTCTTCCTTGCTTGCTTTTTTTTTTTGCTTTCTTCGTATATCTACGCGCTAGGAATACCGATACCCCATTTCAAAGTGACTGTAGACTGGACCATTGTACGTACCATTGTACCATTGCGTATCATTGCAGGTTGGCAGGACCTGGCGAATGATGAGTCGCAATTGCTTTGATTGTTGTTGATGGGTCTTTTTTTAGCTGCGGTTGACTGTGCTTCTGTATTATTCTGTGTCATGTTATATAATCGTTACAAAGATGTATTCCACCCTGCTAAGATGTCGCTACGACATCGCAATATCTACAAATAAATAAATAAATAAATAAATAAATAAATAAATAAATAAATAAATAAATAAATAAATAAATAAATTTTGGCGCAATGGCACCACCAGTCACAATAGACAACCCCTTTTAAGATTTTGCCAGCGCAGTATAGACAGCCGGAGTAAGCAAGAACGGGTGTAAATATTAGCGGCAAACTTAAAGAAACTTAACAATTGCAGAGAAAATGGAAACTCCAATTTCCAAGGATTTCACAAGTTCACAAAGACGCTTAGGGGAAACGGCACCGAGAGCAAATCCGTAGTGGCAGCAGTGCAATAAAGGCTAGAAGAGAATATAGTATAGTTGTCCGCGCAGGAGGCATAAATGAGGTTTGTGATATTTTAATAATTACAAAGAAGACAGGAATGATACTTATCCCCTTTTCATTTATTATATATGATATTTTCACGTAGTCAGAAGGAGATGATGACGAAATGGGGCCGCAATGCTGTCATTGCAACGTCGGCCATCTTCCTTTTTTACGTAGCAGGGGTAAATTCTAGCCTGTCCTAAAAACAGGGGCGCGAGACTTTTAAGTAGAAAATAGAGAAAAAAAATTGTATGTGCCCGTGAGACCAAACACCATGTCAAGGCGTCGGAACTGAGAAAGCCACAACGCGGCTTATTTGCGGGAAATATGGAGCTATGCGACATGATTCTCCGAACAATGACAATGCTTTGCGCAGTTGTATCATCACTGTGGAAATATTTGAATAGTAGGAAAAGTCTGCTTAGTGCTGGCAGCAAATTTAATGAAAAATGGTCTGCTTGATTACTTCGTCATATAAATCGGTAAAACACGAAAGTGAAATATGCAGCGAAATCTGCAGGTGAGCATGATTTGCGGGTCGGCGGCTGTCTTGTGGGTGTGCTTGGCGAGCGACGTCCTGCTGGCGGGTCGCTTCGGCAAATATGTACTGGTGTCATTTCCGTAGCGTGGAAATTTGGGCTTGTTGGTTCATAACTTACAAATATGTAGCGCAGAAGACGAGAAACACAGACAAGTAGACAGACACGGCGCAGACAAGTAGACAAACACGGCGCTAGCGCCGTGTGTGTCTACTTGTTTGTGTTTCTCGTCTTCTGCGCTACATATTTGTAAGTGGTGTCATTTCCGCGACGGATATGACGTCAGTGAAGTCTTGGGGTTTCGCGGCATAAACACTTCCGTGGTAAAATATAAAACCCCTGACGCACAACCCTAACCATACCGTTCTCTTTAGTACTAAAGGTTGCTTCCCCGCAAGAAGACCATGTGTGCAGGGGTGCACCTTTTACAGGCCCCTTGCTTCGTTGTACTGGCGTCACTTCCGTGACGGATATGACGTGAGCGAAATCTCCGTGTATCCGGGAATAAAATACTTTCGTGTTAAAAAAAGAAGTTTATGAAGGAAGCAATTCGAATATATCATGCGGCCACGTGTTTTTTTTTTAGAGGCGCGGTAAGAGAAAAAAAAAAACATTCGAGAGGGCGTGGCTGTGTATCGAAAAACTGCTCGCTGCTGCATACGAATAATCGCAAGAATAAGCAGCACCGATCGGAAATAAAGTATTACATCGCCCCCTAATGTTTGTTCCCTTCGATCGCGCTGTACGAGGAAGGCATGACGACCTCGTAGGCTTCGCCTATCTGCGAACGAAAAACGAGTAAGAATGAAGCAGCTTTTTTATCCGTTTATCATCGTAGAGAAAAAAGAAACGTCGCTTTCGTTCAGAGATAAAAAAAAGTAACAGGGAAAAGATCACACATTGATGCGGACTGGTTCGGAATAAGTAAAATGGAGATAAGCCAAGTCGTCCGGCCGCATACGAGAAGACGAAGAGGACTCCGTGGCTTACAACGCATAAATAAAGCACGGTGCGTGTGACCAAGATTGAAGGGGTCTGCGCCCCGGGCCCGTTTATAGATGACCGAAGCCCCCGATGGCTTGCCTACCCCACCCACTTCTTACCTCTGTTTTTTTTTTGTTGTTGTTGTTTTCACCTCCCGTTGTTGCTTTCGCGTTTAGCGTTTAAGTTTCTTCACATCAAAGAAACTGGGACGCACAGTAAAGAAAGACAAACAAACAAACGTCGTTCCTTGTTCTATGTCGGCATTTTCCAGGGGTGCTTGTGGGGCAGTGCCGCTACGTGGAACGCGATAGCTGGACGACGAAAAAAGAGAAGATAAGATAGACAAAACAGAGGGGACGGGAAAACAATGCCGGTGCAGGCTGGGAAAAGGATGATGCTGCGCTGTGTTACAAGCTCGGCAGCGTGCGGAGACGCCAACCCTCGTCCCGATCTAATCCCCGGTGTTGCTGACGCAAGCGCAGACTCGTTTCCCGTATCCCTTCCCGACCCCCCCCCCCCCCCCCCCCCAGCCGCCGGCGTTTCTGATGTTGCCGCTTCGTTCGTCGTATAGTCGTATCTAAGGGCGGTCTCGCAGGGTCTTTTTGCTCTTGTCCATTTGTCTTCTTGGTTACTCGGCGCACCTTACAGCGTCTTGCCTCCAATCTTTGGCCTGCCTGCGTATTTGCTGTTGCTTTCTGCTTAAAAAGCGTGGGCGAGCGCGTTCAGCCAACGGGGGATTGGCCTCGGTTGATTAATTTGATTTTGAGTGTGGAGACTGCGCCTTCTGTTGCGTCAATCTCCCTTATGCGGGTTGTTGCCGCAAATGGTAGATAGTTTGCTCAGCTCTGATAAGGATGGCTCTTTAATTTTAAAGTAAGGAGTCGCTAGCTGATAGTGATACATCATTGCAGCGGTCCTATCGTCCGATACTAATTGCCATAAAGTACACCACGACATTTATTCTCTCAAACCAAAGCTTTATTGATCTCACTGATGCCGCTGTATGCCAATGCGACCTGCACGAAAGCCAACTTTATCTGACGATGATGATGAATGATCGTGGGTGAAGGGAAAGAAAAAAAAAATCAATTACCCTCTGTTTAACGACAACGATGAGGAAAACGCGAAGCTTCAGTGACTGAGTTTGTCGTTTGATCGTCGAGTTTGATCACGAGGATGGCTGAAGCTTTCTCGTGAAGCTTTCTCGGGATTGATTGTTTGGTTGTACAATCGCAAGCAAAAATGTGCGTTCCTCCAAATATCACGCACTCGCAGAGTTGGATTGGCTAACGTTAGGTCCCTTCAAAAGCACGCGGAAAACGTTGCGCATGACGAAGTCCTCTGCACGGCACACATACTCTGCTTCTCGGAAACATTGTCGGAGAGAGAGAGAGAGAGAAACATCTTTAATAGACAAGTGAGGTCAGCCAGGCTGGGCGCCCGACTAGCAGCACCAAATGGGGGTGAAGGTGTGACGAAAATATATGAAGACTTTCACTTACAGTGCACAGCCGAACTGAAGGGGTGCCGATCAATAGCCACGTCGTCCGACCTTCATCGCCGCGCGGTCAGAGTAGCCGTCTACGACAAGAGCGACATGGCCGATACCGCCGTGGCCACGTACGTCTCCGTAGCACCCAGCGTCAAGGTGAATGCGTGTGTCGTCGTGGCGCCAAATGGGCTCGTGATCGTCACCGTGTACATAAGACCGAACGTATCCCAGAGCGACATTCAGAGTTTCCTGGTTGACGTAATGCAGACACTACAGGTAGCGATAAAAGCGACTCAAATTATGCTCTGCGGAGACTTCAACGTGGACGTGGCCAAGCCGTCGGGTAAATGGATCGAGAGCTTCATGCAAGACCAATACTCGCTGCGTCTAAAGAACCCACTTCGACCCACCACCCAACACTGACCCTGCCTACATCTCACGTTTGCGAACACACTGTATCGAGTAACGATGGCAGAACCTCTGAGTGTCTACCGCAGCCACCACATGGCAATACTGTGTAAATGTAAAGTCGTTTATTCCTAAGTGATCCAAATAAAGTCAAGACTGCCGGACTTAAGGAACGTGTCTTCATTCTCTCACCTTACTTCACATCAACCTACACTGACTACACTGCCCTCAAGCCACTCATCAGACAACACCCTACGTAAAAGATGGCAAACACACTGGAGTGAACAGTCAGACAACAAACTGCATGTGATAAAGCCATACTTGGGACGATACACCACTGACTTACACAACAGACACACCGAAGTGGCCTTAGCAAGGTTACGGATAGGCCACACACACGTAACACACTCCCACCTACTCACTGGATCGGCAAGACTCATGGGTCTTGGCGATCCAGCGAGCAGTTGGGAGTGTGTGGATTACGGATAGGGCCTCTCCACACCACACCTGGTGCACATGCATGTGCAGCAGGTGTGGAGAGGCCCTATCTGTAATCCACATGCTCATCCAATGCAAGGCACTTGACACAACATGACGCAAACACTTCCCACAACTATACAGACAACACATCCCGTTTCACCCATCATACCTTTTAGAAGACGAGCCCATGTTTTCCATCAAGCATTATGTTTTCCATCAAGTTTTAAGCTTCTCACTGATGTCAAGTGTTTCTACATCTCATCTCTTATCATGCAGCATGCCAACCTGGCTCTTTATACACCAGTCATCTTCATTACCTTGAGTTTTACTTCGCTTATTTTCACTGAAATGGTTTACTTTTACATTCTTGTCACTCAAGTGAACTAACCACCTTTTGGCGCTCTTTGCCCTCACTCGGCCTTGCGCCATAAAAATTCGAACATCATCATCATACTTCACGTAAATCAACTACCCCTCTGTCTAACGACAACAGCGGGAAAACGCGAAGCTTCAGGGCGTCTACCTGCGTCGAACCCGTTGAACCAGCGCTAAATCTGAGCCAAACAAATGATCACGCTCAACGACTAAAGCGCCAGACACATGGACGACTTGTGCATGCGATTCGCATGCGACTGATCGTTAGTACGGTCGCCACGACTATTCGGACGCGCGAATTTGAGACACGGGGTCCGACGCGCGCGTGCGATGCGTCGTCGGCGTCGCTCCACTGTTTCTGATCCATGGTTGCCTCCCTGTTTCGGCGCACTCAGGCCGATTCAGATACGTGCAAGAGAAATCCGAGGAGGAAAAGAAAACATTTATCAACTTGAAGTAAAAATGAATAGCGCTATTACGTTATACATTGCATTTTGATATGTTCAGTACAGCGGTGTGGGAACATTTATCACCCATGATTCCGCTCGTCCACGCTGTAGGTACCGCTGGCAACATGCATCTACCAGGCGGAGAGTTGCTCCGAGCGGCGGCGGATGGGTGAGGGCAGGACATTTAATGCGAAGGCAAGATAATCGTTGGTCAACAGAGTGGATCCCTAGAGAAGGCAAGCTGGCAGGGGGCGGCAGACAGTTAGGTGGGCAGATGAGATCAAGAAGTTTGCGGGATAAATTGGTCGCAGTTAGCACTGGAGCGGGATAATTCGAGATCCATGCAGGCCTTTGCCCTGCAGTGGGCGAAGACAGGCTGTTGTTGTTGATTATGATTATGATGATGATGATAATGATAGAAGGTTCCGATGGGGCCAAACACGAGGCTTTTGGCGATGGTGAGCTGGCGGAACGAGCTTTGAAGGGGGCTGTTTAGGCTGGGGGTCAAGTGGTGACGGAGTCAACAGCAAAGTTATACAGAAAAATAAAACAGCAGGTGTCAACAGAAGATCCAACTACGCTTTCCTTTTCATATTCTTAGAACATTCTAAGCATCTCCCGGTATTTTTAACAGCGGAGCTGTTTAAACTTGAGTTCCGTCCGTGCCGGGCGTCGCTAAAAAATCGGCGCATCAAAGTAAAGAGGAGGAAAATGCTAGGGACCGACAAGCGTGAGGGGAAGTTGCAAGGAGCCGACGAGAAGGTGTGGGGAGTGCGCGTCGTGGCGCAGGTGTTGGGATGGCGAGGCGGGCGTCGGAGATTGGCTACATATAACTAACGAAGAGCCAGGTTAAAGCTATAGAAAGACCAGCTTAACGCTATATAATGAACGAATGAATAAAATCTTTATTGAGAACATGTGAAGTTGTTGGGCACCCGCCCGGTGGAGGGGATCCTCAGTCCGGGATCCCCTGGCTGCGTCTGGATGCGCGGACACTTTTACCAGGTCAAGCTGCAACCTAGGGTCCTTGCTGGTCATCCGCGCCGCCCACTGTTGTACGGAGGGGTTGGGGATTGGTTGCAGGTCCGGCGTTCTCTGGCACTCCCACACCTGATGGTATAGGGTACCGGCCGCTGAACAGTAGTTGCAGGTGGCTTGATAGTCTTTCTGTATAAAAGGCATGAAGAAGGGTGCGTTCCAGCTGAACGTTGTTGCTTAATCTCTTGTGGGCTGCTGGTGTGGATAGGGGAAAATTCGCCGTTAGTGTCGGTAGTCCGCCAGGATGAAGGCGCAGCGCAAGAGAGGCTGCGGGTTACGTGGAAGAGGTACTGGCCGCCCCGTGACAGAAACGGCCCGGTGTATGTAAGCGCGGGCAGCGGCGTGAACCGCCTCATTCCCCTCAAGGGATTCGCGTCCTGGTACCAAGACTATATAAACTTCGGGTATGCTCGGTCTTGTTAAAAGAAGACGAAGTGCTGTTTCAGAATTGCGACCTCTTATATAATTTCTGCAAGCTGCCTGAGAGTCGGTGATTATAGTGATTGGGTCTTGGTTAGTGATGATGGCGTGGGCTGTCGCGGCTTCTTCGGCAGAACCAATCACTGTGGTATTGACTATGCAGGATGCAGTTAAAGCTTTAGAAAAGAAAAGTTAAAGATAGTGAAGAGCCACCAGCTCCTCTGTTTCATAGGTCTTCGCATCTCAATTGCAAAAGTGGCCAAATTTTTTTACCTTCTTTAATGTGTAACGCTATGCTAAAACCAGTTACGTGGCAACCGATTCAAATGTGCGAATGACTCATCAGAGCAGGCAGCCAGGTTGGACTCCCACTTTTGAAGTAGCAAGTTCTAGCCCTAAAATTCGCGTGATTATCGACAAAGATATACAAAAAGAAGGAGGACAAAAGCAAGCGGCCAAAAACTGCGTTAGAGTTTGCATTTAGGTACCATTTTAGGATAAGTGTAGTTCGACGTAGATATCACCTGTATAGCACGTGGCTCTTTCTCGCGGGAGAGCCTTGATCTGACTTTATTTGATAATGATTATCACTAAATCTGCATTGCTTTTACTGTGTAAGCCAAACTCGCACTGGTTGGTTGATTCATTTATTTACTCTCGATTTATTCACAGATTCATTTTTTGTAATCTGTAACCTCCGGTTATTATCAGTAAGTTTTCTATTTGTTACGCATTCCTTTGCCAGATAACTTTTTCGGGCGCTATCGACAAACCTACATTTACACAAGTTTTTCCACCGCCATGGTTACCGAAGCCGCCAGCTAAACAAGTCCGAGCAAACCGCGGTGTGTCGCCTTATACCACATATAAGCAGCTGGACGTTCCTTCCTTGCCTCATTTCCTTTTTGTCACCCCTCCAGTCCGCTGTTATCTCGCTCCCACTTTCCCGCCCCGAACACGCTAACGGCAAGGCGTGATTTTTCACCCGTCTCCACCGCCAACATCGCCGAGAGGCCGCACTCGAACACGCGCCGCGCTCACCACACATTTTCGCGTCACGGTTGCCGTCGTCGTCGTCGCCTTCACTAAAACAGTTTTATTTTTTTTCCTCCCTCGAATCCCAACCGGCTGCTCCACTCGTCGTCTCCCTCTGGCTTCCGTTCCGGTCGCTCTCTTCCGGAGCGGGGATAAGACACGTTCGTCGACCCTTGAAAAACCGTCGACGATGACGACTTCAGCTGCGGCAACGGCGACGATGCAGTCAACCGAGTGATGCTCGCCGGAGCGACGAAATTGCCAGGTCTCCGCGGCCAAATTCACACCAGGTTCGCGAGCGGGGGTTGAAGGAAAGGTTATTAGGGAAGGGAAGAGGGCGTTGCCGGGATATAGGGAAGACCAGCATTCAACAGTAAACGAACATACAACTCACCAAGAAGAAAGCGGGGATGTGACAAACACAAAAATGTACCAGGGCTAGGGAACCTAGCGGAATGTAGACTGGAAGGGAGAAAGAAAAGTAAGAGGGGTAGAAAATGGGGAATAAAGGAAGGAAAGAACAGGGAAAAGAGGGAAAAGAGTATTAGCGTTAGGGAGGCAGGGAGTTGCCACAACGTTCGCGGAAAAGAAGAGAAAACGAAACACCTGGGGAAGCCAAACAAGGAAAAAAAAAGGAAGGGGAAGGAAACCGAAGGACGAGGGGCCAGAGGGATGACACCAGGGTGCAGCGGGATCGACGAAATGAAGACACACTGGCGTCGGAAGAGGTTGGCCTCTCTTGCGAAGGGAACCACGCTCAGGTGCAAAATGTAAATAATACACAAAATTTTCACCGGAGCGCAAGATAAACTAAGCTGTCGAAGCGGAAGTTCAGGGATGCCACTAGAGGATCGGAAGAAAAGTGCAAAAAAATAAACGCGGAGTAACCGAGCCGAATTCTAGCTGACAAGTCAGCCAGGATGGGGAGACGTGCACAGTTTCAAGGGGCTCGCAACAGGAGAAGACACAAATGTCCGAGAAAAAAAAATAAAGAAAGCGGGAGAACTGGGCAAAAAGGGAGAGGTTGCGTCAACAATTCGATTCGTCTCCGGTCGCAGGGCCGGCATCAGGTATTAAAAATATATATGTTTGTCCGCGTCCCGTCGACCTCTGTTTGCTTGTGCCCTGCTGCAGCAACCGTTAGCCCTTATGTCAGCGGGTAGATTTGTCGGAAACCACCGAAGACGCGGTGCTGAATTTCCCGACGACGTGCTTGCTCCCGGCGACGTCCAATTTCGCCCACTTGAGGTTGACGCCGGGGTGTGCATTGCGCTGCACAGCGGGCTGCGAGGAAAAACATTTTGCGGGACAGTCGTGCGGTCACGCGCTGAAAAAACGTATGTATATATTTTTATATTATATATATATATTAATTTAAAAAATAATAATAATAATGTAACGTCAATAACGGTAAAAAAAACTCTAACCACTCCCCTATGCCTTCTTTGGCGTTGTAGACTGCCGGCATTTCTTTCTGTATTTCCTAACGAGCCCCTCATTTCCAAACCCTATTATCGTGCGAAAGCTTAGCGAGGGCCTCGGTTCTGGCAGCCTTGATGCCAAGGTAGCACAAGAGGGTTTCCCGCCAGTTAACCGCTCATGACAGGCTGTAGACGTTCGCGTCACGCCCCGGGGGTTGAAAAAGAAGGTCCCCTTCTCCCCGCGTAGTCCGAGTGGCGCTGGCTACCACCCTCAAGCGTCAGATACAGTTGTAGTAAATATAAATACCCCAGAAAGTGAAGCAGAACACAGTCGCCCAGATAGCCGAATTGGTAAGGCATTCGAGATCTAATCGAAAGGCGTGGGTTCGGTCCCCACTCTGGGCGCGTGTTTTTCTTTCTTTCTTTCTCACGTAATTAATTAAAAAAAATAATGTAACGTCAATAACGGTAAAAAAAACTCTAACCACTCCCCTATGCCTTCTTTGGCGTTGTAGACTGCCGGCATTTCTTTCTGTATTTCCTAACGAGCCCCTCATTTCCAAACCCTATTATCGTGCGAAAGCTTAGCGAGGGCCTCGGTTCTGGCAGCCTTGATGCCAAGGTAGCACAAGAGGGTTTCCCGCCAGTTAACCGCTCATGACAGGCTGTAGACGTTCGCGTCACGCCCCGGGGGTTGAAAAAGAAGGTCCCCTTCTCCCCGCGTAGTCCGAGTGGCGCTGGCTACCACCCTCAAGCGTCAGATACAGTTGTAGTAAATATAAATACCCCAGAAAGTGAAGCAGAACACAGTCGCCCAGATAGCCGAATTGGTAAGGCATTCGAGATCTAATCGAAAGGCGTGGGTTCGGTCCCCACTCTGGGCGCGTGTTTTTCTTTCTTTCTTTCTCACGTAATTAATTAAAAAAAAAAAATAATGTAACGTCAATAACGGTAAAAAAAACTCTAACCACTCCCCTATGCCTTCTTTGGCGTTGTAGACTGCCGGCATTTCTTTCTGTATATATATATATATATATATATATATATATATATATATATATATATATATATATATATATATATATATATATATATATATATATATATATATATATATATATATATATATAGTGAATCAGAATGGAAAATGAGGGGCTCGTTGAATTAAAAGAGAAATAAGGGCTGGCAGTCAAGAAAACTTCGGAAATCAAAGGGGAGAATGCGGTAGGTCATAGAAACAGATGAAGAATTTTATGAGACAGGAAGAAACTGGAGGAAAAATTCCCGCAGGGTGGGATCCCAACCCACGACCTCCAGAATACGCGTCTGGTGCGATGACCACTACGCTACCGGCGCACGTGACGCGTCTATGTTCACCAGCTTTCCGCCCTGTATTTTTTCAATGGAATGAAGTTGGTTATATATATATATATATATATATATATATATATATATATATATATATATATATATATATATATATATATATATATATATTTATATTCATAAGAAATGAGGGTCTCGTTGAGGAAAATACAGAAGGAAGCACCGGCAGTCTGTAACTCCAAGGGCGGCGTAGGGGAAGTGTTGGGGTTTTTTAATATGTATACTCTATTAGTGAAGTCAATATCTTTTTTATTTTTTAGTCAGGAAAGAAAGTGAAGAAATACACGCATCCAGAGCGGGGACCGAACCCAAGCCTTCCGATTAGATCTCGAATGGCTTAGCAATTCAGCGATCTGAGCGACTGTGAATGGCTGAGGCATTCGCGATCTACTCGGACGGCGTAGGTTCGCACCCACACTCTGGACGCGTGTTTATCTACCCTTCCTTTCCTAATAAAAAAATTTGAGATGTTCACTTTACTATTCGTGGTATATAAATTAAAAAAGCGCGACACCTTACACTTCCCCTATGCCTCCCTTGGCGCTATAGACTGCCATCCTTTCCTTTTGTATGCATGTATGTGTGTGTATGTATGTACATACACACACACACACACACACACACACACATATATATATATATATATATATATATATATCTATATATCTATATATATATATATATATATATATATATATATATATATATATATATATATATAAAGGTCGGCATCCGACCGAAACGTCGATCAATAAACAGTTTTGTTAGAAGCTATACCCATTTTTTACTATATATATATATATATATATATGTATATATATATATATATATATATATCCAGCACTCGTAGAACATAAAGGAAAGCATAGGAGAATAGTTTATGGTTTTCGCTTAATTTTATTAATAAGCGTAGAGAAGTTGACCTCTTCTAACTTTATGCTTGCATGAAAGTGGAGAAAAACAAGCTTAACGAGTGATGCTTTAACCAACGCCTTCTAATGAGTACTTGCTTTCGTAACATAAAAAGGTTACTATTCACTACTTCTTATTATCATCATCATAATCATCGTCAGCCTGGTTGTGTCCTGATTTGAATACTCAAATTAATTGTCAAGCTATTCCCCGATTCCGTCCTTCGCACTTGAACCTTTGAGGAAAAATCTTCAATCCAGACTTTCGGTTACTCAAGGGTTATTAATTTCAGATCAAGACGGAGACTCCGCTGTCGGTTCAACCTTGACAGGCTTTATGATAATTCACCTGTGGAAGTCACATCGACTGAGACCTACGTGATGAGCCCGTTTAATATCGTCAACTTAACGCTAAACTCTCGACAAACGTTTTTTTTAAAGAGACTGAACACCCTTCGTTTAAATAATTCTCATCTCAATGTGCGCAGCCAAAATAAATATAGCGCCTAGTTCTTGCGACTGCCAATTAACATGGATTATCTACGCTCCCTAGGAAGCTGGGTTTAGTGAGGGCTAGAGAGGCAATCCAGCCTGTCATGAAGTTAGCCCAGACTACAGGCAGACGGAAAGACTTCGAATGCTAAGACCCAATCATGCTCTCGAAAATTCCGGGTATAAAATGAATAGCGATTGTGAGCACATCCGTACAATGAGATGGCGTCACAGCTTCAAAGCTACAGTGCTTTCATGGAAAGTGTACACGCCGGGGAACAATTGTCGATTGCCTCGTGCAAAAGAAGCAAGAAGAGTGTTTCTTTTGTAGTGTGCTCGAAATTTAAGAAGCGTTCTCACGTCCTAGCGTACCCGAAAGTGCTTCTTACGACAAATCTCCGAAAACCCATAAAAAGACAAACTGCAAAAAGGGAGTCAGCACTTTATGCCAGTTCCGTCGACAAACGCGCTTGATCCGTGAATCCTGGCCTGCAAGCCGTATACCTCCATTGTATTTTAAATCTGAGATTGAAAGTTCCGTGCCGCCCGGAGCTAGGCTCGTAGACGTTTTTGTAGCCCGCTATTTTGTTTGTCGTCCGCTAGTGCATTTTACATACGGGAAGTAAAAAACGAGGGCGGCGAATGACAGCAAAACGACGTTGGATACAGAATAGAATAACAAGTGACGGAGCTTATCCTAAGCCTTAGGATACCGGCTAGCAACTACTCGGAGAGGAATAGTGTATCGCATGCTAGTTTTGGCCCATCGTGTCTGGATGCTGTTTTGATATTCTTTGTTGGCTCTGGTTGTACTTTTGTCCTTTGCGTGGATTCTCTCTCAATCCGCTCCTTGCAAGCTAGCATGAGAAACAGCATTTTTCTAGTGTTGCTGGGTGTACCGGCGTGCGTGTTTTCGTGCTCTGCGGCTAACATGGTTCGGTTGAGCGAAAGCTGAGCTGTGCGGCAGGCGCTCCCTACTTCAGTAGACGACGAAATGTGGATGCTATAAAAACTGTACTTTCTTGTTGGTACTATACTTTCTTACTTATTTTTTCCCCGGCTATCTGAGTGCCTGCGCAGTGACTGTGTACTCCGATGGACCGCAAAGAAATGCGCTCAGTTTTTTATTGCATTTTCGTTCCGCATAGATGCGCTCCATCTTACTGCGCTCCGCTCCGTCCCGGGTGCATTCTCCCTCGCCGCAAATAATGCGCGGAAACACGCAGCGCTCAATTCGCTCACACTGTGTTCAGCGACCTCCAGTACGCGGCTTGCTCGAACAATTAAAGCCCGTCGAAGCTGCCGGGACAGATTCTGTTCGTTGATATCAGTGAGCGTTTTAATGCGTCTCTTTTTTTTTTTTGTCGAGTATGCTCCCACACCCAGGGCTGTGTAACGCCCTCTGTTTGCACAAAAACGAATAACTGACGGAAGTAACGCATATAATCGTCATAATATCGCGAACGGAAATAATTGGCCGAACAGAATTTCAAAACGCCAATAAATACAAAAGAAAAGCATCGTTAATGCTGTTTTATACATTCATGCTCGAACAAATAACCCCTATTTGGTTCTTTCCGTTTTGATTTGGGATGCACGTGACCGCATCCGCTTTCGCGTGCAACCAGACGAAAGTTGTTTGGTTGCGTGAATCCGCCTACCAGAATCCGCACGTTCTACCGCATTGTGGTTTTGGTTTTGACCTAAACCAGTGAAATGTCGCTACAATGTACGCAACGGAAGCGCAGCATCTAGATACTCTGGGCGAGCGCTGCATCCTGTGCGCCCTCTTCCTTTCGTTCACACCTCACTTCGCTCTGTTTAGATTTGTTACTTTTAGATGCAACGCATCTCTTTGACTCGCCTTGTCCCGCGTCGTTGTCGCGGCGTAGTCCGCATCCCTCCCCCACTCTCCTCGCCGCGGCAGCTGCGCGCTCCGCCGCTCTCACCGCAGCGCCATCTGTGCGTCAGCGCGGTCAGCGCGCAGCTTGCGCTCGGCTGCGCTCGCTCCCGTCGCCGTGCCAGCTGTGCGTTAGCGCGCAGCTTGCACTCGGTTAAAAATTTACACCATCTTCCCGCGAGGGGAACCATGGGGTAGATGCGACGAATCGGGGGTGAACATGCTGCGTAAATAGGATACACAACAACAGCAATCCACACGCTGACATCGCTAACATAACGGAAACGCAACGGCAAACCCCGATGCGTTGCATCTACCCCATGGTTCCCCTCGCGGGAAGATGGTGTAAATTTTTTATCCATGTCAATCTTCTCGGTTGTTTTTTAACACAGCCTTAAAAAATAGATAATCAATAGCTAGCAAGCGCGTTAGTTAACACTTAACTGTATGGAGATATAATTCGCTTCAGCCACCGCCATGTTGCATTTTTGGACCTTGCGGACGGCTACGTCACCGCACCCACAACCCAATCAGTGCCCTCGCACACACCGCCCGGAACCCATTCCTCATCGCAGCTGATGTTGACCAAGTTCGTAGTGAAAACCATTTTCTCAAGAGCTAGAGTAATCAATATACGTTGTACAGTCATGGACGAACGAAACTGATTGATTGATTGTAGGGTATAACGCGCCGACGCAACGCAGGCGATGCGGCGCGCCGTAGTGGAGGGCTCCGGATTAATTTCGACCACCTGGGGATCTTTAACGTGCGCCGAAATCTCGTACACACGGGCGTTTTCTCTTTTCGCCTCCATCAGAAAAGCGGCCGCCGCGGCCGGGAATCGAACCCGCGACCTCGTGCTCAGCAGCGCAACGCCTTAGCCACTGAGCCACCGCGGCGGGTACGAACGAAATGCGGACACGAAAATATGAACAGAGGACACCAATAGCGCGGTTTATTCGGTTTATTTCCTTTCACGACAAATTGACACACCGCTTAAATACAGGCTGAGTCCTAATTCGCGGACAGCTTGGTAGACAGCTTAAGAAGCAGTCTAACTAGACGTCTAAGGTATAAGAATTGGAACGGCGCAGCGGCCAAGAACACTACACCAACGCAGACGACAACTTTGTAGCAGACATGTTGAGAAACGCGAGCCGCAGGTTTCGTAAATAATATTACCGTTATTATTACAAATATTACGGGACATAAAAATAAAACAAAATTATCTTTACCACTATTTATTTATACTAAATAATTCAATAAAAGAGCAACTTAGTTTGTAACAACATTAATACGCGAAAAGGTGGCGCTGGCTCGTTTTTCAGTTTAGACAGGAAGGTAGCCTGCATCGTTGCTGGCTTCGATGCTGTCTCCTCGAAGCAGTCTTCGTTGACTGCTTCGTTCGAATTGGAACGGGGCTTAACATGCCGGATTGACCGCGAAGACGGCAACGAAACCGTCTTAAGGGTAAATTGGAACGAACCCACAGTAACAGAGTTGGGAAATGTGGCTTTCCAAACATACCAACAGTGCTCGATTATTGGACCTCCGCCAACATAATTTTTTTTTTCACCTTTGCGTGCTTTGGTTCGTATTTTCGTGTTGGAATTTTGTTTGTCCATGACTGCACATCTGGCGGACGAACAAAGGAATCGGAGGGGACAGGGTATACAGCTTCGCAATAGAAACCACTGCGGTCTTTTTACGGGTGACCAGAGAAAAACAAAGTGCGAATTGAGTGGCTCCAGAAATCATCTGCGCATGCTCGCAACAGTCGCGAAAAGGTCCGGTTGAGCTCCGTTTATGTTGAATGAAACGTTTAGAGGGGCTGCCTGTCATGGTCGTGGCGAACAAGGCGTGGCAAAACCAGGCCCTACCGAGCGTTGTCGTTACGCCGCCCACCCACTCAGTCAAAGGCGACGGCCACAATGATTTGCTTGTCCACGAGCCACGCTTCCAGAAAGGGCACTCAAAAACGACGCCTTCTGTGTATCTTCGATAGCTGCACGGCGCGCTCGGCTCAGCTCAGGACGTTACACGGCGCGCTTTGCAAACAAACTTCCGAACTTCGCGTCACGTCATCGTGCACACGCCACTCGGCCGTCCTTACACGTGTTCAACACGGTGTCGAGGTGGGGTGCGCAGGTCGACCATAGAGACGATCGCGAAGTGTTTTGCGGCCGGCATGCATTGACGTCGGCCGGGCGAGCGATTTGAATGGGGCTTCTGGCGGCGGGGCGAACGCATGAACGGGCGCGCTTCTGTCCCTGCGGCAGCCGCTGTCAATGGAGCCGCCGGCCGCTGTTCGTGACATCTGAGAGGGGCCCAATTACAGCGTCCCTTTGTTAGCCACGGCCTCCGGAAGGCATAACCGTTAAAACTCCGGCGCCATCAGCTTCTTGTTTCCTTCCCCTCTCCCATTCATCTTTCTCTCTCTCCCCTGATGATGTGGTGAGGGTGTCATCGACAGAAATGGCGTGTACATGGTCGGAGGGACTGGAGTGCTGGCGAGGGAGCGACGAATAGACCGGGAATGCGCCGAAGTGTTGCGTCAGAGGTGTACGACGAGGCAGCGCAATGTATTTCTCCCTTAAATCATTCTCCTCTTCCTCCGGTCTCCACCCAACTCGCGGCGCTCTGAGTGGAGGGCTGCGTCGCGGTAGGTTTTGGACTACCCGAAGAGGAAAGGAAGAAAATGGATGCCCGAGTTTGAGGGGTACGCGAAGCTACGTGCGTTTGCCGGCCTCCGCTAATGAGTAGGCGGTGCTGGGCGGTGCGCGCAGTCGAGTCGGTTGGCGGTAACGAGTGTTCCGTGTGCTCCCATGCCACGCGCTCCTTAAAAACCGTTGGCTACGGGCGGCTGAGATGTGTTGGGCTTTTTCGAAGGAAGGCATTTCGGTGAAGGAGTTGTTTCACTGAGACGTATAGTAGGGCAAAAGATACGGGGTCCGAGGTCGACCTCTTCTCCTTTCAATAAACCTTTCTCCCTCTCTCTCTGAGTGAGTGAGTGAGTGAGTGAGTGAGTGAGTGAGTGAGTGAGTGAGTGAGTGAGTGAGTGAGTGAGTGAGTGAGTGAGTGAGTGAGTGAGTGAGTGAGTGAGTGAGTGAGTGAGTGAGTGAGTGAGTGAGTGAGTGAGTGAGTGAGTGAGTGAGTGAGTGAGTTTCACGGTTGGTTAGTCTGTTGCCTTTTTTAATTATATAAATGCGCGCTTCGCCCCCCTTATTACAATTTCGGTGCGGTTCGAGCTGATTGTTAAGGCAAGAGGAGACAGGCAGCGGGGTTCAGTGTCATGGCTGACCGGAACGGGGTTCTCAGCGTGAATGGCATGATTTTGAACTCGATGACGATAATGATCGAGTATACCCCAGCGAGGGATTCAACACTGATCACCTAACCAACAACCCAGCTATCAGCTAAAGGAACAAATGATAAACTCACTCACTCACTCACTCACTCACTCACTCACTCACTCACTCACTCACTCACTCACTCACTCACTCACTCACTCACTCACTCACTCACTCACTCACTCACTCACTCACTCACTCACTCACTCACTCACTCACTCACTATTTATGCGCTATTAGGGCTGAGAAAACCAAGACCCCAAGAGAAAAATGACGTGTCTGTATCTTAGCAATTTGACGCTTGTCAGCAACTAATTTTTCTTTTTCGAAAATCAAGAAACATGAAACTGGGTAGCAAAGGCAATGACGGCAAAGAAGCGAACACTCAGCGGTCGACCGAAACGAAAATATGTATATACAGAAACACCACAAAACTTCATTTGCTGCCCTCCGGCGTGTGGTATTCGCGAGCTCTCACCGGACTAGAACTCAATCTGCGTTATTCATTGAGACAAAGCGAACGATCGCTGAGCGGCCGCCGAAGCGCAGATAAGCGCCCCTCGCAAGTTTCGCCTATGGCTGGCTCACCTCACCGCCCACTCTCCCTTACACTCACACTCCAAGACCACGGAACCAGACCAATACGAAAACGAGTTCCTATAGTCCAGAAAGAAGGAATAAAAATTCGAAGAAAGTACAAAATCGAAACCTCCGACAACAAAAGGAGACCTTGGGGAGAGCGCGATAAGGAATACCCGATTCCATTCCAAACACGATCTGCGTAAAGGATGAAAAGAAGGGCAAGGTTTGAGGGAGGTGTTTTTTATATATTTTTAGGCGTTGTGAACGTGCCTGCCATACCTTCGGCCAAGCCTTGTTACTGTCACCTTATTTCTTTATTCGTTCCTATTTTTTTCGCTATGAGGCGCCGTACGGTGGCGATGTGTGGTTGCTTACGACGTATACACCCCTCTTCTTTTATCCCCTCGGTTTTTATTTTGCTTATTTCGTTCGAAATAGTGTGAACAGACCATTTCCGATTGCTTTCGTCTCACTTGAGCGATCTACTGTTCCCTCCTACCCCTACCCCCGCCTTGCCGGGGCTCTTTGCAGAGGATTCTCTCTTCCAAGTTGCGAGAATGGTCACTGCCTGCAAAGAATTTTCGTTTCCGTTTTCAGTTTGTGTAGCCGCGCCCGAGAGAAAGGGAAATGGTTGCGGGAAATAGATGGACGGCGCATTTTGCTTCTCGCGCGCCCGCGATAGCGGTTTTCGGCATCGAACGTCGTGGGCTTTGGGGCGAATTTGGATTCGCCGTCGCCTTATTTGCGTCGGTGTGTGTAGGCTGCGGAGTTCTTACGACTGAAAACGGTTTGCTTAGGACCTTTGGGGTCAAGGAATCTTAGAGCTGTGCGTGGGCCGCAATTCCTAGGCGTGGGCCGCAATTCCTAGAGATACGGCCCAGGCCCGGCCCGGGCCCGAGAAATTTATAAAAATTGAGCCCGAGCCCGGCCCGAGCTCGCCAGAGTGTTGTTAAAATCATCCGTAGTCCGAAAGAATATTAACATGAACTTGAAGAAGTTTGCTGTTAACCTAACAAGCGTAAGCACAAAGCGAATACGACTACTTTAGATTTAAATTTCCTTTAAGCTTGGACCGAACTTTGTACAAGTTATCCTCACTTACAAGCTGTATTTTCGGTAGTCGTGTAACTTCATTCGCCAGTCTTCGAAATCACGGCACACTCGAGGATACCTTAAGTGATTCCGAGTAAGTGGAGTTTTTTTTTTATTATTGCAATTCTTCAACAGATAATGCACCTTTCGTTCTTTCATTCCTTGCTGAAATTTTATCAGACGATGCGTCCGGTTTCAGCCTTTGATTTTTGTCTTTCCCTCTGGTTACGTTGGCAGCATGATTTTATCTGCGCTTCTGTTCTTTCTTGCCTTTAGTCATGGCTCTAAAAAAATTCTCGCTCGAAAAAATCATGGGCTCTGCTTAGAAAATTCGTTCTTCAAACTCTGCGCACACTGCGAAATCCAGGTCATGTTTGTTCTGTTTGTTTTAGTTTGAAAAGGAGAGATAAAGTACAATCATGTTGTAGACTGTGGCTGGAGTGCCCTCGTTTTCTGCATACCCAGGTCTCTCCGCAACCGCATCAATTTTTCGCATGGCCCGCTCTCTCCCACTAAGCTGATGGGACCCAGACGTTGCTTTTATTGATGTGAAGGCTTGCTAAGTGCAATCGTCTTTTTATCATATCTTTTAACGGCGAGGTAGTGAATTAGCACTTCTTTTTTGTTGTTGTTGTTGTTTTCACCCGATCCCGGCCCGGGCCCGAGAAAATGCGTGCTACCCGGCCCGAGCCCGGCCCGCGGGCCGGGCCGGGCAGGGCTCGGGTTTTCGTGTCGGACCGGGCCCGTGCACTGCACAATCAAGGATATGAAATGAAAAATGCGTCGGCGTTGCGCTGCTGAAATGCGTGGCGCTGCGGAGCACGAGGTGGCGGGTTCGATTCCTGGCCGCGGCGGCCGCTTTTCTGATTAAGGCGGAAAGCAAAAACGCCCGTGTGAACGAGATTTCTGCGCACGTTAAAAGAGCCACGAAGACAAAATACATGTTTGGTTTATTAGAAAGACTGCTTAGTCCCGATAACAATGATACCAATATCATCGCAATCTTCGAACAAAAAACGGATATATTGAAGAAAGCGTGTGAAGCAGTCGTGACCCCCTAGCCAATTTCCCGCAACTTTTCTGTGACGTCACGGAACCTTGTTTGTGCGATTGGCGGCCGCCTAACTGACCTGTCGCGACGACACATGACTGGACGTCTGTAATGGGGCCTCTAGCTCCATTTGACCGCATCACTTGAATGCTAACGTGCAGTTAACGCACTGAAAATTATGTCTTATTGTTGGTGCGTATGACGTCATTCTTGCTCATAACACGTCACTGTGGCGCAAAATTTGAAAGTTTTTAAATACTTCTTGCTTTTTGTTCGTTAAAAAAAGAACATCTTTTGTGGGTGTAATGGAGCTGAGTGAGATACTGAATCCTAGTTCTTTCATATTAAACGAAGTTGTATTTTCTCTTCATGGCTCCTTTAAAGATCCCCATGTGGTCAAAATTAATCCAGAGCCCTCCACTACGGCGCGCCTCAGCGCCTGCGTTGCGTCGGCGCATTAAACCCTACAATCAATCAATCAAAAATGCGTCGGTGGCCACCAGTGTTAAATAGAGGAAAAGAGGCGCCTCTTATTTGTATTTTTTATCGCGTTTGCTTCATCTAACGCTAGTCGGTCAACCGCTATGCTTCAAGTCCGAGACACAGATGGGACGCAGAAGGCATATGATGGTGTGTGGCACTTTCCCTGCAGTGAAACCGTTATTGCAGCCGTTAATAGCGAGTTCTAGCGAACCGTTGTCGACGGTCCGCTCAGGTATCGGCCGGCACGCTCAGCGCGACCGGAGCCAATGCCGTTCGCGGCCAAGCGCGCCACGCATGCGTATCGGCGCTCCCGCTTGCTATCGGAGCGGAGCGGACCGTGAAGAACGGTCAGCTAGCTAATATTACCGCTATTATTGGTGCAACCGGTTTTCAGAACGCTCTCTGGAACAAAACCAGTATACTGCTACCAGAACAGGATTTGACCACCCTGTTAGAATATTAGGGTGAAACTTGTCGTATCCGGGAAGGCCTTCGTTCCGAAATGGACCAATGAATGACTACATTATTCTACAAGCCGGGAAAGCGCACACGGCGTAGGAGGTATACGAAGTACATAGCGTTGTGTGGTAATTTCTAGCAATGGTGCCGTCATTTATTACAGCCAGAAATAAATACCCGTCGTTCGCGGTCGTGCAACTTAACATTTCATTCTGCACACCACTTGTTTTTCGGCTCCATCGGACATTTCCAATGAAACACGCTTACTGCGCATGCGTGCCAATCTCCCCTTGGGCAGTCATGAACAGCCTAAGCTGAAACAGATACTTTATTTAGAAATATGGCAAGAAAAGTCGATTGATTGATTGTGGGGGTTTAACGCGCCGACGCAACGCAGGCGATGAGGCGCGCCGTAGTGGAGGGCTCCGGATTAATTTTGACCACCTGGGGATCTTTATCGTGCGCCGAATTCTCGAACACACGGGCGTTTTTGCTTTTCGCCTCCATCAGAAAAGCGGCCGCCGCGGCCGGGAATCGAACCCGCGACCTCGTGCTCAGCAGCGCAACGCCTTAGCCACTGAGCCACCGCGGCGGGTGCAAGAAAAGTCGAGAGGGCAAACACACAATAAATGCCCTTCCGTGCCATTAAAGTGGATCGACGGGAGCGCATTTGTTTTTGTAGCGTGAGCTACACTGGCCGAAGTTGAGCAGTTTCGCGTGGGCCTTGAAGGGGTGTGCTACCGTGCTGCGCAAGCGCGAGGAGCATTGGACTGGATTGGAATAAATTGGATTTATTGGGAAATCCAATCAAATTGGAGTACGGTTGTGCAGAGAATTGGGTCTGCACATTCGCGGGTCTGCGCATTCCAGAGGAGTGACGTCATAGCCGCGGCAGACGTACTGGCGCCCGCGCGTGCCAAGCTGTGCGCCTCCGTTGCGCAGTAGCCAAGTCTGACGCTGCGCCGGAGACGCTTGATAGCCATTTCGCGTGGCTCCTGGAGAGCCGTGCTGCGCATGCGCGAGGAGCAGTGACTGGACTGGATTGGATTGGATTGGATCGAATTGGAAATCGTTTTAGCAGCAGTAAGCATGATAATCAGCTAATCCTAGACAACCACGAAACCTATGAATAACCAGCTGAATAACGCTAATTATACCCTGGCATAGCCGAGCTAAGCCACGGCTAATCTCAGTTTGTTCGTGTTCTCTTGTTTTTTCTCGCCCCTTGAATAAATAAAGCAACCGACTACCATTTCTTTATTTGAGCTTAGGCTTTCGATGATTGTGCTTACTGAGAGTTCTGACAGAAATTGGTGACTTTAAAAAATAATCAGAGCCTTTCCATTTTACGAAGAGGGTAGTTCATCGAAGCTAGCTCTCGAGGGGGGGGGGGCATTTGCTATGCTGGGGTTCATCTGTAATTAAGAATTCGCGGTGTGTAATTGCAAGGACAGTAGCGCGATATCTACGTCGCAGACAAGGACACACGATTTGTGGGTAAAGAAAACGACTTCTCTAGCGCGCCGCACAGGTGACGGCCGAGGAGCGCGCGGAATTGCACAACGTCTGGAAGGAAGGACGTGCTGCCCGTGACGTTGGAGTACACACGGCTCTGGAAAGAGGCAGTGGTTGTGGGAGCGAGTATACAGTGAAGCTGCAACCGCACTCCCTCCATAGATGGTCATATGCTTCACTCTGCAACTCACAATACGGTCAAACCAACTTACAAAGACCAAGGTTACATAGATTCTCTCAAAGTCGGCTTCACTTCTCCAGACACATGCGATTCTGGGAAGAGTGGCAACATAAGCCGTCCTATATCATAACATGGAATCGCCACAACCTTTTCTATTTCGTCGTGAATTTCGTCCATACGTTCAAAATTAAAGGTCTACGCTCGGTGTGTCGCCGGGGGTGGTCTACTAGAAAGCAATAGACAGCTTCGCTGTAAAAAAAAAAAAAGTTGGCGAGCTAGATATTGTGTAATTCTTCTCCGGACAACGAAACGGATTACGAGGGCGCCGACAGGAATGGCACGGGCGGGACCGGCGAGCCGGTGCTCAGTCATGGCGAAAACCACAGCGCGACACGGACAGCAGCACGAAAGACGATAAGCCGAGGGAAGCGGGCGTCAGCGCTCATGTCATCTTTGCTTATGCCCCGCAGTCACTGTCACGTTGTTGTTCTTTATTTTGATCGTAAACACGTTGGACGGGAAAAGGCTTGCGCCGGCACCACAGGACACAAAAAAGCAGATGTTGCCCATCGCTTCCTTTTTGTTTGTAGTTTAATATGAAAGATTTCATTTTGTAGCTGTCGAAGTAAAACAAAAAAAGCCTAAATTTTATTCTGCACTCGCCGGTTTGCGTGCCGTGATCCGTCATCTCGGGCACTACCGACGCGTGATGTTATGAAAGGGCGTAATGATGGGGAAAGGGGGGGGGGGGGGCGTTTCTTTCTGAGGGGGTGAGTGCGATGCTTGCACTCGGAGGCGCGGTCCGACAGGCTGTTGCCACCGGTGCGTAGTGACGTGAAAGGTGTGTGCGATGATACTGTGATTGATTGCTCGAGGGCAGGGAGGTGGATTTTCGGTGCAAATGATTTCTTGCGTGAGTTGTGAAGCGAAGCTGTCCCTCGCTTTTCAGATCGCAGGAGAACCCTTCAGCAAGGTGGGACGGGGAATTGTGCGGAACTACAACGGCAGCAAAGAGGTCTAACGTGACGTTAGAGAAACTAGCTTCAGTCTTTTTATCTTTCCAAAAAGGGCGTGCCCCTTAGCGGCAGCCTCTCAGTTGTAGCGTTATGAAAACTGACGGGCCAAATAACCTGCGAGGAGCGCTTTTGCTCTGTAAAATCGCGCACATTCTTCGTGAATGTTATGATGTAGGTCCTATTGCACATGAAAAGTAGGCAGGCTAGTAAAAGGCCCGTTTCTGCTTTAGACCCAAGTGTCCTCTGACGTCGCCTGCCTCTGTCCCCTGACATCAGCCATACAGGTTCGGGTGGTGACTTTTCGTGGTTTAAAGTTAAAAGTCGGTTCTGTAGGTTTACCGAAGGAAGTTTCTGTACAAGTATCTTTGGGAGTAAGTCCAGGGGCATAGTGGTGCGAGTTTCTGAATTATTCAAAATCGCCATTTAATTGCGAGGCTGTGAATCGTGTAATAGCGAGGGCTTTTCTTGAGTTGCCAGCGTGGATGGTTTGCGCACGTGTTTTTTTTTTTTTTTCTGTTTCATGTCGAAATTGCGACGAGTCTTTGTCTTTGCTTTTATTTTGTCTCTTACGAGCGTGAACAACGAGTTCTAAAGCGCAGTGTACACACCGTATACGCTTTTCGATGAACTCACACAACGATACATATGAAAAGAGGAAAGGTCGTTGAAATCGTAAAGCGATCGACTGAAATAAATGAATTCGACGGGGTCTCTTGAGAAACAAAATTCCGGAAGTGACATTTACAAAGATTCAGTGCACGGCTTTCGACTGTTGTTGACTCAGCAGCGCCGTGGCCACTGAGAGGCCACTCTTTATTGAAGGTTAGGTTGGGTTTGATGCAAACCGCATTTAGTTGCGTCAGCTAGCGAGGTGTAGCTGAACTCGGATTCTAAGACCGCTGAAGGTTACAGCGTAAATAAAGAAAATGAACAGCGTTGGCAATCAAGTGTACCCTGCAGAACGCCACGCCTAGGTTCAAGTAGCACCGCAGCGAAGTAACTGCAAACGAAGACCTGAACGCCAGGTACTCCATTCTAGTCCACGCACCGTCCGCTGCGGCCCATAACACTTTTACATGTCTGGAGTCCGGGCTATTTAGGACGCTTACTCTCGCACGCAGGAGTTGCAAAACAGCGTCTGCCCCCTTACGTTCCCGATAGAGGGCGCCATCATTATTGGCCTACTAGAGATGCGAGACTGCGCATTCTGTACCGGGACATTACGAGGTCGCGGGGACGCGGGAGGAGGGAGGAGAAGGGGTTTTTACGCTCCCAGGGTTCGCGGACCCGTAGCTTCGGGGAACGCGTAAGGAAAGCGAGCTACCAGAAAAGGCAACAAAAAAGGCTCGGTGACCGGAGGTGGCTGGCGGGCAATAAATTGTCCCCTCCGATAGGGGCCGCTGCAGTCGCAACAGTGGCAGCAGCGGTGGCCGCCGTTTCTTACGCTCTAACCCTCTCCCTCCCTCGTGCACCTCCTTTCGCACCTAGGTGGCACCACCGGTAAGGTTGCGGGTTCTTGGATGCAGTACGTACCTGCCACTGTGGAACCGTGGCTCGTAAAGTCGCTTCGCCGGCGGCGACGCCACGCAACGTCTTTTTCTTCGGTGCTGCCCGGCGCAGGGCTCGCCCGTTACACCTTTGGAGAAGGGAGAAGACGGAGGGGGAGTTGGGAAGGACGCTGACGGTGGTTTTCTCGTCCGAGACTTGCCTCCTCTCCGCCTCTGCTACCCGAGCCCCCCGGCTTCCATTTTATTACCGGCGCTCTTTGGTGTGTCGCGCAGAGGAGACCCGGCGCGACTTCTACTATGTTGCACCGTAATTCCGTGCATTACCTTCCCCAGTGAAAGAAGCCTTTTGGGTCCTTTTCAAGGGCCAGTGTTGCGGCAAAATGGCGCTGTAATAATAGTACTGTAGATTGGAATGCCTTACTGAAGTTAGTGGTGACGGTAGAAAAACTTTCGGGTTGATGAAGGCAAATAGTTTACTAACCTCTGCGTGGTACTAAAACTGAGAGACGCATCGGGCCGCTCGCGCTACAAAAGCTGTGATGGAGTACCTGCAAAATATAACTCCTGACCGGACGCCGTGAATAACTGAAAGCGTGCGATAAAATCTCAGTCTAAACACCGCCATTACTACCATCATCGTCACCGCATCCAATGGAGAGTAGGAAGCGAGGCATTTTGCTCGACTGACCTCGTCGGCCCCGTTAAGACTCTCTCTCTCTCTCTCTCTCTCTCTCTCTCTCTCTCTCTCTCTCTCTCTCTCTCTCTCTCTCTCTATCTCTCTCTCTAATATCACTTGTAATTTTTGTCGCGCCTTCTCAGAGCGAATTACGCTTCATAGGTACAAACACAGAAAACGGCCCATAGCGTGAATCGGACCTTAGAACGCAGCCAATGTCAAGCCAATGCCGCCTGGGGTTTCGCAGTGAAACCTTGTAATCGCTCGTTCATTGCAAGGGGGGAAGTGCGCGGAGAGGGGGTATAGGTAAAGAGGGAGGCGCGCGCTATTAAGAAACGATACAGGGAGGCGATAGCTGCATTCAAGTTCACTGCGCGTTCGCGCCTAAACCGGCGAATGCGCCAATCAGCGTCTGTGATTTGTCTTGCAGTGCAATTGTATGCGGGTTCACTCTCATTGTCAGCGCTAAAACCGAGCTATCGCGCGACAAAATTAGTTTACCCTCGGTCAGCTGCGACTGATTTTTGGTATCGAAAAAATAGTGCTTGCGCTGTCCCATTTTTACGACGTCGAAAGATCCCTGGTTCACAACCTACACTCCCATGTGTAGCTAAGCACACATACTCCCAACTCACTTTTTCGCGCTGTTATCATCACTATTATACCCTGATTAGACCTTGGACCACACGTATTCGACCGGAGGAAACTCATGAACGATACCTACTTTTCGGAACGCTGCTTTGCTGTTTTATCTCCTTGATAACGCTGGCGGAGATGCCGATGGGCCTGCTCTTCAGTTATCCATCGCTCATTTTTCCCTCATTCCTTCCCCACCCCCCCCCCCCCCCCTTTTTTTGGAGGCAAGGGTTCATACGCCAAGCGCTCGAGGCTTAACATCCTGTCTGACTCGACGGCATTCGATCGCTTAACCGCCCGGGCTTAAAAACGCAGCAAAAAATGAAAGAAAATTCACATATCTGCAGAAAACAAATGAAGAAATCGCAGAGAGGGTGAGGGGGATATAGAGAATGGGCTTGGGGCTCAAGGCCCTGCAAGCGGCGGTGTAATTAGCCTCTCGTTGCGCTCGCTTGCCGCATCCATTTTTCTCCTTATCATTCGATCCCTCGAATCGCTTTTTTATTGCGTAGATGGTTCTCTGCATCTGTTGCAGTCGGCGAATATATTCCGTGCACGTAAAAATTTTGTGCTCGTTGTTTGAAGCAGTCAAGAACAGGAGAGTAGAAAAAAAAGGAAGTTCCACGGACAGTGCCATTTAAATTATCGATTCACGAGTTTATAAGAAGCGACGACACAATTACGCTGTGTGTAGAGACATTCTAAATGAAGAATGAACGATACTCTTTCGAGCTGCATCTTGATCGGTGGCTAGCTTGTTAGCACCCGTTAGACGTCTGGAACATATTTTACTAAGAAGCGTAACTCAACGTGCATGGAGTTCTTTCAGGCACACGCGGTACTCAAGCCATTTTAAAATTTAGCGAACCCGTGTTCTTTCCTCTTTCTGGCTTCACTCCTTTCTTCATTAATTTTAAGTGTGTGTACTTTACCTTTTCATCGGTCGATCCTCTAATGTTTGTGTGCCGTTTTGTTGCTGACAGCCCTTTTTCTCCCCTCTCCTCTATTCCTTCGTCTCCCTCTCTCATCTTCGCTTGTTTATCTTTCTTCCTTTTCTCTGTCTTGATTCTTTACTTTCTGTTGTTCTTCCTTCGTCCTTTACTCCCTTCCTCCCATCCTCTTTCTTTTCTCCCTCCTTATCACTACTTCCCCTCTTCTTTCCCGCAGTCTTTGTTCACTGTTTTTCTTCTCTCTCTCTCTCTCTCGCATATATATATATATAATAATATATATAAATGTACATATATATATATATATATATATATATATATATATATATATATATATATATATATATATATATATATATATATATATATATATATATATTCCGTGTTTTCTGGCATCTCCGGGTGTTTTATTTCACTGCCTTCATTTTTGTCTGTTCTCTCTCATTAATTTCTCTTTGCTTCACAACGTTCATGTCTTTTTTTCAATCTTGAGTTCAATCCGTTCATTCTCCCGGACTTTTTGGGCCGCAAGTGTCTGCTAGCATTTGATTTTGAAAAAAAAACAATCACAGAGGCAAATTAGCAAGAGCGGAGTTCACTAACCAAACATCCAGATGCTGGTACTTACGCCACGCTAATCCCAGTCTTCCATGCTCATAGAGACAGCACTCCATTCTCAAGCAGTATGTTTTTTTTGGCACCATACTTAGAATGAAATCTTCCAGGGTTTAACGGCGCGGACAGTTAGGTATAGGAAAGGTCATTATCTCGTAACGCTGCTCACAAGAGAAGCCCTGTCGATTGGATTCACACAGCCCACCCGAAAAAATCCTGTATTTTTTAGTGTGTTCGCTGAGATGTCCCAGATGGAACGTAACGAGAAAAAAGTACCACAGTGCCCGCTTTTTCACTGATGAAAGAAAAACGTGCATGGCAGAAGTCCACGACCACTCCCATCGAAACCGTAACTCTGCTCTCTCAACGCTTCACAGACGCTGAAGCTTTGTTTCGCCACGTGCCCCGTTTTTCCTCGTTTCCCGTTACACGCCAAACAACTGGATTGGCTCGGCTACAACACTTCCCACAAGCCACCGCCTTCTCCGTCTCACCACCATACCGAGAGTAGCTCACTGCCCTTCACGTCCTGCTCGCGATACGACGTGCTTCCCCTACTCTTCCCTCACGCTCCGTTCCTTCCCCTCTAATCCCTTCCCGTCTCTCCCCTCGACCTCCGGGGTATCCGTGCCTGCAGTGTTATTCTTTCATTAGCTGACGCGGGTTCCTACAACAGGAAGCGATGGAAAACAAAGAACCTAGGCGTCGCTTTTCGTTTCTTCTTGCTGTAACGTGTTCACTAACTTTTTTCCCCTCTTCTCCTCCGGCTTAATTCCCGGTGTTTGGGATCTCGGTACGCCGTCTCTACCCTTCTCCTCAATCCTCCTCTCTCGCGCTCAGCAAACGCGAGGAGTGAGGCCGGTAATTAGAGACTATATGCAGCGGTGGTTGCGTAATTAATACGGAGTCAGAAGCAGCAGTTCTCTCGCGACCACGACGCTCCCAGTTCCTTTGTTTTATCGCCCCGTGCGGAGAGATTCCCGGGGGCTGTGTTTTAAGGGTGCGCGGGTTCACTGTGCTCGCGTCTTCGTATTTATCCTCTTCCTTCCTTTCCCTCCCCCGCTTCCCCATCTTTATCCGGAACGTGCGACGAAAGTGCCGGCAAGCGCGGCGCAGTGTGCCGGTATAACTTTAATTTCTTCTGGGTGTTGCTGCTTTCCTCGTTTATCTGCACTGTTATTTCCACGTGCAGCTTCTTGTTAACCTTGGCCTTAAATCTCAGTAAATCAAGTGCAAAAGAAAAAAGAAACAACTAAACAGTCTTCCTATTTTCCCATTTTCCCCTACCTTTTCCCCATTTCATATTTTACCCTTTTCCCAAACAAGAAGCGCGCCTCGTTGCTCAAAAGAGTCGTTCTGCGTGCGACGACAGTTTAGTGCCGTAAGCACTCGGGATTACACTTTCGCAACCCTTTCGCGGGAAGGTAAAAGTGCCCTTTTTTCCCCGTAAGGCTCGAGCTGAGGCATCTCCCTTTTTTTACGTAATCGTTCATCCCTTTAAAACAGAGCGCTGACTCCCACGGCCTGTCCAAATTTATGCGTTCAACGCGGACCGACGAGGTAGAGGAGCAGTACTCATGCGCCGAGCACGGTCGCATAGCGAGCACCGAAAGACGCCGCTCAGAGGAGACGCTACGCTACTCTACTATATGTAAGGATCAGGTCGCGGCTAGTTTTTCCGTAACAGAACAACCGGTCGGGTCTTCTGATCTCGAGAGTTTCGAAGACCCGCTTTGCATCGTCCCGATCGTGTTTCTCTTTCATACCGCTGTTTCCCCTTTACTCCCTCCCCATTTGTCCTCCTTCCTTCTCTTTTTCCCTTCTCCTCCTGCATGTCTATCGGCTCGCCTGTTGCCGGTGTTATTCAAGGAAACCACAGGATGCCTGCTGTCACCCACGCTTTCCGCCTTCTTCGCGTCCTTCCCCGCCCGTCATCTTTGCTGGGCCCGTTTTCTATGCCATGCCGTTCGCCGTCGCCTTTTATCCTCGCTAGCGGCGCGCAGTTCTGTGCACAGCCCCTGATGTCGACCCATAAGGGACCGGACCTTCGCTGTAAGAGGCACTGATCAAATACAGAGCCTCACTAGATATCTGCGTGTCGACATACTGCACCAACGTTCGGCTCCTAATATCATCTCGCACGCTCGTTGGCCTTGCGAGGGCGCGAAAAACTGCCGGAAGGCGTCACGCCACAGATGAAACAAGACAGATGTAGTTCGCCTCGCGTGCCTTGGAAACGCGGTAACGTCTGTCTAGAAAGCGAAGTTCGATCACATGACTGCAGGCGTACATGACCAGTGAACTAGCACGGAAATTTGTATTCTCGCGACTACACAAAAGCGTTCTCGGGTTTTTAACATCGAAGCTGCTTAAGAATTTGTTGATTCCGACGTTTCACAGGATTTGAAGCCGTTACTGATGATGAACGGTGTTAGAGCCGGTCGTCATAACCACTCGGCTACGACCGTGAGTTAGTACCCGAGAGCTGAACGGTTTGTTTACTCGGTTGTCACTGTGGGGAGAGGAATCAGGGCACCTGCGGGCGCCTAGTTTAAGTGTGCGCGTTCCATTCGTTCGTTCTGCTTCTTCGATTTGATTCTTTGCCGTTACAGCAACAAAGATGAAGTAAAAGTCGTTGCAGCCGCGAGGCTGCAACGACTTTTACAAACCCAGCGTTACACCACTTACCACTGAGAAAACTGCTGCACTCTTCCGGTTTTTAAACAGGGTTTTGAAGGTTGCGATTTTACGCGCCCAAAAGCTCGAGTACTTTTCAAGGAACGTCCTGAAGCAAAAATCGTTTAAAAGCGTTCAGTATTAGCCGAGTTATCGTTCATTAAAGGAGCCATGAAGAGAAAACACAAGTTTGGTTCATTCGAAAGATTGCCTCGTTAGAACCATAACGACACCACTTATAACGCAAACTTCGCTCAAATAAGCTACATAATTAGGAAAAACGGGAATGGTCATGCGACCCACCAGCTCATTTCCCGCAACAGAACCTATGCCGTCACATGGGCTAAGCTCTGCGATTGGCGGAGGCCGGCAAAAGCAAACGCATGTTAGGCAGGGCTTACAGTTTGCATAACGAGCTAAATGCCCGTGAAACATACTGCACATTCTTTTTATGACAAAGAACGGTGGAGTAAACGGTTGAAGTTCCGAACGAACACGCAAGCGTGTGCGCCAATGCGTACGAAACAACCGCCTGGCCGAGCTCGACATCTCGCCGTCGCGCAGACGAATTTTCGGGTTCGAGGCGCTCTGACCTTGGAGGAAAAATGCCGTAAACACCGCGCATTGACGCTCGTATCTTTCTGGTCGAAGCAGAGAGCTCGCGCGAACGGCTTTCCATACACGACACCGGCCAACTGGCATAAGCGATACTGCTACTGAAGTTGAACTATTATTAACCGTAATAAAAATACGGCACATACGTACCAGTCTGTATTCGTCCGTGGCGACGGCGCTGACGAGGCAGCGGTGCCGACGGCAGGGCGTTCGTCTGTTGTGGCTATCGCGGAATGGTCGCTTTCCCGTCCACCGCGTATCCCACAACTCTTGCCGCTCGTGCACTTAGAAGCGTTGAGCGTTCAAGTGGTGTGAGGTTGTTAAATGCAAGCCCGAGCTCCTCGGCGAGAGTTTTGTTCTCCGGATCAGGCGATTCCATGACTAGGGCTGCGGGTGCACTAGGTTTTACTAGCATTTTTAAAATGGCCGCCGTCTCGGTCGACTCCCGCGTGTGGGTGCTATATGGAGTCGACATACTAAGTATCTGTTTCATGGACCGGCCCGTGTGACACCATTGCTCACGTCACCAAATGTGCAATTTTAGCGGGAGATTTAAAATTTTAGCTTAAATTGCCTTATTTCTCAGTGAATAAAGCATCATTTGCTTCCGGGAAAGCGCTTGGGGTACTATGAAACACCTAATCTTTCGAATAAAACAAACTTTTGCTTTCTCTTCATGGCTCCTTTAAAAAAGGGCCAGAAATAAGGCCTGGAGCTCTTAGCCTCTCATCACGCCTCCAAAGCACTGCGGAAGCGGTGACGTCACCGAACAGGCGCCAGACCACCTAGAGAAACAGGGCAAGGTTCGAGATGTGCGCGGCCATTGGCTCCGCTCGGCAGACGTCACGCTTTTTTTTTTTTTTTTCTAGTAGGCGTCGTGCAAACTCTTCCTACAACTTCTAAGCGGGGCCGGTCGGGCCGCTCGAACTTCCTTGCGACCGCGCGCTCCTCTCGTCGGCCGTGGTCGTGTCGGCATGTCAGTTTTAGAATAGTGGAAACAATTGTTTGAAGGCCAGGTAGGGGGGTCCCAAACACAACATGCTCGCTCACGACAAATTGAAGATTTACTTCGACGACTAGCTACACGGTAGCGTATCCGCATGCGGCACTGTCGCGGCGAAGACGTCCCTCCAAGGCCCCTACGCTCGGAAAAGGCTTAGCATCGCCGCAGTTATACAGTCATCGCTTTACGAAGCCGCGCCGACAACGATCACCAGCGCAATCTTTCACTGCCCTATGAGCCCCTCTCACGCATTTATAAACTGATTTTCAGCAATAGTGTCGCTCTGCCGGGCGGTGTCAAGTTTTAGCTGGCACGGCGTGTGCCGTATCGTGCATACATCGCAGAGTGGGCTCCTTGTCGACCGTGAAGGCAGATGCTTGCCGCGGTCGCGCGTGTAGTGGGGTTTCCGCCTGCAGAGACTCTCCGCGTTTTTCAGCTTTATTCATACCTTGTAAACGACGCGCTATATCTACAAACTCAGCTAAGCTCGTGTGGCGGATAGCGACGATCGACATTCGTCCCTACTAAGATACGCCGTGCCGCTGTGCCGGAGCGTCGCTCGCCCGGAGAGCACCCGCGTTTTCATCAGAGCCGGGAACGCTGATTGGCTACAGAATTTAAAGGGGCCCACCAATAGCGGCGCCGTGAGGTTCAGTTCTTCTTGCGTCATAGAGGCTGCGTCAGCAAGACTCTACGTCAGAGCGCGGCGGTATGGCCGCGAGGAAGCGCTAGGTAAACAAGGAAAGAAAGAAACGTTCTTTTTTGCGTATTTGTGCGGCCCATGCTTTAGGAAGAGGTGTAATATTTGATATACGTTGTCGTGAAGGGGTACACTAGCGATTAGTGATTGAAATGGTGACCTTTGGAAGCCTATTTAGAGTCCTTTTAAAGCGGTTGGTGTTCTTAGGCTGCTTCCCCCGGACGCCCTCCTAGTTCGGAGGACGACATCGAGCACGAAACAGAGACGCCACCAACAAGTAACGACCCAAGAGAAACCATCGTTCAAGCTAAGAAGTACCGCCGGGTATACTTAACGAGCACCCACAACCCCTTGGACATCCCTCCTCTTCCTGGCCATGTCTTCAGTCGTCGGCAGCAAGTAACATCCGAAAAGTCCAGTCTGTCACACTGTTAACCCCCCTCCTGCTGCAGCGTCTCCGTAGACCCCAAAACGCAGGTTCATCCCTTCACAGCTTTGACTCGTGTGACCTGTGCCTGGTTTGAACGGACCTGGAGCATCTGCTTTGGGCCTGTCCGCTCTACTCACTGCCATGTACTCCAGCCATGGCCATTCTGCGGCCCAAGGTACGCCCGACCTCCCTGCCTGGCCGGACTCATCCACCCCAACTGCGACTATCAACGTGCTCTGGCGGGCGCTTCACGAGTTCCTTCTGGATCCAGCTGCTCCGCCCACTGGCGCCAGGCTCCTCGCCCTCGGGCATACCTACTGAGAGGCACACCAGAAGACCTCCGCAATGGACAATGCCGCAATGAACAATGGACTCCGCAATGGACAATCCGCAACAGCCCAGGACCTCGTTTCTTCCTTGTTGAAAGAAACGACACCCCAACCTTGTGTTGAAATAAATAAACCTTTGATTGGATTTGATTTGATTTTAGATTCCCTAATGGGTTTTTTTTTTTATTTCACAGCAGCCCCCCAGGGGCAATTTGAGTGAAATGAACACGTGAAACAACAACAACCCGGTTTTTGGTCTGTGGGTATCTTGTCTTACCATTTGCCTATTTCTAGCAGTTTAGGAAAATGGGAGCGAGGGGGAAATGGAAAGAGACAATGAAATGGTGAGGAGTAGTGGATTCAAATTTTTAATGTAGGTCTGTCAAACGACCTGGGGAGTGCTAATTGAATTGCATTGAGAGACACCGGAGGCTTTTCTGCCTATTTTATGATGACCAGCCTTTTTAGCTTTTAACCTGGGTTTTTGGGGGGTTCATTTTTTTCCGACCTTGTCCCGGCGGTGCTTCAGTGAGTGAGTGAGTGAGTGAGTGAGTGAGTGAGTGAGTGAGTGAGTGAGTGAGTGAGTGAGTGAGTGAGTGAGTGAGTGAGTGAGTGAGTGAGTGATATACTAAGGCTTTAATGTACATCAAATTGTTCCTGTATGGTATTGACACAACTAAAGCCAAGGAGGCGCATTGCCCTATAATTCAATATTGAAGAACTTTCACATCTCAAGGCGTGGTAGCAACCTGCATTCATAATTGTTCCTATGGCGTGACTCAGCGGCCGAGAGTGAATGTACGGCATAGGCCTTACGCAACTAGGACGATCGGTCGCGTAAAGAACACGCCCGAGAAAATCTCGTTCCAGTGATATTTCCCTACCATTCACGTTTATATAAGACGAACTATTTTGCACCGCCCTTCCTTTTGGTTTTTTTCGTCCACAGATTCAAAGATGTTTTTGCAGCGAGAGAAACCACGCCGAACCTGCACGTGGACTGCACGTAATTACCCCGGCGGGCGTCTCCGACCAGGCCAATCGTCGCTTCCCTTTGTACACAGCTCGTTGCATAGGAGCAGCTTTGTGCCGTACGGGAAAAAGCGGACCTCGTCTTTTGTTGGGAGAGACGGGGGAGCCGCCGGTATTCGTGTTTGCGCGCTCCTCTGGTCCTGTCCACGACGACTGCGGGGACGACGACGAGAGCAGCCGGGTCTCCGTTTAGAATCGCCCCGCCGGACAATGGCACCGTCGGCGGCCAGCCGGCGAGGACTGACCGAAAGAGGACGATTGCTTTTTCAGTTGTCGTCGCTCTTTTCTAGTTTGTGCTCTTTTTCCCCTTTTCGAGCGCTAGTTGCGAGAAGATTTTTGACAAAGAGAGTGCGGTTCGGCCCCTCCCCGCCATGCGGTCGTATCGATGTCCCGTCATCCGCTCCTTTCCATTACAATGAAGTACTGACAACACTCGGCGGCCCGAGTATTGGTCTCTCTTTTGGGGCAACGGACGATATGTCCGATGAACCCGCCAAACCCGCATACTGGATAGAGTGTGGTTTGGCGGAGCCGGTTTAGATCCGCCATTTTGTTTCCCTGTTTAAATGCCTCCATGGTTTCTAACTTGTAACCTCGTGAAGTCTTCTCGACCGGTGGTATTGAAGGAGCCCAGTCTTGTGGGGCAGCATTCCGAAGGGATAAACACCCTGGTCCACGAATCCAAACCGTGCGGTCGATGCGACATGTTCAATCTGTTTCCTCAAAGCGCCAACTGTCCTTTTCGGACCCCTCGGATGTCGAGTCGCTCGGGGCACGTTGCTGATAGGGGTAGCCTCACTTCGTGCTCGTTAAGGAAAGGCTAGGTTGAACGATTAACGGCATGTTGTATAAGCCAAGTTGGGGTAGTTAGGGTAGTTTAGCGCACTAAGAGGGGGAACGCAGGAGGCGGATTGAAGTAACTCCAATCATTTCTCTTTTTTCTTCGCGTCTAGTTCGAGAAGAACGATACTTTATACCACAGTATTGCTCTTACCCAACTAATATATCTCAATGGCTAGGAAATACTGCCATTAGTCTAGCTGAAAGGACGCCGGCGAATACCAGTGACGTTGCTCCACTAACACACATACTTAAAAAACGCACATCCTAGTTGGAATTTCAGGTAAGGGCAGAAATTGCTTGGAACGGTCATATTATCAAAATATGTGCATCTCTTCGATCAATGGGCCTGTTTATTGGCATTTTTAAATAGCAGTTTTCGAGGCACTGTCCAGGGCAAAAAAAAAAGAAAGCCGCAATATTTTCAGCCACGAAACTAGCTTTACTTAGAAATGCCCAGCAGGTCATTAACATATTTTCGGTGCTAGGTGCGGTCCTTGCGTATGCTGAATGAGCGCAGTACACGTGCGCAGAAGAGTGTAAGCTTCTAAGCCCAACCTAGCTTTCAAAACAATTGTGAATAGTTATTTGATTTTTGATAATTACGCGTAGTAAGAGAAACACAAATTCTTCATTCAAATGATTATCAATGAATGTATCAGGGACACAAAAAGTTTCTTAAGCACGTATTATTCTAACCCCCCCCCCATCACCATCATAGCAGTTGGCGTGCTTGGTAATGTTAATATTATTAAATTCACATTAGCATAAAGTCATTCTTCTAACACCACGGTAAAGGCCCGGCTAAAAAGCGTCAATTTAGTGGACTCAAAACAACGCGAAATTCAAAAAATAGGGCGCAGTATGTGGCGAAGTTAACCGCTACAGCCTCTGTCCATCATGAAAGGCATGAACTCAATGTTGTAGAACTTTGGCCCCAAGCCAGCGTAAGTAGGTGTAATCGATTTCAACACGTCAAACAAACTACCCTCAGAATGGCAGCCCAGTGAATAAACACCTTATGCAGTCCTATAAAAAATTGCAGGGCATGCCATACTGCTGCAGGGGCCACGCATATCATTCAGCATTGAATGCGTTTCGCGAGCTTCACCGCAAGCGCCCCACACAATTACCACATTCGATCAGTTTCCGGACTCGTCCACTATTGATAAATTCCGTGTTTACAATTGCGAGCACAAAGCTGCGGCATTGAGCAGCCGCCCGGAAGCACGGAACGAATTATATCGACGTCCTTCGAGCCTCTGCGCCACCAAACATCGGGTTCTGGGTTCTACGGTAAACAATGTGGCATTTGTCGCGAGCTTAAAAGGGCAACAATTTTCTCTCTCTCTCTCCCTCTCTCTTCCTCCCTCCCTCCCTCCCTCCCTGTCTCTCTCTCTCTCTCTCTCTATATATATATATATATATATATATTGTAAAGGAGATAGTCGAGGCTAACGTAGATGGTTTAGGTTATTTATTTACGGGCGAGAGGTGAAGCGAGCGTAGATTTGAGCGCCCAGACGATGGCTGCTGCCTGCGCACGGCCCATGGTCTCTTATTCTCGCTACAAGATATATATATATATATATATATATATATATATATATATATATATATATATATATATATATTGCCGCGAACCATACATTGGGTTTGTTTATTTGTGTTTTGCTTTTACCGCCCGGCTGCGCCGGTCTGTGTTATCTCTGCGCCAAGGGAAGCGCGTGTTCCATTCTTTCTTTCTGTGCCGCATGTGTTATCTGTTGTGATAGGGAGAGCATTCCGATCTAACATGAACAGCCCAGAATAATCTTCTTGGATCTACTATGTTCTCGATGCGAATCGACGTTTCGAGAACCACGCGCGCCAAAAGATAAAAAGCCTGCAGTGCGGACGCCGGGGCATTCGATTCGACGTCACTCGCCTGTGCAAGTCACTTTGTTGACCGCTGCTTCGCCGCCTCTGTATTCTTTTGAGTTGTTAGGGGAGCACAAGTTCGCTCCAATAAACGTGTTTCTCATTCAACACCACTGCATCGTCCTTGTCTTCGTGACATCTGGTGGAGGTGCTGGGTACGCACCCTTCATGCCCACTACAACCTCGAAAAGCCGCCAAGCCAGTCCAACAAGAGCCAGCCCCCGCCTGCAAGATTTACCGCCCGAGTTCGGTCTTCTGCCAGAAGGGCCCAAGAGAAGGAACGCTGCAACCAACACCATGGTGCAAGAAACAACGTCGCCAATCATCCTGCAGCAGCCCCGAGAACCGCCATCATTCCGGGGAGCCCCCGCTGAAGACCCCGAAGAATGGTTGGAGAAGTTGGAGCGCGTCCGCATCTTCAACAGGTGGGACGATGAAGAAACGTTCCGGCATGTCTTCTTTTACTTAGAAGATGCTGCTCGAACTTGGTTCGAGAACCATGAGAGCTCTTTGACCGACTGGACTCAATTCAAGAGGGAGTTCCTTAAGACCTTCACTACCGTGGTGAGAAAAGAGCGAGCTGCGCTTTTGCTTGAAACTCGAACGCAGCACCCCAACGAAGGAGTCGTGATTTTCGTTGAGGAGATGAAGCGACTTTTTCGTCGTGCGGACCCTGAAATGACCGAGGAAAAGAAGCTCAGGTTTCTAATGCGAGGAGTGAAGCGAGAGCTTTTTGCTTGTCTAGTCCGTAACCCTCCGAAGACAGTGGCCGAATTCGCGTCTGAGGCGGCCGCGATGGAGAAGACGCTAGAAATTCGAACCAGGCAGTACGACCGCCCCGTCAACGCGCTGTTCTCGGAGACCATCGGTGCTGCAAATGGAAGCTCCGATACATTGCGAGAGACCATCCGAGCAGTGGTCAGGGAGGAGCTTCGGAAGCTTTTTCCAACGACGCCGCAACCTCAAGTGGCTTCCCTGACCGACGTAATCCGAGAAGAAGTCCAAAACGCACTGGGAACTTCTACGCCGTCGGAAGCACCCCGCGAACCACAAGCCATGACCTACTCCTCGGCTGTTCGTCAACCCCGCCCTGCTCCAACCCGTCGTCAAGAGGCTGAGCCATACCGCCGTCCAACGCCGCCCGCCCGACGCCCTGTAGACCAATACCAGACGCCAAGGAAGACCGACGTGTGGCGAACGCCCGATAATCGCCCGCTGTGCTACCACTGCGGAGAGGCCGACCACATCTACCGTCGCTGTCCCTACAAGAGGCTCGGTTTGCGAGGGTTCTCCGTCGACGCCCCACGCCCCCGATACGGCCAGCGCCCTGCTGAGATCGAAGAATACCTCTTCAACACCAACCGAGGACCAGCCCGCTTCAACCGTTCACCGTCACCCTACCCGTCTCAGTCACCAAACCGCCGCAGCACTGCTGACTTCTCACGTGGAAGGTCCCCCAGCCCACGCGGGGGAAACTAAAAGCAGCAACTTCGGGAGGTAAAGTTGCACAACGGCGGAAAAATGAAAACCCTCCAACGACGCAGCGACTAGCTGAAGACCATCATTCACGACATGCCCTCATCCCGACGACCCGACCTAGCCCTAACGAGACTCCTGAACACGACGACAGCTACACGGCGCGACGCGTACCCGACCTGACCAAGACGTCCGTTGAGAAGACGACGACAACGACGATGCACAGTGCCCGACCATCAACACGTACAAGCAGAGATACGACGCCCCGACGAACCCGCAACTCGAGGACGACTGCATCTGACGTCAAGGTGTCCATCGACGGCTTTGACGTAGTCGCCCTCGTAGACACGGGAGCTGACTATTCGGTAATGAGCGGACCATTTGCGTCTAAACTGAAGAAAGTTATGACCAGATGGGACGGTCCGCACATACGCACAGCAGGAGGCCACCTCGTGACGCCAAGTGGAACGTGCACATCGCGCGTCACCATAGACGGCACAACGTACCCTGCGGCGTTCGTCGTTCTGCCTAACTGCTCCCGCGACGTGATTCTCGGAATGGACTTTTTGACGGACAACGGCGCAATAATTGATCTGCAGACCAAGTCGATAACATTTTCCTCCAATCACTCCACGACGCCGCAGCCGAACCCCGATCACCGTGCTGCTGTCAGGATCGCCGACGATCACATCACCCTGCCACCCCGCGCAAGCTTGATGATCGCCGTCTACTGTGAGGATGCTGCTTCTGACATCGACGCTATCGTAGAGAGTGATCGAAGGTTGCTTCTCGACCGCGGTGTCTCCGTCGCAAGAGGCATTGCGCACTTTAAGCAACGCCAATCTCACGTTTTGGTCACTAATTTCACCGAAGAGTACCAGCATTTAAACAAGGGAGCTGCAATTGCGTTCCTCGAAGAAACGCAAGAAGCAAGTGATGTGATCGCAGTCGCCGACTTTGAACGCACACCCGTAGAAACATTCAAGCTCCCGCAGCCATTCGACGTGAATCCGGCGCTACCGCAAGAACAACGGAAAAAATTATTGGCTTTGCTGCGTCGCTATAGCGAATGTTTTTCGTCGAGCGCAAAACTACGTCAGACCCCTCTAGAGAAGCACCGAATAATAACCGAAGATGGAGCCCGACCTACCCGACAGTCACCGTACCGCGTCTCTTCACACGAACGGGAAGCCATCCGGACTCAAGTCGACGACATGCTGAGCGATGACATTATACAGCCATCGAAAAGCCCCTGGGCTGCGCCCGTCGTACTCGTAAAGAAAAAAGACGGCACATTAAGGTTTTGCGTTGACTACCGGCGACTGAACAAAATCACGAAAAAGGACGTGTACCCCCTCCCCCGAATTGACGACGCCCTCGACCACCTCTGCCACGCGAAGTACTTCTCATCGATGGACCTGAAGACCGGCTACTGGCAAATTGAAGTGGACGAGAGAGACCGAGAGAAGACTGCATTTATAACCCCAGACGGCCTATACGAGTTCAAGGTGATGCCGTTTGGGCTGTGCACAGCACCAGCGACGTTTCAAAGAGTCATGGACACTGTGCTAGCTGGCCTTAAGTGGCACACCTGCCTCGTATACCTCGACGACGTAGTGGTATTCGCCCGGACTTTCGACGAACACCTTGCAAGGTTGGAGTCTGTACTCGAGGCCATTCGTACGTCGGGGTTGACGCTGAAGCCTGAAAAGTGCCGTTTCGCATACGGGGAACTCAAGTTCTTGGGCCACGTCGTCAACGCCGCGGGAGTCCTACCTGACCCGGCAAAAACATCAGCTATCGCGAACTTCCCTAGGCCGAAAGACAAGAAGGGCGTGCGGAGATTTCTCGGGCTGTGCGCATACTACCGGCGCTTCGTCGCAAACTTCGCACGCATTGCAGAGCCACTCACGCGCTTGACGAAAGATAGCACCCCTTTCAGCTGGGAAAACGACCAAGAAAAAGCATTCGGCGAGCTGCAAAAACGCCTGCAAAGCCCGCCCGTGCTCGCTCATTTCGACGGAAATGCCGAAACGGAAATGCATACGGACGCCAGTGATATAGGCTTGGGTGCCGTCCTTGTCCAAAAACAAAGCGGCTGCGAAAGGGTAATCGCCTATGCTAGCCGTGGTCTGTCGAAGGAGGAGAAAAACTATTCTGCCTCTGAGAAAGAGTGCCTGGCTATTATATGGGCGATTTCAAAATTTCGCCCATACGTGTATGGAAGGCCATTCAAGGTTGTAACAGACCACCATGCGCTGTGTTGGCTCGCCAATTTGAAGGACCCCTCTGGCCGTCTTGGGCGGTGGAGCTTGCGCCTGCAGGAGTTCGACGTTACAGTCGTTTATAAATCCGGCAGGAAACACTCCGACGCCGACTGCCTGTCCCGCGCCCCCGTCGACCCACCACCACAAGACTCTGATGAAGACAGCGCGTTCTTCGGGATCGTGACGGAGAGCGACCTAGCCGCCCAGCAGCGTGCCGACCCCGACTTACGCGTCATAATCGAGTACCTCGAGGGATGCGACGTTGCCGTTCCTAGGACCTTCAAACGCAGCTTACCAGCATTCAGCCTGAGAAACTCAGTCCTTGTGAAGAAGAATTTCAGCCCCGGAACAAGAGCGAATTACCTTCTCGTCATCCCCGCGGACCTTCGTGACGAAATTTTGGAAGCGTGCCACGACGACCCGTCTTCCGGACATCTCGGCACAGCCCGCACTATCGGAAAAATCAAGGCGAGGTACTACTGGCCCGGCCTTACCTCTGACGTCACCCACTACGTCCGGAGCTGCCGTGACTGCCAGCGACGAAAAACGCCGCCGACAAGACCCGCCGGACTTCTGCAACCGATCGCCGTCCCATCGAGACCATTTCAACAGATTGGAATGGACCTTTTAGGCCCGTTCCCTACGTCACGATCACAGAACAAGTGGATTGTCGTAGCGACAGACTACATGACGCGCTACGCAGAGACCGCCGCTCTTCCGAGGGGGACTGCACAAGAAGTGGCGAAGTTCTTTATAAGCCAGGTTGTGCTGCGACATGGAGCCCCGGAAGTCCTAATCACAGACCGCGGAACGGCATTTACTGCGGAGCTGATGCAAGGAGTATTACGCTACAGCAACACGGATCACCGAAGAACGACGGCGTACCACCCCCAAACGAACGGACTAACAGAACGTCTGAACAAGACAATCGCAGATATGCTGTCAATGTACGTTGACGTTGAACATAAGACTTGGGACGAAGTGCTCCCGTATGTCACGTTTGCGTACAACACGGCTATCCAGGAGACGACACAGCTGACGCCGTTCGAGCTTGTCTACGGTAGAAGGCCGACTACGATGCTCGACGCCATGCTTCCGCACGTAGAAGACGACGACCTCAACGCCGACGTCCACGGATATCTTCAACGTGCGGAGGAGGCCCGCCAGCTCGCTCGAGTTCGTATAACGGACCAGCAGCTGGTGGATGCGGGCCGCTACAACCTCCGACGCCGAGACGCCGAGTACCAACCAGGGGATCGTGTGTGGGTTTGGACTCCCATCCGACGACGCGGACTCAGTGAGAAGCTCCTGCGAAGGTATTTCGGACCCTACCAGATTCTACGACGTGTTGGCCAACTTACCTACGAAGTGATCCCCGATGGTGACTCCGGCACATCACGACGACGCACGCGGCCTGAAGTCGTCCACGTGGTTCGCTTAAAACCTTTCTACGGACGATGACGAACTTTTATTTTCATTTGTTCGGACTGTCGCTTATGTTAGCATCGGGTCGATGCACTCTTAGAGGGGGGGGGGTAATGCCGCGAACCATACATTGGGTTTGTTTATTTGTGTTTTGCTTTTACCGCCCGGCTGCGCCGGTCTGTGTTATCTCTGCGCCAAGGGAAGCGCGTGTTCCATTCTTTCTTTCTGTGCCGCATGTGTTATCTGTTGTGATAGGGAGAGCATTCCGATCTAACATGAACAGCCCAGAATAATCTTCTTGGATCTACTATGTTCTCGATGCGAATCGACGTTTCGAGAACCACGCGCGCCAAAAGATAAAAAGCCTGCAGTGCGGACGCCGGGGCATTCGATTCGACGTCACTCGCCTGTGCAAGTCACTTTGTTGACCGCTGCTTCGCCGCCTCTGTATTCTTTTGAGTTGTTAGGGGAGCACAAGTTCGCTCCAATAAACGTGTTTCTCATTCAACACCACTGCATCGTCCTTGTCTTCGTGACAATATATATATATATATATATATATATATATAGTCTGGAAACAGAAAAGCTCGCAGTGAGAGCGAGAAATATTGTCGTTTCTTGAAGAGGACTTCCTTTCTTCAGAGTACAGGACGTATTACCCTGTACACTCAATAAAGGAAGTCCTCTACGTGAAAGGAGAGTAAACATTTGTTTTTTAATGTTTTTTGCTTTTTGCTTACTCTGTACTCTAAAGAAAGGAAATCATCTACGTGAAATGACTCAACTTTTGGTTTTTTTAATGTTTTTCTCGTGTGTCCTTGTCTTTACTTACCATATTTATCGCGCTCATTGTGAGTTTATATATAAATATATATACATATATATATATATATATATATATATATATATATATATATATATATATATATATATATATATATATATATATATATATATATATATATACCCGTCCATTTCTCCCTTTATTTCACTCTCATCTGTCTATCTATCTATCTATCTCTTTCTCTCTCATGTTCCCTTCCCGTAGCTTCTCAGCAGCAGCTCCGCATACCGTCGGCGGCGAACTCCCACGGATCAACGGCCATTCGGACAGCCGAACCCCAGTAGAATGAGCACTGCTTGTCCCACAAAGGGTCATCTTTCCCTCGCAGGCCGTCCCCCTCCTTTCACACAAACCGCGCATTCCCGGTTCCTTTATCCTCTATACCAGACGCGGCCAGTCTCCCTCCTGTGTACGTCCACCGCTCGCACTCCGACATTCGCAACCTGTCGGGAACGTCCCTCTGGGGAGCAGTTGGTGTCAGAGGCGTGTGGAAGTGGGCCCTTGTTCGATTCGGGCCTCGCCGCGAAGGCAACGGCCGCCGTGCAGACAACTCCAAGACGTGCGGCCCCTGGCGCTCCCTGATAACTAGGGGGCGACTGCGAGACAGGGGCACGCGGTCGGCGTGCAAAGCGCGGTCTTTTTGAATGCCGGCTTGTGAAAGAGAGACAGTGGTGGCCGACTTTTGGCATCGAAGTCGGCGCACGGAGAACGGCAGCCACACGGCGCTCTGAAGCGGGATGGATTCCGAGATGTGAACATCGTCGTGTTCGTGTGCGTCGTGGTTACTGTGGGTGGATAGCTTGTGTGGGAGGTGGTTGTTCGTGCGGCAACGATGACACACGTGCCGGAGGGACGGAGCCGATGTCGTTGACGATGGAAGGAATGTGTGGCCTGATTTCTGCGAAAGTACGTACACGTAAGAGAACGGCGATGTTATGGGTTTAGAGTGAGGTTTACGGCCGTTGACTTTCACCGCAGAATTTCAGGCAACGTGACGCACCACGTGACAATTGAAGAATTGTTGGGTGACGTGCAGAGTTCGATGACACCTTCGACTTTACTTTTTCGTCTATGTCGCTTACGCGCATTACACTTTATGACAAGTATTTGATGCTGTACAGAGGATTATTTTTCGTCTGAACAACGGACAGAGATTCGCCGAGAAGCTGGGACATGTTTTCGGTGTGTGGGAGTTCCAACAGCGGACAAGAACTCTTAATAATCAAGACAAAACTGGGTAAGGCAATATTTACTTTCGATCTTCTTCTTACGTTTTTAAAGCGAAAGCTTTGCTAATGGGACCGATGGCGTCCTGTCAAAGAACTAATGCATTACCCCATATACCGGTTGGCCGACCGAAAAGCTCTGGTAAGATCTCCGGACATACATGGCGCGTGCGTGAAACAGGGATTCTGTTGTGTCAAAGTGGATACTTGAAAATCGCGAAAAAGCAACGCTTCTAGATTGGACACAATACACACGTCGGTACGTAACGAATTACTCTTTGAGCTATCATAGCCAACCGCTCGTGTTGATATCCGGGCACCCAGATACGTATGTCGTCTGCGCATACTGATGAGTGCAGTGATCGAAATCCTTTTTTAAGGCTTGAGGGAGGCCCGCCAAATGCCGCATTGAAAAGTACAGTTGGTTCCTTCCTACGTAGTGGTGCTTGGAAACGATACCGCAGAGAAGTTGGCCCGTGAAGGGATGTCGTGTAGTCGTTTTCTGAAAGTGGCTCCATACGAAGGGCGCATTTTAAAATTCATCATTAAAGAGCATTTCAGATCTCTTTGGCGACCTCAACACCCACCTTGTGTTACCCAAGGAATGAAGAGGACAGAGGCATTATAACTGTTCCGTATCCGGACACCGGCGTGGCGTCATAAGCTGAACCTTATCTGCACACCCCTGTGCCCAACGTGTGGTGGAACAGGTGATGTCGGACATTTTGTTTGCGGACTGCGGAGAGCACGCGACAGAGCATTCAGCTTTGTTTAAAGAACTTCGAAGGAAAGCCGCTCCGCATGCTTCTTTGGACGATGTCATTTCCCTAAAGGCCATTAGATCACGAGAAGAGGCATTTAGCGCCTGATCTTCCACTTTTTGAGGACGCAAGACTCAGTGACTCCTGGTGGTTTCCTGCTCATAGCGGTAACGAGGTACTGATCGGCGGAGCAATTGCTTGCATACCATGCAAGTCTCAGTCCGCCCGTTAATATAACCACCACCACCACCACCAATACACGCACCGATCATGAAGAAAGAATACAATAGTATACCCGTGTCTCATAAATCACGTATCGGTACACATTAGGTCATTCGTAGATGCGTTTACTTAGACCGCGAAAAATCTTCCCGTGTGTTCGTTCTTCGTTTGCGCTTTGAGATTTTAAAAGTTTGACGATCGACTGGACGCACTTTCAGCGAAGGTTCGGACGCACTTTTGACGAAGTTTTGATCACGATAAAGATTTCGTGATTCTCTCAACTTTCTTTAGGAAGGCATGGTAAAGTCATTCGTGGAGCGCGGAACGAAACCGGAAGCATTTCTTCGGTACTTTCTGAAGCATTTCCAGTGGAGAAGTCCACTGGGGACGGCGATCGATAAGCGACGATTACGCCCCGAAATTGACGTTTGACATCCGTTCCCTGTATTCTTGGCTTGCTTACCTCTCCCAGGAGCAGATTAAAACCTAAATCGTTTCGGTGGACCGATACGTTTTCCGGCTCGAAGTGGTCAAACAATTGTGCACGAGGTACGGAAATCGTTTGTTCGTGGACAACGGGCAGCGCGTGTCGTCATTCGTCCCGTCGGTTGATAACCATTTGACCCCAGGGTCTACTCTGTTAAAGTTAGTCCTTATAAAAAGATAACAATTATTTCTGCGACGTGCAAAAATGCCATTGTTTTCTTCTGTAAAGGGGCTCTGCAACATTTCAGATAAACGATTTCACTCTTTCTTTCGCCCCCAAGGAGCATTGCTAAAGCTATAGTTATCAGCAGCGCGCAGCGGCACTGCGTGTTTGTCTCGTCGCAGCAGAACTATCCACCTCCCGTTTATGCTTTGCTTCGTGGCTTTCTTTTGAAGTAGCTATCGAGTCGTTTACCGCTGAAGTACAAAGGAAGCGACCAATAGCCGCTACATTGCTGTAGTAACGTATTTCGCGTGGTCAAAGAACACTAAGGCTCGGGAAAGAGACAGACTTCTTTTGAGCAAGTTTCTAAGCTATCTGATGCGCGTAGAGTAATAATTCTTGGCTGAGATACTTTGTGTCCCGCTATTATACGTACTGGATGTGTTTGCTGACTACGTTCTGGAAGCATTTAAGATTTAGAAAAAAAGTTGGAAAAAGTGTAGCAGGGTAGTTTAATTGAGCAGTTTATGATTTAATGAGGCGCGCATCGGGCAAGCCGATTGGTATTCACGATTGAAAGCATTGCAAGGGGGAATGCAGGGGCTCTTCCCATTGTTCTTATGTATTTCGCTGTATAGAAGTAACTACTGCGTACGCCACATTCGAGAAAATCTCCGCCTCGTTTATCCGTACATGTCATGGTGCTACCTCGCTTCTCGAACATCAAGAGGTCGGCCCGCCGGGATCATCGCGGTAAACTCTTATTAAATGTCACGTGCCAAATATAGACCCACGAGACGTAGGAAAGGAGTTCGGCGAGGCCGCACTGGAAGGCGCTTCCTCCGTCACGAATTCACCCCGAGCGCGCTCAAGCTTTACTCACCACACTGCATGCAACTACTATGGGAATGCGATAAAGAGAGACATAGGGGAAGGTGAAATGAGGGAGGGGGCTGAAAGGAGGCAGACCCTGATTTATTGTCCCCAAAAGGTCGCCGCCAGTGCGGGAACCCAACCGTCCCATAAGGCACCACAACTTGGGAAGGGAGTATACAAAGAAATATCAGAAGCTAAAGGAAAGGGGAAACGCCCCCTACCACGAAGCATAGGCCCGTGGAAGGGACACCGCGAGCTGGAGGGGGGCGCGGAGGGTGCGGCTTTGTTGGGGAAGTGTTGGGGGAGGGAAAGAGGTTTATATAGGGGAGAAATCTCGGGGCTCACGGGTGGTGGAGGAGAGAGAAAAATCGGGCTGAAAAACGCAGTCTGCGTTTTTTTTTTTTTCGCTTTCTTTTTTGTATACGGCAGCAAAACTGCTTGCGTTTTTCGGTGGTGAGGAATGCTACCTGCTTGCTGGCCGCTTTCGGAAATAAAGCAGTAGGAAGAAACAGCCGGGCGAAACTGTCACAGGCCGCTTGTCTCGGGGAGCGAATTCGTTTCTCGGGTTGTTCAACTCGCTGTAAAAGAAATCGCGGCCGGGGAGGAGGAACGGTTTTGGAAGAGGGCGGAGGCTAAAGAAGGGGAAATTGCTATTCCGAGGGCGTCAGCGTCTTTTCCCTCTTTTTCCCGTCTGTCGCCGTCTGTCACGGCGTAAAAGTCGCCACGCTTCGGTCTTCTTTTTGTGTGTGTGTGTGTAAACTTGAGCTTCAGAATTCGAGGGAGGAGGTTCGATTACGCGTTGCTCTTGCAGCAGCTGAAGTGGGCTCGAATTCCGATCCTGGAGCACACTTAGACGCTGGAATTCCGGATCGTTTGATAGACACCAGGTAGATGCACACGTCAATGGAATACTACTGTGTATTTAGACGTCCCATGTACTCACGGTGCTTTGGAGCATCAAATAAACCACATTTTGTTGAAATTTTAAGCTGTAAGGGTGCTGTGGGGATGACCAACACTAGGCATACAATCGAACACACGTTTCTGTTGTGGCTTTAGGCAGCAATGTTAGAAGTAATATGAAGACGGCCTACATCCTTATTTTCTTGGAAAGAAGTAGCCTTTTATAACTCACTAAACTACACCCAAGGGACGTGCTTGCAGCAAAAAATTCAGAAAAGCTTGCACTCACGTGCAATTCTTGAATGGCGGACCTGTTGTAGGTGAGCATCGCCGGACACATAGTTAAGTATCAGTATCATTGTTGATTTGCGTAGTTGCTGGGCTAGTATACGGGGTCATATGCATCGAAGAGGTCGTCGTCTTCTTCGCGGCGAGTGGTGGATGCAAAGCCAGACTTAGCATTGTAGACTTCCACCAGCTCTTCGTCATCGACTCGAGGCAGCGGTGGCGAGATCTGCCCGTCATCTCGGGAAGGAGTGGCACCCTCGTAGCCATGTCTCCAATTATCCTATAATGCCTTCTAGAGAATGCGGCGGCCGCGGTTACCTCTCCCAAACAGGGTGTCTTTTCATGTTTCTCATTAGGGGTGGAGTTTGTTTTTGTACATGCGCGATAGCGCTTGACGAGAGCACTGGAGATTTTCTTTTTTTGCTAAATACACAGTGCGAACCGGGTACTCGGCGGTCACCGTGAGGCACGCGCTAATGAGCGCTCAGCATTTTCTTTGTATTTTTCCCTGCAACGCTAAACTTACGGCTTCTACAACTGCTAAAATAATACCTTTACAAATTAAAAACTTTCTGATTTACATGCACAGTCGGTGAAATGCTTGTCGATAACAGCGAGGTAAATTTCAACTAGTCACATCTGAAGACCGCCGAAACATGCTCTTCACAAACACAAAGGGACAACAGGGGTTGGTCTAGAATTCAGAACTCCACAGTTGTCTTGAAATCTAGCCCACGCGAGGCAGGATAAGGCTGCACGTACGGAGGCTGTTTTATAGACAAGCTTTTTACCGACTGTACACTTAGGCAGCAATGTCGACATTGGTGAGGTACGCTATAACAAGTAGTCAATGTGTGAACTGCATTATAGAATTGAAACACTGCTATAAAATTACACCAGGGGCACCATTCTAGAATTCAAATACTGCTGTAAAATTACACCAGGGGCACCATTGTCACAATCACGATACAGTAATGCTTATTCGCTGTATTCGCTCTTTTCCGCTGTTTGTTCGCTGTTTTCTCGAGGGCAGTGCAAGAAAGCGGCTGATGAGTGGCCAGTCTTTGGTCTGCTTTCCTTATCATGCGTATACTTTACTTGCTGGAAGTTTGTGTTAAAATTGGCGGAATGGTTACTCCGACGCAGCATTTTTTCGCATGAATGAATTTGTACGCTAAGAAGAAAGGCCTAAAGGGACCCTGCCACACATCTGACAAACGTTTTCGCTCTCTCCTCCGCGTCTGGAAGCATTGTCAAAGCTATAGTTATTACGAGCGGAGAGCGTCACAGCGTAATTCGCTCGTCGCAGCAGACCTGCCTACCGTTTCTGCCTTGCTTTGTTTCTTTTTTTTCTAAGGTGGCTACCGAATGAATTTATTGTTTCGAGTGAAAGGAATCCGTTCAATAGCCGCTACATTGCTGCAGTGACTAAATTCGAACGCTCGAAGAACGCCAAGAACAAGGAAAGAGGGAAAAAATATTGAGCAGATTTCCAACTTATCTGATTTGCATAGAGCAGCACAATTTTTGGCTGAGGTACTTTGTGACGCCCTATTCTAAGTACTGAATGTGTCTGTTGACTACGTGCTAAAAGCTTTTAAGATTCAGAAAAAAGTTGAACAAGCTAGGTGTTGCAGGGTCCCTTTAAATCCTGATGTTTCGGGGGAAACGTTGTGAGGTACAGAATAGAGAATTCGGAGGTACAGAAAATACGAGCGCGTGCCTCGCAGAGGAAGACGTAGTGCCGGAGGAGGTCCTGCGAAACGGAGATGGACCGTAGAACGTTCAGGAAGCACGCGTCGCCTCGTGGGCTCTTAGCTTCATCCCACATTGCTATGGGTGACGACGCACCAGGCCCAAGTCGCAGGCAAGGAAGACCGAGAAAGTACGCCATGGCGATAGAGGCTAATACAGCTGGGAATGCCGCTCATTGTAAAAGCAGTCGCAAGTCAGCGCCTATGGCCTGACGGCAGTAACACGAAAGTGTAAAAGAATATCCAACTAGGCGTTTGTCTGCGCTTGGTTAAAAAGTTCTACGAATCACGTATTTTTCTGCCTTAATGTTCCGTTTAATGACAACATTGTCAAACTTTCGTGGTCGGTTTAGCTTATATCCGACTTCAAGTTTAATTGTGCCCCTTCATTGGAACAATTCGACATCAGCACGCGCTACGATGAGGAATTTTTCGTACATGGGGTGGACTATCCACCGCTATGGAGGCATTGCTACACGGGATTCCACGGCGAACATGTCGTCGAGTGTACTCGTCTACATATTCCCCGCTCCAACGTGCAACCCGGGCACCTAGATCCTTTAGCACATTGAAGCTGCTCTACATTGTGCGAAGTTCTGGCTATAGAGCGGGAATATATTATCGTTGCCCCAGCGCTGGCATTGACATGACTTGAAAATTATCTAAAAAACTGTGGTTGATTCATCAGTCATAGGAATGAGTAAAACACTAAAGTGGAATGTGCAGCGAAATCTGCAGCTGAGCATGATTTGCGGGTCAGCGGCTGTCTTGTGGGAGTACTTGGTGAGCGACGTCCTGCTGGCGGGTCGCTTCCGCAAAGGTGCACTGGCGTCATTTCCGTGACGCATATGACGTCAGTAGAATCTTGGTGTACCCCGGTATAAAACACTTTCGTGTTAAAATATAAAACCCGAAAACGAACAACATTAAGTATAATGTACTCTTTAATACTACAGGTATCTTCCCCGCAGAAAGACCCTGTGTGCAGGGGTGCACCCTTTACAGGCCGCTTGCTTCGTTGTACTGGAGTCATTTCCGTGACGGATATGACGTCAGTGAAATCTTGGTCTATCCCGGAATAAAACACTTTCGTGTTGAAAGGAAACGAAGCATAGAGTTGAACTACATGCACTAAACCCTTACCAACGTCTCAAAGTTATTTATGTCCAAAGGTTTCTATTTTTCCGAGGGAAGTGATTCGTATAACGTACAGAAAAAACGCAGTCATTTCGCCTCCACTGGTCGCTCCTAATTTTTCTATTTTCAGCCAATGGAATTTCTGGAAGGAGTGCATCTCGAGCGCTGAAAATATACGGAGGCGGTGGGGACGAACGTTGGCCCAGTGCCCAAACCTTTTTCACCAGGCCGTGTCTTCTCCCGACTCTTCTCCTACTCCTGATACAAGCTCCGATGAATCGAATTTTCGGGCCAGGGGGCTTTCCGAAGAAGCAGAAAAGAGTTTGTCGGCCGGGGCCCCGGTGAATAATGCGATCCCCCATGAATATTCCGCACCCCTGTTCCGTCTTTCAATGGAACGCTCATTATTATTTCATCTTTATTCCGCTGATATTTTTTTTGCCTGTGGTACACGTACAGCGAATCACTTTCCGCTCGTTTTTTTTTTCTTTTTGCACCGCCGCACGTCTCGGCTGACACCATGGTGCGTGTAGGATACGAGAAATTTGTTCCTTTTCCTGTTCGAATATCCCATCGATTTGTGTGACGACACTGGCGCGGTGTCCGCGCTTAGTTCGTGGTGGTTCGAGAGTACTAGCTGCAGTTTGACAGCTTACAATGCGCCTAGACAACACTCTGGAACTTTACACCGTCATACGTCCAAGCCATTGCTGAGCTCCGTTTTAGGTGGCCACAGAGCCACCACCAGGATAACGCACGCTCTGGGGACTACGGCATCGTTAAGAGGTCTACCGACAACATGATAATAGAGAGTTTTAGCAGTCTGTCTGTTCCGTCATGTACGTAGTTATTCGTGGCGGTAGGGGGATTAGTTCCGCGGGCCGGCCTTCGCCATGTCCGTGCAGTCGCCACGGTGGGGTGAGCCTGCTCGCCCTTCGTCCGTACCCTTCCGCGCGCGCATGCGCAGTCGGGTCCCGGTAATCACGGGAACTACGTACACGACGGAAAAGACGGACTGCTAAAACTCTTTAATGTTTTAATTATTTGTTCGGGTCAAATGGCGTAGACATGGTGAGAGCCCGGCTTGCCAACTGAAGACGAAGACGCCTGAAAGGAAACAAAATATTCAGAATTGAGGTGAAAAATGTTTTTTTTTTGTCTGGGGCCGTTGAAGAATTGCGGGGTATGAGGCAGCGACAAAAAAACTGAATATTGAGTCTGCATACCATCTTTTGTAGGGTAGAAACGCCGAAAGGCATCGGAAGGTAATTACTCGCCTTAGAATAGATTCGAGTACGTAGAGCGTTTTGTTTGTGTTAAATTACTGCTTAGGCGTGGGGGTCAATGGCCCCTTAGATTTGGCTGCACTGAGTTGAACTGGCAGCTCGCGTATTTTGGGCATCACTGTTCGATTTTTCGACTTGTACAAGCCAGTGCAGGCCAAGTTCAAACCAAGGCCAAGGCCTCGTCTGCACTCAAACAAGGGGGAGTAGAGAACTTGTGCAGCAGCAAGCTTTACATATTTGCCGACCCCCCCCCCTCACACACACACACTTACACAGAACAAAAGAAACCCGTTTTTAATTGGTTAGAGAGGCAGTAAAAATTTTCGATAATTTCGCACCTCTTGTGGTAACACGATGCATTTTGAAGAGCTCCCCTCCAATGCTATTTTGTCTCCAAGTCGCTGGCTCCTGCGGTATGGGACACGCGACGTTTCCTTCGGGCTATCCAATTTTCAGTAGGAAATCCGTTTGTCCGCCCAGTGAATATTCATCCTGATCTGAGCGTTATACTTTGTCTATCCTTCCAATCTCAGAAAACAAAAGGAAAATCCTCACTTTTCTGCCCTGTAAAATTATTGGCATCCTTAAGGAGAATTTTTCACTGTCTGTAACTAGCACCCACACACACTAGCAGAAACGCAAGAACACACCCTTTTAAGGGGGGTTATGAACTAAAAACACACTGTAAAGGGTGTTTTTGTGTTTTTCTAGGGTATGAGGAAGTTCGTTATATTATACACCCTTTCAAAGGCTGTTTTGTTGTGCTTTTGCTAGGGCTATGTTAGGGTGTAATCCCTTGTAAAATGAAACACCCTCACAGGGAATTACTTTACACCCTTACGGGAATTACCCCTTACAGGGTGGGTTATTGCCTGAAAGGGTGTAAATTATTCTTCAGTGTGGCTTTGATCTCCGGGCCGGATCCCCATCGTTGTCCCATGAACGCTGCAGGAGGTGTCTTCTCCGCGGGAAACAGGATTCCCGCCACCTATATTTTTTTTAGTTTCCAGGGAGAGGATGGAAGGAGGGGTGTCCGTGAAGCGTTCCACTCGCAGGATATACAAAACCGTATTTCATGGCTTTCTGCCACGCATGTCGGTAGAATCTTCCGAAACTAAGTGAATCCAAAAGGAGTCATAAAATCAACGACTCCGTCGTATGACTCCTTTTACCTTGTACAGGAGTCAACAAGTTTAAAAAGAGTCATTGCTGTGCTGACTCCTCGCAGACCCGCTTTTTTTCTTACTTTTATGGGTTTAAGATGTCATTGTCGTTTGGGGGGTTTCAGTAGAGACGCAACGTGATAGACAAAGTGACTCAGATATCGGACGAAGTGAAATGCATTCTGGCTATACCTGTACTACACAGCAACACTTCTTTTTGACGGAGCCCTACTATGCAATGTGTTTGGAGGTTCCACTCTTGTGAGTTTTGTCTGGGCAGTCATATGAACAAAGCAGGAAAGCATCACACATTAAGTGCGAAAAGACCCGAGCAGTGTGGCATTATCCTATACCGTTGAAGATGACCTTTCAGTTACATGACAGCCATAAGCGTGAACTAATACACTAATAGCATCAGGCCTCACGAGCAACATGACATGCTCGTGAAATATCTCATAAATTATACGCTATTTTGGACCTCGTCACACCAATTGAGCCGCCCCTGCAGTGAGAAGGAACCCCGCCGGTAGAAATGTAGCACGTGTGTCAAGAAACAAACTGCGCAGCGATGTCGGAACACCTCGTATCAAGCGCATTAGGGGCTCTATTACAGGGACACGTTTAGGAGAGAGGACTCGGTGATGGACGAAGCGACTGGGACTCCGTATAGGCGTCATAAGGGGGGTGCGGTAACAGCGCGGGCGTCTTCGATCGCGGAGTGCTTTCACTTGTTCGTAGCCAGCGAGCTTCCGATGAAGTCAGCCGCGCGTGGCAGCCGGTCGAAGTGACAACGAATGGAGCCCCCGGAGAAGCATAAAACGTGCAAAAAGGCGCGCCGGTTGACAAAAGGAAGGGTCCGAGTCGACTCCCGAGAGGGGTTTCCTTTCTGTCCAAGCATTTCTTCCCGCTCTCTTTCACTTTTACAACATCGTCTTCCCGATGAGTTGAGCACAGTCGTTCGGAAGGGCCGGTGGTTTTATGCTATACATTCAAGAACACGGAATGTGGTTAGCCCCGTCGTGTACTACAGAAGAAGATGCAGGTGACTTACAGGAAAGCGCGATGAGAGTGTCCCTAGCGCCAGTGACATCAACTGCAGCTACGTCCAGAGTGTTCGAGCATGAAATGAGTAGCTATATTTGTTGCTTGAAAACTTTAATTTGAGCCTAATGATCAGAATCAGAAACCTTTATTTCATGAAGAAAATCAGACACAAAAAGTAGGTGAGAAGTCATCTGGATCCATAGCCGACATGGCTAGTAATGGATCCATAACATAAATATGCTCAAAAAACACAATCCAACACTATAATACAAAGATAAAATACAATGTGCACGAGAAAAATTTATTGATGGGCTAGTAGTGGGTGGGCTAGTGGTCCCTCATTCCAGGAGACGATTGGTATTAGCCCTGGAGGGTAGTAAGAGCTGTGAAAGTTAGTTCTAATTACGTTGTTGGACCCCTGAAATTTTTCGTTTTTTTTTAAATAACAAGTCTCTGCTAAGCCGTCCGAGTGCTAGCCTTCGCTGAATAACGTTTTAGTTTTTACAGCAAAAAAAAATTACTTTCAAATTTTCCGCCATTTGCGCAAAAGTAACGACAGGAAGCGCGCCACTTTCGGAATTAGGAAAAGGACAATTTATCCGCTAAGCGAATTCCAGCATCCAAGTAATGCAATCCAAAAGAAACTCAAGGACCTCCTGTGGTATTTCAGAAACCCACAATGCCGATTTTCTTTGTGGGAAGCGGCGAATTGCATAAACAACATTGGTGACGTCACAGGTGCTGAGCCAGTAAAGCTTAAAGCAATGAATGACACTACCGTTCATTCGAATTGCCTGCAATCTCGCTTAACTCTCAGAATTTCGAATCAACAGTGGTGATCTTGGAATCATCTTGCGAAATACTCCGCACTGCTACCTCCACTCAGTTTCTTAAAAAGCCACTTCGACAGCCTTTTAAGCGGTGTGCGCTAAGTCTGAGGTTCACTACACGACCTTCGCTCCAGCGTAAGGCTCATTGATTTTTAAAAAGGGGGAACAATGCGAATGTGCCAACCCGTCGTGTATTTAACTAGCGGTGACTAAAATGGCAGCTGTTTTCGAGCTTTTACCTGGTTCTAATGCCCTTCGCTCCCAAAGGGGAAAACTTCAACGCAGATGCGTTAAATAGATTGCGTTGAGCAAAGATTTCAGCATACTTTGCCTGGATGGAGGGAAATTTCTGGCGGCGTCATGCAAGGCAAGAAAGTGGCTCTTCACACGCACTACGGGTGAGAAGAACTGGATATTCGAACAGGCCAAACTGCCTCCTTGAAAATAACTCGAATAGAACAGATATCTTTTGTTGTATCGTTACTTAGGACATTTTCTTTATGAGTTAACGACCGACCGCTTTTTGCCTTTCAAGCGGTACAAAATTGACGTTAGCAACATATACGCGGAGAGATATGCAAGACTGGAAAGACCGTCCGTCGTAAGATATGCTCGTTCTGTGAGGATATCTTACTGCGGGGATATGAGAGGATGTCCGCGTAAGACATCCTCGCACCAAGTTGCTTGGACAACTTTTCTCTCACAGCCTCTTGGCCGAAACCACATCCTTACATTAAACGACTTTCTCGGGAAACGCCAACCACGGCGCTGCAACAGAGACAAGCTAAACAACCAATCGGACAAGGTTAATCTCCAGGAAGCAGGTGACGAAAGTCCGCGAGTTTTAAAAAAGAGGAACGAGAGCTGAAAAGGGAACGTTAATACAATTTGTAGGAGCATATGAAACCATTAACTCTATGCAGGAATGAAACCAAGAAATTTGAAGGCACCGGGGCATCGAAGACAGGAACGACTGCAGGAACGTAAGAAGGCCTTCATCCTGCAGTGGCCAAAGACACGATGATAATGATGATGATGATAGCAGGAAGGCAATGATATAACAATAATAATAACAACGACGGCCACGATGATGACGATGATGATAATGGTGATGAGGATGCCATTTAAAAGCGGCTTTCATGTAGCTGGGAGCCGCTGGAAAAACGTCGATTGAGAACGTACGCAGCTTCGCCTTTGGGCGACTGACATGGACCGGAGCGTTTGGCTTTTGCGCACCACACAAGTGCTCAGCGAGAAAAACAAAATAAAACAAAAGAGTTTTTGAAGGTGGATGGTGAGAGGAGGAAGAACAGAGTCGTTCAGAAATAATAAATAATACAAACGCGGTTCCGTCCTAGGGGGACGTCGGGGCCCATTTAGAAAGGCATTTTGAGGCACAAGCGAACACCCGCTCGAAGCCGGCAATGATTGGCGGAGATGTGAGGAGGAACAATAGATGTGAACTGCCATGAACACAGCGGTAGACAAGAAATAAATAAATATACTAACGTAAAAAAAAGAAGGCGTGCCTGCCGGCTATAGATTTGTGAGCAGCAAGGACCCCAATAAGAGCCAAGTATGTGAGCATAGTGGACCTACGATATCGGCTGATGCCGCCAGCTTTGTATACGGCTAACGGAACACAAACACGCTTCACGTTATGGCGACTGGCCGTTCTGGGCCTAATGAGCCTTGTCGGATGCGGTTATATCTCCACAAAAGTGCCCAGCTCGAGAGGCGACAGGACATTATTGGCGACTTAACGCCGACGTCTTCAAGGGCTGGTGGTTGCGCCGATTGCTGTGACGTCATCAAAGCCTGCAGTGGACAGGAAAAGGAAGCGTTTTGTTCTGAGATATGTACACGCCGTGTACTTCCTGTGTGCACCCATCGCCATCTACTGGTTTTCCTGCAACGCTCCTTCTATTCTTCTAAACATTTGCTAAAAGAACATCGCTCTTAGGTGTTCTCAGGGTAACTCGGGGTGACTCTCTTAGTTAAGCTACACACGCATACATTGCCAGTTTTGACATGGCTGCATGAAAGGGGGGTGTTTTTGCCGTGTGTATGCGATTGCGGGTTATGTAAGCGCCAGAAAGTTTATTTATTTATTTATTTATTTATTTATTTATTTATTTATTTATTTATTTATTTAATTTTTTTTATTTTTTCATTTAGGCCGAGTTTCATTCAATAAAGTTTCATTCATTCATTCATTTATTTATTTATCATATTACCCACAGAGCCTTTCAACACATTACAGGCAGGTGGGGGGGGGGGAGGGAGGAGAGTACAAATTCGTACAAAAACAGGCAAACAGAAGTATTATTTAAAAAAAAACCACTTATTGCTGACGAATTGGTAGATACTGAAGAAAAAGAAAAGGTGGCGCTAACCAGACGTCCATCGGCAGCTGTATCTGTCGTTACCTGTTTTCTTCGTCCAGGTCTGGTTAGCGCCACGTTTTCTTTTTTTCGTAAATATTACCTAGTTAAAGTAATGCTGTTGAGCACGAAACCGCGGGTTCGATTCCCGGCCGCGGTGGCCGCTTTTCTGATGGAGGCGAAAAGCAAAAACGCCCGCGTGTACGAGATTTCCGCGCACCTTAAAGATCCCCTGGTGGTCGAAATCAATCCGGAGCCCTCCACTACGGCGCGCCTCATCGCCTGCGTTGCGTCGGCGCGTTAAACCCTACAATCAATCAAATCAATCAATGAGTTAAAGCAAAATGTAAAGCATGTACAGCACGTACAGCATATACAACACGTCTTTGTGGATTGCTGGAACGCGGTCATTTTTGTCATTTTTTTGTGGGGAAAGGGGAGGGAGGGGGATGTCTTTCAAGGAACTTTCCACAAATATCTGACACTGACACAAGATGGACGGCGTTTCCTTGACATAGAAAACGATGTAATATTGTATGATGATGTTTTTTTCCTGCTCGGCCTTCACGCCATATGAAGGAGCAGAATAGCTGTACGAAAGAACGACGTGGACGCTAAGCTTGTGGTTAATTATTTCACTGAAAATAAAAAGAGAAGTCGACGCCCTATAGGGTTGTGATGATGATTATGTGAAAATCGTGAAAAAATTATTTTGTGATGAAAGTACACAAGTGTTAACTCACAGCTTAAAGTATGGCGGGGTGGTTATTAACATCACCCTATAGGTTGAGCATGTAGCGGTTGTGTTTCTAACAGCGTGACAATTTCACCAGCCAAACTTTGCGTCGCTGGAGAACCCATTTTCAGGATTCGGGGACTGTCGCCCTCACGAAGGGCGCGTGCCTTCGCTATTAAAAGTAAGACGCGAAAATATTTGAAAAAAAAATTGCTTTAATGGAATCATAAAAGTGGTTCGCAATCTTACCATAAAACGTAACCAACCGGCCTGCTTGAATTTTTTTTTCTTTCATTGTACTCCTATTTTATTTTGTGAGTGGGGAAAAAGCTTTTGCACCCCTATATATCCTTTTTACCTCACAGTACCGCTATTTAATATTTTGAATGTGTAACTAATCGTAACGTTACTATTTTTATTTTATTTCGTATCAGTTTCTAAGCGGGGCTACGTATTTAGGCGGTTATATTGTCCCGTTTATTCCTTGCCATTTATTTTTAATCTATGGTCTTCGATCATCAAAGAGATGACTTCCGCGTTCCAAAAAAAAAAAAACAATATATGTCTCGAGTCGTACGTCCGCAGCTATCTATACCACAACTGTTAGAATATCTGAAAAATACAAAATAAACACCGTTCCTTTTATTAATAACTCTAACGAACTTGGCAGAATAAAAAAGGCTCCCTCTTTTTTACCAATTGCCCCATAGCTTACCTGTATTTTGCGATCAGGTGTGTTTTGAAGTACAAAAGTATACCCTCATTGTAATAGGGTCTTCTGGAGAAAAACCTGTCTCCGTCATAACCGGTACTTTGTTAAAAGCGGAGATTAGTTGCTTCCCTTCACTGCGGTTGGGATCAGGTAAAACTTTGAATGAAATGGCGGGAATTCGAATAGAGCGATTTTCTTATAACGATGGTTTACAGTATTCTCGAAGTTCGCACACAAACCCGCCGCGGGGGTTCAGTCGCTAAGGTGTTGTGCTGCTGAACCCAGGGACGCGGGTTCGACTCCCGGCCACGGCGGCCGCTTTTTTGATGGAGGCGAAAGGCGCAAGCGCCTGTGGGTTCCATATTTCGGCGCACGTTAAAGATCCCCAGGTAGTCAAAATTAATCCAGAACCCTTCACTACTGCGCGCCTCAATGCCTGGGTAGCGTCAACGAGCGAAACCACATAATCAATCAATCAATCAATCAATCAATCAATCAATCAATCAATCAATCGACCAATCAATCAATCAATCAATCAATCAATCAATCAAGTTCGCACACCACTTCGTAAATTTTGACACTGCTTTCTCGGTAGCCACACCGCAAATCAAAAAGTTTCACCGCAACACACGGGATGATCAATCTTGATTTCAAAAAAACCTTTCTGGTCTCTTTTTTAAGTTAACAGATAACGATAGCAACAACAACATCACAGAAACATAAACAACTGAAGAGCTGCTCGCCGAGCCAACACGCGCTTTCTACCGTGCCCGTAGGACCTTCCGACTTGGCGCTTTTTAGCCAGCCCGAAAGCTCAACATTGAACGATCCGAAACCCTTCCGCGCTTCGAGCAGTATCCCGTTTACAACGCTATTTCGACGGCATTCGCGGATAAACACACAATCCGATTCTCCCCTTTCGTTGCCTACTCTGTTTCTCGGTAAACGGATTGATATCAAGCGGAGCCCCGTTTCGAAAACGACCGAGACAAACACCCAAAACCGCCGTGCGGACATCCCTTGTCGTCAATAACGTCTGCTTGCGATCGTGGGATTGTTCCGGCAACCGAATAAGATCAAAGAGAGAGAGAGAGAGAGAGAGAGAGAGAGAGAGAGAGAGAGAGAGAGAGAGAGAGAGAGAGAGAGAGAGGGAGGGAGGGAAAGCAAATAGCAGGTGGAATTACAACTGGAGAGGCAGGACAATATAAGGAAGAAAGAAAAAAAAACGTATAAAAGAAAAACGGAGCGAAGTCCGACGCAGTGTTTTCTTTCCCAACTGTAGAGAGGGGTGGAGGCTGTGAGGCTATGACGATAGGACGTAGAATGTTTTTAAACAAAAAAGAATGCTACCAAGGAACGACATCAAGCCGACGCCATCCAGTTGGAAAATAGAAAATAAATTCGGTGAGTTAGAATTGGGCGTATGGATTTTTGCGGAGACGAGTGCGGACGATGCAAGACAAAAACAAAAGATAAATAGAAGCAAAACACTGACATTTTTCCTGACAACCGGGACGGAACTAGGCATTGAGAACAGTTGGAGAGGGAGATCGCCTCTTACCCTCCCACCAATCCTACGGAACACCAGGAGGGAAGAAAGAGTTCATACAACAAAATAGGAACGAGAGTACGGACGAAGGCGCCGATGGAATCATAAAGTTCGCCATACCCTAGAGGTACTGGTACAAGTCTGGTTTTGTCCGTCTGAACTAGGGCCAGCGTTCATCTTTTTTCCAAGCCACGATTTCACCTCCGGGACTACTGAAGGAAGAAAAAATTAACTAACACAAGCTGCATCGCTGCATCGAATGCAAAGGTTATCAACGAAAAAGCTAGAAATTTTATAAGCTCATTGTTTGCACCACTGAATTTTTTTGTGAACTGCGTTATTTTTTTGGCCGCGGGGGTAGGTTCCACAGGGAATCAAGACCATTTTATTCGTTATAACGCTTGAATGGTACACAAGAAAAACGACGAAGGCTAAGCGGCTTCACTGCATTTGAGCTACGCGTTTGCATTGCTTTTCTAAGCTAGTCCTAACCAAACCGATAGTGACGTTTGAAAACTCCCTCGAAAAAAATAATAGCCTTTATGTGTCCCACGAAATTATTTGGCGCCATATGTTCAAGCACAGGTTGCTCCTGACGCGCAATAATTTTCTTTTCTCGTAAAGTATAGACAGGCAACCGAAACAACCTTGATGAAATATCATCCAGGAACACGCACATATGCTAATATTTCAACAAAAAAATGATGTTTGTGTTAATTGTTACTAAGACAGTACAAACGCGAAACAAGACGAAGAAGGGCCGGCACTGCAGGGCGACGCCACGGAGAGGAATTTTGGTGCATTCGATCTAATCGCTACCTCCCTCTACGCATGCGCCGTGCATCTTCCATGAAAGCACTCCATCTTGATTTTTGCCCAACAGGCCAAAACGCTTCCGCTCGCTGACTAGCCAGAATCATTGTAAAAAAAGAGAAGTAAAAAATCAGAGCAAAAAGTAGTAATGACTAATTAACACTGACTCTGGCTAGTCAGTGAGCGGTAGCGGTTTCGCCGGTTGGGCAAAAATCAAGACGGAGTGCTTTCATTGAAGATGCACGGCGCATGCGCAGAGAGCGTTGGAGGCCAGGTCACGTGCTCTCCAGCGTCGACTTTTGCAGCGTCGACTTTTGCAGCGTCGACTTTTGCAATCGATCGATCGATCGATCGATCGATTGAATGAATGAATGAATGAATGAATGAATGAATAGATGATTGATTGATTGATTGATTGATTGATTGATTGATTGATTGATTGATTGATTGATTGATTGATTGATTGATTGATTGATTGATTGATTGATTGATTGATTGATTGATTGATTGATTGATTGATTGATTGGTCTGTCAGCCAGTCGGTTGGTCGGTTGATCGATCCATAGACAGTTCTATAGGTTGATTGAACCATTTCTCGCCTTGTATCCTTGCCTCGCCCTCACGCCCTTTTCCCAATTATTTTGAGACTAATTCTCCCCAGCTTCCACTCTCGCGAGATGCACCGTGAGTCTTGCTGAATACCAGAAACTGGCATTTTGTGCTTGCCGAAAATTGCCTGACAGCTTTTGATTCGGACCCACCCCTGTAACAACAGCTCGAAAGAGCTAACAATATTGGAAATGAAATAAAAGGAATAAGTATAAGTCTGATTGCTGAATATTCAACGCATTTCTTTTCGACAACGTTTGGAGGACCACAACGAAAATCCTGATAAAGGCACGCAGGGTTATTACTTTGTTTTAATAATTTCGACTACAATTTAGACTCCCATGAGCCTCTTCAATGTTTACGCAAGTCAAAACACAGTGAGTGTTGTCCTCCTCGACACAATCCCCCATCCCCCCAACCCCTTGTTCTCAAGCACAGCTAAAGCACGGATCCTGGTCATGTCGATAAGGATCAGAATATGAAGCGAAGACTCAGACGAAAAAAATCGCTCAGGACCACGCAAATACCGCGCCTACAACTAAGGAAAAAGGAACGAGCTTGATTATTTCGCGGCGCTCTTGGATATTTACACTTCGCAGATTGAAAAATACCGTGTCGCGTATCGGCGGCTGTAAGCAGGTTAGGGACCTGTGTTGTTGACCCAGCGAGGTACTAAGTCTTGCATAAATAAGCGCCTCGAACAATCTCTCCCATCTCGTCTCGCGATATCAAATTACCCTCTCCTTTTGAAGTGGGCTGAGGCTGAGGCTTTGTGGAGCGAGAAATTTCTAAAGCTGCAAGTAATTTGGGTCGCGAACGAGAATTTTGCGCAGACGCGTCGCCTGTTCTATTAGAATAAAGTAATATGAGACATCTGCAGGCGACTGCGATATCGGGCTGTCACGTCGGACATCTGTCCCAGTTTTGCGTCCACGCTTAAGATTTTTGTTTTACTGGGCAAGGGCGCATTCCCACTGAGTATATCACGCATTTTATAGCAGAAATCGCCGAATTTAGTAATTACTGCGAGCTTAGCAGCGCACGGAGAAGTGCACGCTGGTTCTTGATGGTTTTTTTCGTGTGGCCCTTGGACATCGTAACGTACTCTATACGCGAACGCTAATCAAACATTAATAAAAAAAACGGCATTCGATCGAGTGCTATGTTTAGTTAGCGAAGTAGACAGAGCTGTACAGCTGCTTTCTGTGCGTGCACCTAACCTGGTCGGTTAACTTAACCTAACCTTAACTGAGCACTTCCAGCCGTACTTATAGCCTCGTCCCAATATTTGCATTCCAATGGTTTCTTAATACCGCCGTACATTTACCCCCCCCCCTTCCCCTCCCGCTCCGAGGTCTAGCTAAATGCGTCTTTCCCCAAGATGAGAAAAAAAACTTGCCAATTTCAAACCCTTTCCAACTATCGGGGAAAAAATGTTTTAACTCTTGTGTCTATTTCACGTCGGGCGAATGTCGGGCTCATGTTAGGCTTCTGTCGTGCTCTTGTCTGGCTCCTGTAATTGTGTTCATCCTTGATTGATTGATTGATTGATTGATTGATTGATTGATTGATTGATTGATTGATTGATTGATTGATTGATTGATTGATTGATTGATTGATTTTTGCGCCGACGCAATGCAGGCGAAGGGGCGCCGTAGTGGAGGGCTCCGGATTAATTTTGACTACTTGGGGATCTTAAACGTGCGACCAAATCTCGTACGCACGGGCGTTTTTGCTTTCCGCCTCCTCCAGAAAGGAGGCCGCCGTGGCCGGGAATCGAACCCGCTTCCTGGTGCTCAGTAGTGCAACGCCTTAGCCCCTGAGCATTGTGTTCATCCTGCGATATGGCTAGCCCATACTGCAGGACGGCATGAGGATGATTGAAAAAAGGCAGAATTGGAACCTCGTAGCATGATTATTCGCTTGAAAATAATTTCCCGTTTTGTCTCTTTTTTTTACCCCTGCAGAATGCCTGGTGATACCTGGCACGGTGTGGCTCTTGACCAACTGGATGGGCGGAGTACTTCTTAAAGAAGAGTAAGTGCGCTTTTCTGGTTCAGATATTTCTACAGCAAACGGTTAGAATTCGTAGTTTTAAATGGTGCCGGTAGGAGTTTAACGGTACCCATTTTTATTTGAATGCAGAGCGAGAACTGTCTGTTTCGAAGTACTAGCTATTCGTATGAAACACTGGCTTGTATATTGCCTCATCCAGTGTAACTGCGCTAAGTTCAAGTTAATACAGTATTACGAAAGCCAGGAAGAGTTCCGGGCGTCTAACTGACTAATAATCGGCTGGGTATACCAGTGGATACGGAACTACCTTACGGGGAGGTCATTCTTTGTAATGACTGGATATGGATTGGAATCAGCTCATTACACTCACCGTGGGGTTACCCAGGAGGCGTCCTGAGCCCTACACTGTTCAACCTTACACTAAGTGGCCTGACCTCCTGCCTTCCAAGCATGGTTCACGTGTCGATAAACGCGACGATATATGTGTTTGGGCAGATGGTGTGACTCGTCGCCATGTGCGCGCCCAACTGCAAAATGCCGCACACTTGCCAACCTCCTATCTACACGGCCAAGGTTTGAAAATATCCAGCAGCAAATGCGCAGTGCTTGTGTTTACTCGAAAGCCTATGTGTGCTTAACGTTTGTATATCAATGGCGAAAGGGTGTCTTATGTGAGAAATCACAAGTTTTTCGGCATAGTTATCGACAGAGGCCTTTCTTGGAGCGCCCACGAAAATGTTATAAAGAAGAGGCTCCCTGCAGTGGAACATATACTCAAACTCGTCGGTGGCAAGACGGGGGGAACGCCAATGAAGTCAATGTTACAGCTCTACAACGCACTGTTCTTGGGCTGTCTGCGGTACAGTGCTCCTGTCCTTTCGGGAGCGTGCCGCGCAACTACTCGGTCACTTTAGGGTATACAAGCTCAGGCCCTGCGAACCTGTCTTGGCCTACCACGATGTACCTCCACAGCAGCGACCATTGCGCTGGCTCGGAATCACCCTTTGACAACCTTTGTGAAGGTTGAAATACTCAGAACACATATCAGGCACCTCGCCCGTCTACGTGATCATCCCCTCGCGGGAATACCAGCGACCCGTCCGCGGGCGTCGTTCGCAAGGGTAGTAGCTTCCCACAACACCAGCATTCCGTCGAACTATACGCCAGCGATGCGACCGCTCCTTCCGCTGTGATGTGTGATGCAGCCCCGAGTGTGCCTAGATATTCCAGGAGTAAAGAAAAAGCGGGATCTTCCAATACCGGCCCTGCAGCAGCTAACTTTGACGTACCTGCATGAGGCATTCACTGACAGAACCCATATATACACCGATGGCTCGATAACATTGTCGGGTTCTGCCGGCGATGTTATTATACCCCGAATGTCACTGTCCAGCACATTCAAAATAGCCAATCCTTCAACTTCCAGGGCTACAGAACTTACGGCCATCCGTAGCGCGCTTCGCACCATCGAGCAAAATTCATGCCGGAGATTCGAAGCCTGCACTTCAGTCACTCCAGTCAGCCCTGTGCCGGGGACCTGACGAACAGCTACTGACAGAAATAAGAATGTTGTACGCCGTGCTGTCCAGGCGGGTCATGATATCACCCTGCAGTGGCTATTTATTTGCCGCCTCCCTCCCGGAACCGACTAAAGATACACCGAACAACCCTTATTTAGGAAAATAATGCGTACCATCGACCAAGAGAACATTTTAGAGTAAAAAAAAAAAAAGGGTGATGAAAAAACGTTCTGTACAGCTGGGGCTCGAACCCAGGCCCCTCGTTCCAAAATCCGTGGCTGTATTTATTAGGCTAGTGAGGCCGAACGGTGAGGGGGGGGGCGGGGGGGAAGGGTGTTGTAACAGCTGCTCAAGACCATACAGGAGTGCTCGAAGTGAGCCAGTAGGTGGCGCTTCAAGGAACTTCAAGGCCATAGAGCTGACGAAGAGGTGACTGGAGTGGTTAGTGGAGGAAAAGTAGGGAAGGGATGGGTACGCAGGCGGAGTAATCATGCGGACGAGAATTTAAGAACAGCGAGAGGAGAAAAAAGGGGGGTGGGGGTGATGAATTTAAAACAGAAAGAGGGAGAGATGGGAGGGAGGAAGCAAATCTATAGGTTAGCTGGGAGTAGGACAAGTAAACGTAATAAAACAGGCAAGTCGGTTGCTGACAACCGACGCGATTCAAAGGGGAAGCCACTAATCATCATCATCATCAGTGGCGGGCTTGTACCCACAAGAAAGCGGAATCTCGCTTTTGGCGCGGCATGGGTAGGCCGCGAGCGGTTCGCTCCACGGGATAGACAGAAGCCATTGAAAAACGTAAACGTTTCTGATAATCTCAGAACAATTATCTACAACAACGTATACTAAACATTTACGTTGGGCTACAGGTCAGCGAAATCGAAGTGTTTCATTTTTGCCGACCGGTGGCTGTGCGTTTTCATTTCAGTCGTTGCGTTTTATTTTGGCAGAAGGGTTTTCGTTTTCGCTTTCCGGTCATCGCGTTTCGCTTTTGGTCGTTTTGGTATTCACTGAGGTCAAGCTTCGGGAGCCCCTGTCTCCGGAGGGAAGGAGATATAATTATTTATTAGGTTGTGGTATTTCTTTTTTGTTCTTTTTATAGCAATATGCTCACGATATTTGAACCAGGTAGCTATAAACCATTTACACAATATTGTTACGCAGCGGCTGGACATAGGTGACACGGGCCATGGTAGATGATGAGCGATGTACTTGAAATATTTACAGCGCCGTCATGAGAGAGATGGTCCTGGCTGCGCTACCCACACAGATGCTTGTTCTTAAAAGGTTAGGCTTGCTGTGCTCTGATCCACTGTTCACTTTACGTCTCCTTCGTAACATTGCGCCCTCGTAGAAGGTTACCGTCCCGGTCCAGGCAACTGAAACCTTGCGATGGTGGCGATATGGAAAGTTGAGATAAGGACAAACTGCGAAAGATATCCTGGCGCCACAAAAAAGGATGACGACCTTTGTGATGACCGATCCCGAAACCACGATGTTTTCAAGGCAGCGGTGAAGCGTCGGAGGTAATTGGAACAACGTCAGACTAGAGGGCTGAGATCCTAGCACACTTTGGCTGGTCTCGTCTCGCAATGGCCACGGCTGATATTGATGGGCTGTTCACGGGCTGAGGACACGGGGCGTTGGCGGAGGGTGTGGTCGATTGCTGGGGCTACCTGACCTAGCCTCGTACCCTTCAAGCCTGCGCCCGGGCCGGGACGTTGCGAAGTTGGGACCGCGGGACAGGGATGACGCCACAACCTCCACCTGAAATGCTACGGTAGGACTGAGGGGACATGAACCGTGGAAGAAGAAGAAGAAGACGAAGAAGAAGAAGAAGAAGAAGAAGAAGAAGAAGAAGAAGAAAAAGAAGAAGGAGAAGAACAAGAAGTGGAAGAAGGGGAAGAGTGGAAGAAGAAGAAGAAAGTATTTTCATTTGAAGAGCGATGAATTTTACAATATTTACAATGCGGCCATGAGAGAGACCGCACAGGCTGCGTGCCCCAAACATCTTCGCCGTATTCCTCCTGCACTCCTCCACGTGCTCCCTCCTTACTTTCACGGCACACTTCCCTCCTCTCCACCTCCATGCGCCCTCCTCCTCTGAAGCACACTGCCCTCTCCCTTCCCGGTGGCCTCTGACATAATCTCGCCGACTCCACGGATGGTGCATGAAAGCGTCCACGCCAAGGAAAAGAAAAGTACAGGTGTTAGAGGATAACGTTGGGCATAATTCCTACACGGCCAAGTGTTAAAAAGGAACCACGAAACCAGGAAAGCGGCGCCACGCGTCGTTCCTAAACACAGACTATCAGCAAAACAGTGGTCGAAACAGCGCGGTTGAACGATTGAGAACTTATATAGACGTCCAGGTTAAACGAACACGAACCAAAGCAGCATTATTCTCTCTTTTTTTTTCTTTTGCAAGCTAGAATGCTGGGATGCTTTCTTCTGCTTCCATAATTACGGTTTCCACGAAGAGAGGGGAGGGCTCTTTAACTTGCAGCGTTTACACCTTGCGGAGCCAGCCCTGTCATCATGTAATTTGCATCAGCTGCGCGCAATTTCCCCGTTCCCCCCTTCATTAGGCGACGAAATTTGTTGCTTCCAACGCCGCAACCAAGAAAACAAACATTCGGCGGTCTGATGCAGTCAGCTCGGGATCGAGAACGCCGCGTTGCGCCTTCCTCTCCCTCAGCTTTTTTCCCTCTCTCCCTCTTCTAATGCCCACAGCCCGCGCGACTTCGATACTCAAAGCCCGGTTACGGGTGAATCTGGGACGGAAGGGAAGGGGTCGTTAGAAAGAGGTGTGCGTGGCACTGGCGTCGCCCGACCGGGATCGGTGATTAATTTAGGCCTCGCGCTGCCTCGCCTTGGGTTCCCTCGAAGCGTAGGGGCTGCTGCTTCGCTCATTAAAACGACGTTGCAGCGACGTCGAACCGCGCCGCCTGCAGGTTTGTTTCGCCCGCGGTGCACTGGTGTGCTGCCAGGAAGCTAGCGCGCTGGTATAACTGGTTGCTCCGACAATTCGAAAGGGTCGGGTCGTGAAAAAATTGAGTGGGGAATTTGCTAAAAAAATAAATAAAAGAGGGGGGATCGAGGTAGGTTTAGAAGCAGTTGGGGGGTGGAAGGATTGGGGTAAAAAAAGACTGCTGATTCACCGCGCTATTTCTGAAGCAAATGCGGTTACGGCTGGTTCACGCGAGAGGATAAGCCACACCGAAAGGAGAAAACGACCTAGCGAGAAAGTCTTCGAAGGAGACCAGTACTTTGCAATAATCTGGTTTTGCACTAGCATTCCGGCAAGACCATTTAATCACCTGTTAGAACACCACGGCAGTGGGGGCGATGAGGGAATAGCTCCTTTTGAACGTTTGTCTGTTGAGGGCCTGTTCATTCTCTTCCCGGATACAATTAGGCCTATTATAATACTGTATCAGAATTGTAAGTTGGATGGTACAAACGGGCAAGCAAGACATACTGAATTGTTTGCGGATTCACTCGCTGAATAATCTTTTTGCTAATTGAAACAAACGTGCGTTCAGTTAACAGCGATCTGTTCGCTAATTGGCGTTAAATAGGACGAGTGAATGCCAAACGAGATGGCGAATCAATTTCATTTTGTTCGATCTTGAAATTTCATCATTTACTCTCTCTGTGTGATGTTAGATTCATTATCCGTTATTCCTGTTACTTCAAATGCTACACAAGAAGCTGAAATGGCAGTTGATGCAATCGCGAATCGGGAAATCAAGAAGAGCTGCAGAACCATTGGCAGTTATTTGCCCCTTCTAATCAATAATTGCGCAGTGCAGGCCGAAACGGCCAAAATGTCAGATTTTTCTGTCGATATATTTGATTCCTAAATTGACTCTAAAGTAGCTAACGAACATTCGTTTTCAGCTTCCAGTCTGAAAAATGTAATCCGTCTGATGAGTTTTTCTTGTTTTTCCCGGACTCATTTTTTCTCGCGAGTAGAGAGAGAGAGAGAGAGAGAGAGAGAGAGAGAGAGAGAGAGAGAGAGAGAGAGAGAGAGAGAGAGAGAGAGAGAGGGGGAATCAACTTTTATTGAGCCCAATAAAGGTATTGGCTAATGCACGCAGGCACCGGATGGGGTGGAACTCTCTTCACGGGCCCCATATCTGTCCTGGCCCCTGGCTGCCAGCGCGAACTGGATCATCAGGTCGGGGCTAGACAACAAGGTCTCCCATCGCTCTCGGGGGTCGGGTGTGGGAATAGGGGTGGGAGTGGGAGGATCTCAAGAGGCTCGCACTCGGCCAGGAGGTGTGCCAGAGTTCCCCCCCCCCCCTTGTCTTTGCAGAACGGGCAAGTATTCTCGTACCTGTCAGGGTACAACATCTTGTTTAGGAGTGTGGGATGCGCTAGCGATAACGGTCTGGTGTTTTCGGCTCAACTGTGGGTGAGGCCCGGGGAACCTGCACCTGCGCTCTCTGTACATTTCAGTTATTTCTCTGTACCTCGTGACGGGGCGCAGCAGCGCCGGCTCGTCCTCAGCCCGGTAGGACAACTCTCGGGCGTGGTGGTCTGCGAGTTCGTTTCATACCACCTTCGAGTGAGCCGGCACCCACACGAGCTCCAAGGCTCGTCTCGGGGGCCTTTTCTTGGACAATATCGCATGTGCCGCGGGGGACACCCTCCCTTTTCGGAAGTTGGCGTACGCCTTCTTGGGGTCCGTGACTATAATGCGGCTCTCGGATGTGTTAGCGCGAGGGCCACAGCAACTTGCTCCGCTTCGACTGATTGGGTCGTCCGGACCGATTCGCAGGTCACCATGGTGTCTATGGTGGTTACCGCCACCGTAGCCTTGGTTCCGTACTTGGGAATCGCCACGTCCGCGTAGAGGACGTCGAGGTCCTCTTCGAGCTGGTGGGCGAGCCAGAGCGCTGGCCCTTGCGGACCGCCTCCCTTCGTTTTTCCCGGGCTGTATGTTCCTTGGAAGGGGCTTGGTCTTTATGACGTCCCTCCACCCGGGAGGGAACGTCTCAATGTCGGGTTGTGGTTCGATGCTCCATCTCACCTTGCGCAACACGGCCCGTCCATGTTCGGTCTGACTCAGACTGATCCTTTGGTTAGAGAGCTGGGCCTGCACCATCTCGTCCACCGTGTTGTGCCTGCCCATGCCCATAGATTTCTGCGTGGACGAGTAGACGGGCACTCCCATGGCGAGCTTGGTAGCCTTTCTGAGTGTCCAGGGCTTCACGGTCCACCCTCGTCAGCTGGAGGTACGGGCGGAGTAAGTGAATGAACGCCTGCACCAACTTCAGGGCGTCGTCTTCCTTGATTCCTCCGTTCATGTTCGTGACTTTCCTGATCGCCCTCGATATCTGCTCGGAGACGCTCTTGATCTTGTGCGTGGCCAAGAAGGCCTTGCCGTCGTCGCGCTGAAACAGGCCCAGGATGCGGACCTGATACGTGGGCTCGATCTTCGTGCCGTCGATCGGGACGATTACGTTCAGCGGCGGTTCCTTTTTTGGCCTACCAGGCTGCACCATCAACAACTCCGACTTCTGCGCGGCGCAGCTCAGCCCGCAGGTTGTGGCGTACTCGTGAACGGTCGTCACCGCCCTCTGCAAGGCTTCGTCCCACCCAGGCGTTGGAACCCGCTCGGGACGTCCACACAGTTATGTCGTCGGCGTAGAACGCGTGGTCTACGCCTTCGATCTCTTGGAGTAACTTGGGCAGGGGCAGGAGGGCCATGTTGAAGAGCAGCGGCGACAAGACCGACCCTTGCGGAGTGCCACTGTCTGCTAACTCGATCGGGTCCTACGGTTCCTCTCCTACCCTTGTGGTCACCGTGCGTTTGGTCAGAAAGTTCTCGACGTACCCGTTTGTCCTGCGGCCGCAGCCCGTCTTGCGGAGGTTCTGGAGCGCGCTTCCGTGGGACACGTTGTCGAAAGCCCCTTTGAGGTCCAACGGAAGTATCCCGCGGGGTGAGTGTCTCGTGGTTTTCTTGATCAGCAGTTCGTTTAGCTGGATGATGACGTCTTGGGTGCACAGGTGCTGGCGGAACTCGTACATAGTAGCCAGCATCTGGTTCATCTCGTCCAGGAACCCTTGGAGTCACCGGAGAACCATGCGTTCCACGACCTTGCCCACGCAGGACGTGAGCGGGATCGGGTGCATGTTCTCGATTGTCAGTGGTTTGCCCGGCTTGGGAATGAACCTCACTTCTGCTTTCTTCCAGTCAACGGGTAGTTCCGAGCGTTCCCAGGCCAGGTTGATGTGGTCCAAGAGCTCGGCCGTCGTCGCGTCGCTCATGTTGTTCAGGAGTGGGTAGGTAATGGCGTTCATGCCGGGTGCGCTCTTCTTGTTACTCTCGTCGATGGCCGTCAGTAGTTCCGTGGTGGTAAAAGGCTCGTCTAGCTCTGGATTTTCGGGTCCCCCGTATTCTTCCGGCAGCGAGAACAGCCGCGCTCTTTCTTGAGATACTCCACCTACAGGTCTTCGATGAGTCTCTTGCCATCCCCGCCGTAGGAGTTGAGGACCTTGGTGAGGTTTCGGTTCGTGGCCGCCCTACCATTCAGCGGGCCGACCAGGTGTCGCAGGAGGCACCAGGTCTTGCGAGCGCACAGCGTGACCTGCAGGCCATCGCACGTGCTCATCCAGTTCTCCCGGCACAGCTTGGCGGCGTACTCGGAGATCTGCTTGTTTAGCAAGGCTATGCGCTTGGACAGCTTTGTGTTCCTTGCCTGCCGTTTTCACTTCTGCGTCAGGGAGTGTCGAGCTGCCCACATGTGTGCGAGCTTGGCGTCGACAAACGGCGTCTTTTCCGTCGTGGCGATGGTCTGCGTGAACTTATCGAGCGCGGCCTTCTGTTCTCTGGCCCACTCCGCGTACGGTCTTCGACTACACTCCTCGGCCTCGACGGAAGATTCGGCCGCTTCTGCAGCGCACTTGAGCATGTGGTCACAGTCCGGGATCCTCGCCTTGCCGAGCTCCGCTCTGATCTTGGGTCCTCTGATCGTCACGCTCCGGATGTCGTGGTCAGATCCCAGGCTGACATTCTCGTTGCACCAGGTGGCGTCGAGAGTGAGAGGTCCGGAGCGGTGTCGCGGCTCCTGCCGGTTCCTCTTCGGGTCGCTACCCCGGGCTCGTTGAGAAGCGCCAGTTCCAGGTCTTCCATCGCCTTCGCGAGGGCCTTGCCCCGCTTGGATTGATACTTGTTACCCCACGTGGTGTGCGGGGTGCTGAAGTCACCGAGGACCAGGAGCAGCCTGTTCCCCGCCAGCTGCTTCGCCTGGCTCACCGTCTCGTCGAAATCCAAATCCCTGCGCAACGGTCTGCAGTAGGCGCTCATCACGAACAGGTTCCCTCCGCTGCCTATCGTTCTCATGAATATCTGCACCAGGGTGTGTTCACAACCTTTCTGCGCCGTGTGGGGCTGGGTGGCTGCCACGTTGCTGCGCACCAGGACTACCGTCTCTTCTTCCGACGGGTCCGCGTAAGTCACGTATCCCGGGATTCTGGATCTTCCGCGGGTCTCCTGGAGCGCGATCACGTCCGGCTTCTGGTCGAGGCTCTCGATATGTAATTGAAGTTATGCCTATTTATTCTTGATTTCCAGCAGTTCCATTGGTAAAAGGTCATAGTCTGCCCCCTTCACCCCACGGTTGCGTCTATTATTGTTGTTTCTCTTCATCGGCATCCGAGGTCACCTGGAAGCGCCGACTTGCGATTGAAACGGGGCCCACAAGCGCCTTTTCCCTCGCACAAAGATGTTTGCTGATTTCTTGATGTTGACTGTGACAACGAGGACGATGGCGACGATGATGATTATGATTGTGATGATGATTGATGATGACTGTGACATTAGCCATAATATAATACAAAACGGCGGAATCTAGGAGGCACAGGCTCCGTTGTGTAGTCCAGAGTTAAAGCATGAAATGTATGAACCAGAGCAAGATGAGGAAGAGAGAGAGTAGGGGAGTGAGAGGAAGGCAGGAACGGCCCCAAAATAAGAAAGAACAAAAGACAATGGGGATCAGACAATGAAGGACAGAAGAAGTAATATCTAACGGATGGAAAGGTGGCGGAGGAAAGTAAGGTTTAAAGGAAGGGGAAAGGATACAACGAGAAAGGGGGAATAAGATATTGCGGGAGAGGAGAAAGACGTTCAAGACGGCGACGAAGCACGCAAGAAGAAAAGAAGACACAGAATAGTGTCGATGTGTAGAGAAAAAGAAACGAACACGAAGAACAAAGACGAATTTTCCCGCGTGCGTCATTCTCAAGCAGTCAGAGAACCAACCCCAAAACTTGCGCGTCGGCGAGGACGACGCCGCGGTTGGGCGTTGTCCCCGCTTAACATACATATGGGCCCGCTGCTGCCTGCCCCCACACAACGTGCGTTCCTTGCCGCCATCGATTGGTGGCTAGGCAGGTTCATAGTGTGTTCGCTAATAAACAGCCGTCAAGCCAGACACCGCCGCCGTTCCCTTCCGCGTTCTTCGGCGCTGATAAAACTGCTAAAAGAGAAGGGAGGCCCTCGAAATTGAAGAAAGCCGGGCGCTGAAAAAGTGCCCGGCATTTCACTTAGCTTCGTTTTTAATATCAGAACGCCTACCTACATACATCTTCGCTGTAGTTTCTAATTGTGTTTTTCACGACGGGTGTTTCGTCTTCAACAGGCATAAAACTGCGAAAATGTACAAAACCGGGAGGTATAGCGAGTTAGCTCTGAAATCAGCGAAGCGTACATTTCTAACACGAAAATGCATATGAAACCTGCGTACAACGCATATTGCGACTGGCTTCCAGGATTAATGTAGCTTGCCGGCACGCTATGAAAACGTCGTTTATTTGCATATTATGAGAATTCGTTCTTGTACAGTTGACAGTGACATTGTATTTCAGGCGAACGAACGGCGGAACCAGACGCGCTTGCAGAGATCAGCGTCTTAGTGCGCACGCGCTAACTCGAGATTTCTGGCGGACGGGGCCGCTAGTTCAGGGTTTTTCTACAAACAACTTTTTTTGGGAGTAAGCTACCAATTATCAGTCAATTTACAGTCGTTTAATCCTTAAGCTGGTATGTTCAATTATATATGGCTTGTCGCGACCGACATCCATGACACACTCGATAACAGCTAGCCTCGAATTATGCGGGGTTCTAGTACGGAACCCGAGTGAAGTAAACATGTAAACATGAAGTAAACAGTCTTGGAAAGAAACAAGTAGGAGCGTTCTCGGCCGACGTAAAAGACCTGTACTATTAATTAAACTGCGCACAGTTGTTCGTCAGCGCTTGTGTCCTCTGTTCCTTCCTTAGTCCGGCCTTCCGCGCTGTTTTTAAGTGATATGATGTACCAACAATCCCTTTAGTACACTCTTTTGCTAATGTTACCATTTCCTCGAATATAAGCGCACATACCGCTGCGCCTTGTGTAGCAAAATTATGATATACAAGATGGCAGGTTTGTACCTCTGTCCGATTAATTTGAATGAATAAATTAGTGAATTCAGGACTGAGTGAAGACTCCTCCATCGTCGCAATGATATACCAAACTGCTAACACCAAGAGATCTCTCCACAAAGCGTTGTTCTTTGCTCATGTTTTTCGTAATGCGACTCCTTCCGTCCAGATTCTTGGCATTCGCAGAGAATAAATCAGCTGTTTTTCAAACGTGCTTTTTGAGAACCATTGGCAGCACCGATACTGTGGGTCCGGCTATCGCCCCCCAATTTGAGCTTCACCGTGAAGCCGTCGATAATGAGTATATTTTAACTTCTCTCAGTAGTCCTTCACGAAAAACTGATGTTCGGATTACATTCTGTTTTCTTTTTTATGCATTGAAAAAAAAAACGAACGCTTCGTCCCTCAGTGCGTTCAGCCGCAGCAAATGACAGGACGCCCGGGTGGCGTTCGGAAGGGGATGATTTCGCAAGAAACTGGTCAGCAGCGTGGGGCGCAGAGTCGCTCCTTGAGGCACTCCACTCGGCACAGCCCAACTTGCCAAATGGGCTGTCGCCGACCTCGCCGCGGCATTAGCTGCCCCGCCTGCAGCCCTTCTTGTCTCTATTTTTCGCCTTTTTCGATAACGCCCGCTCCCTCCCCGCCGGGCTTAATCCAACATTGATTGGAGATTCCGCCGGCAAGAGTCAATATACGCGGACCACGTCGGCTTAAGAAATCGGCGGGGATGCGGACGTGAGTCGCAGCGCGTTGAGCGAAGAAAAAAAAACAGAAGTAAAAAATAAAATGAGTTAATGCCACGAGAGGACGAGGCGTTGAATTCGGTGTGTGGCTGTCCTGTAATTTCAGCGTAAGTGAACAGCTTTCCAATATGTCGGATTTTACATCCCAAGGCATCCCTACTAAGCTCAAACACATATCGAACCATAGCGTAGATAATCGTGTGAGCAGAAAAAAAGATAAGCCCGGCACAAATTCGCAGTGTCTCTTAAAAAGAAGTAAGGTAATTCGTGTTCATAGGGAAATGCAGCATGTCAAGAAAGTCCTTAAGTTTCTGTAGCTGTTTGGTCGACAGTTAAGAGGCAAAAAGAGAGCAACTCGTTTTTCACGTCACAGCGTGTTGTGAAAAAACGGGGTAGCATTGATGCAGAAATGGGCCATAGATACGGTGGAACACACAAGGCATGCAAAAGTCGCTGTGCATGGCTTGGATGGCCGTGCATGGCTGGTCCGATTGGCACATTTCAGTCAGAAAACAGGACCTTCGTCGGCACGGGGTTGTATTGCTACATACACTAACCCGTCGTCTTCGGTCAAGACCATAACCGCATTGAGGCACGGTTAGAACTCATGCGATCGATTTTTGAGCGAGCTCAGAAATTATGAAACGGCCACAGCCTTCCCCCTTCGTTATGAAATGCCAGATTTACGCCTAATCTCGCCGAAATAGAAGCTATTAGAGATATCTTTTAGAGCGAGAACTATTTTGCTCCAGGTATAAAGTCAGAAATGGGCTCGTAGCGTCCATATGACCTTCAAGCTCAGCCAAGGTCGAGCCAGTGCCTCGTATGGTTGCCGAGTGAAAGCGGTCATCACTCGTTCGTTCCGCTGGGGTAGAGATGCGGAGAGTGGTGTAGGTGGAAAGGGTAAGGGCTCGTGCCATCAGGAAATGATACAAGGGGGCGCTGGCTGCATCAAAATTCACCGCGCGTTCGCGCCTACAGCGCCCACTGCGCCAAGAAGTGTCTGTGTTTCGTCTTTCGGCGCGATAGTGTGCGTGCTAGCAGAGCGCTCTCAGCGCGAAAACGGAGGTTCCAGTCGGCAAGGTTTAACCTCGTTCAACCACGCCGAAATGTCCTAACGCGAAAGTACCCATGTGATGCCTCCCTGGATTTCGCTGGTGTAAGACGAAGCCTCCGCAACGACGTGACCTTTGCTAAGTGGCCTCCCAAAGTGCTGGAGGTGCAGCGTTAGGCTTGGGGAGGGGCGCAGGTATACGACGGCCTGTCGTAAGACATTGCGTTATGGCACCGCTTTTAAGCACAGCATGGTCAACCGATAGGCGAAGCTTGACGCACAACGAATCTGGTGTAGCTTGGTGGGTCGTTAAGCCTAATGTCGGGGCGCCCAAACGTTAAGCCTAAATTTAGGCCTAACAGGTGCGGCTGGTCCGTGCTGTCAGAGTAACAGAGAAATAAAGGGCAGAAACGGGAAAGTGTTACATTGAAGTTTTCACGCCCACATCTTAGGCTACACAAGCGGGAATGTCATCTGCAACTCGAAGCAAGCTGGCTGACCCTGGCACATACTTGCAAAGGTGTACTGGACAGCGGTTCATCGAACGGCTGATATATTGAATTGTTCCAATCAATCAATTAATCAATCAATCAATCAATCAATCAATTATTTCGCAAACACTAGGAGTGTTGACCTCAAGAAATGTGTGAAAACTGTGTGTGTGTGACACACGAGTGCACACACACGCGCGCCCGCACCCGGACGCACACACACACGCACACACACGTGCAAACGCACCCATGCGCACTCACGCGCACCAAATGTGTATGTACAACTCTGTAGCGTGCAACGGCCAAGGACCTTATTATGAAACACACTTGTTTCGCTGCGCGAACCAGGTTTGCTTCGAAAAGAGAAAATTTACTGCACTGCGCGTAAGAGTCGAACCCCCTCACGGCATGTAGCTCACTTTAGTAAGACCTTGTCTTGACAATCAAGAATTCCCGAAGATAGCGGAACCGTTCTTAGCTCCGCAACAAACTGCTGATACAAAACCAGTCTTGTTCAACAATCGTCGTCGAAGGCGATGTGCCATAGTGGGGAGCGAAATAGAGAATGCGCCTTCGCTGGCATCCGCCGCATCGTCTCGGGTTTCACGTTACCCTGATCCGATTATATTTTTCTTCTCTTTCTACGCGCCCTTCGCAACGAAGTGTGTGCGCTCAACCCGCGCGCGCTGCGTACACAATAGTCCCGGTGCGTCGTCGTTCATTTGTACGACGCGCTGGATGCGAGCGTGACTTCTCAACCGTTCAATCTCCAATTCGAGGATCCGCTGAGTGCTGCGTTTTTTAAGCCTCTGCGTAACGAGTTTGTCAACAGCGCTACGTTATTCTCCTTCCGCAACCTTCAACTTTTTTGGGATGTGCGAGTGGACGGCGAGAACAACGGGAAACTAAAAGGACAAATATGAAGACACTTCGGGGCACAGTCTTTCAAAGAAAATGCACCTTCGCAGTTTACAAGGATTTAGCCATACGCGTTTCGAAGGACGTAGAAAGAACATGTTCGGGGTAAAGGTGTCTTTCGCGCTGGGACATGGAGGGTAATTAAAAATTGTCTGAAAAAAACGAGCCGCCCGAAAAATCCGCCAGTCGCAACAATGAACTTTATTTAATTTAAATAGGATTGAAGAAGTTGCGAATTGTTCGGGACAAACCTGATGACGATGTTGCTTATACGCCAGCGTCACCTGATGCCTAAAACAAGTGGTCGTAATAAAGAAGACGCCGACCACAAGACAAAATAAACAAATAACATTTCGCCCCCCCCCCCCCCTTCCCCACACACACACACACGAGAGCCTTGTTCCCGTTTGAGGGGCGGAAACGCCATTGTTTTATTTTCTCTTCTGGTCGGCGTCGTCTTTATTATGCCTTCTATGGTCATTCCCGACCAGACGGGCGCCCGTCGCGAAGCCTGATTAAAAAAAAAAAAAAGTGGTGTCTAAAAAAGACTGGATGGCCCGCTTCCGGATTTCGAGATTGCTTCCGCCGCCGTCTACACGCAAAATTATGGCTCCAAGACCAAAGTTTGTAACCCCGCCGGCAGTCAGGCATATCCCCATCCAATCCGAAGAGGGAGAGAGAGAGAGAAAGGAAGGCCGGAAAGGCCGGGAGGTTAAACAGGTGTAGAGCCAGGTTTGCTACCCTGCACTGTGGGAGAGGGGTTCAGGGGATAAAAGAGAGGGCGGGAGAAGAGGAAGAGAGAGGAGTGGGAAGGCGCACTCTCTAGTCCCGTTTAAAGCCACTATAGTCTTTCATGCAAATTTGTTCCTCGCAGGAAACGTAGAAGGGCTTTTGTCGCCTTCTGTGAAGTCGGTGGGGGAGACCGATGACTTAGGATAGTCTCTACTGTAAGTGGTCGACTGTCCAATCTTCTGAGCGCGGTGGAAAACACGCTCCTCTCCGAAGAGTATTCGGGCGGCGACACAGCACATGCTCTATCGTCTCTTCCGCCCCACAGGCGTCACATTGGGCACTGGTGGCCATCCCGATGAGGAAGGAGTAGGCCTTCGTGGAGGCCACTCGCAACCACAGTCTACAAAGTTAAGTCCACTGGGGTCGAGACAACCCAAACGGAAGACGGTGCTGAAGAAGGGGGTCTTGAACATAGAGACGGTCATTCGAAAAGTCCGGTGTGTTCCATTGCTTCATGGTGATTCTGCGAGCAAAAAAGCGAAGCGACCTCGCGGCATCGGTCCTTGAAAGCGGAAGCAGGATGGTACGTTCGCTGTCGTGGCCTGTACGAGCAGCTTCATCCACCAAGACGTTGCCGATGATTCCGCAGTGGCCTGGAAGCCACTGGAATGTTATTTCATGGCCGTTCCTGATGGCTTGATGGTATTTTTCTTTAATCTCTGTCACCAATTGGTGGAGGGGGCCGTAGCGCAGGGCTGCGCGTAAGCTTTGTAAAGCAGCATTAACGGCAGAGAAGATAGCCCAGTTTTGAGAAGTAGCTCTGATAACGTGATCAAGAGCCTCACGAATGGCTGCGAGTTCTGTGGTCGTCGAGGTCGTAATATGGGCCACACGGAATTGAGTTGTGGCACAATGTGCTGGAACAACCACCGCACCTGCCGAACTGGAAGACGTTACTGACCCATCCGTGTATACATGTTTCCGGTCGTTGTAAAGCTGGCCAGGTGGCTTAGGATTCAGACTAACGTCACCCTGGTGTCGCACCATAGATCTGTCGCGGACTATTTGGTGTGTAAAATCAAAACTTTTGGCTTTATTTGGTCCGAAATATCCATCCGATTTGGTCCGATATATTTGGTCCGAAATATCCATTACTCCTATGTGACAACTGGCAGTTCCTCGGGAAAGTCCGAAATATTCAGCGAGTCCGAATTGTCGGAATCCGAAGAAACAGTCCTCTACTGTATATTTATATTAATAGCAGGCAGATAAGCAGTGTATTTTTACTTAAAAACAGACGGCTGGGGGAGTAACTTCTTGCGATAGCAAACAAAAAAGGCGCTTTAAAAGCAGTATTTTAACAAAAAAGACAAAAAAAGGTCCGAGCTACGGCCTCAGGCTCGTGGACGGCAGAAGTAACAAAAGGTCTCCAGAGATGGCGCAGCGGCCGTCTAAACCCGCGAAAATCGAATTACATTTAGCAAATCTGGATAGTGTTTTTCGCGGGAGCACGGAGGCAAAAAAACTGTCGCCTTTCCACATGCGCATCGAAGCGAGCAGGTAGGCGGCCGATATTTTTTTTTTCCTTCAACAGTCACGCCGGGCGCGGGAACTCGCTTCCTTGAGTGGCTTTACAAAAATAAACGTTCTCAGTAGGGTTGAAGGGTCACGTAAAAGGATGCGACTAACGATGAGAATGGCGTGCTCTCTTTGCACTCCCACTTCACCCATGCCCTTTGATAGTCAATTTGAGTCTTAGTTCAGGGCGGTTAGCTCGTTAAGGGCGCCGTTCTACGCGTCAAACAAACGAGACTTTACTCCGCTATTGTTCCCGCCTCATTTCCTCCCTGCTTTAGAAAACGGCTTTGGCGCGCTTTTCAAACACACCTTCACAAACTCCTCAACCTAAAATGGAAGGGAATGAAAGAAATTTGAACTCAAGGACGGAGGAGGCGGGCGTAGCTTTTGAACCTCGTTTCCACTTTCAAGTGAGCCAATCAGCGCGGCCGCCTCTGAGCGCAAACCGAACCACCGCGGCCTTTTTCAAAGAGACTCCCCCCCTCCCACTCTGGCCGCTAGTGACGAGAGTTTGATGCTCCCAAACCGGCTGCCCTATACTTCCCTATCGCTTTCGCTCGCCGCGCAAACAAACTTAGTTTGGAGTCGGTCTCTATCAACTGCGTGGCGCGGCGGTATCGCGGTTCGACGACGCAAGACCCCTCCCCCCCTTCACCGAATTTCCTATTCTTTCTCGCTTCTTGATTCGTTTCCTATTTTATTTTATTTCCACTTAACTCGAACCCACAGGATTTCTAGGGACTTTTTCGAGAGAATCACGCTCCCTCATTTTCCCGGATCCTCTAATTGCTGCCGCTTCCCACGGTATAAACACTCGTTTACCCGCTTCAAACAGTGCGCGCGTACTCGAGCTATTCTGTGCCTATTCCGACTCTTCAAAGAGGTCGTTCCTCTTCGAGCTGAACCCAAGCGAGAGGTAGAGAAGGAGAGAGGTAAAGAGAGAGAGAGAGAGAGAGAGAGAGAGAGAGGGAGGGAGAGAGAGAGAGAGGGAGGGAGGGAGAGGTGCTTCTTTGAAAGGCAAGGTTCACCCCCCACCAACTCACAGGAATCAGTCACTGTACACGTGTTATTTTCGAAGCAGTCTACAAAGAGCTCGCTGCTTTCTCTTCGACCGCGTTAACGCTTCGTCATGGTTAACATGAAGAGAGTGAAAGCGCCTCGTAAAAACGGTCTCTCCACTCGATTTCACCTAATTTACAAATAAGAGGGAGGTGGAGCGCAAATATCCGCCAGAACCGGCGCGGCCCGGCCACAGCTGTGTCTTCCTATACCGACCGCGGACTTGAGGGGCAGCGTGTATTTGCACTTGTTTCCATGGTGACCCTTCATTAAAAAGGAACCAATGGTGGGGAAAGCTCTTCCTTGAATGGCCATGATTTCGCTGCCAGCTGAGTCAATAGAGGGCGCGACGAAACTTGTTTTCGATAGTGGGTCTTCGAACTAGCTCGTCACTTTTGTGCAGACCGCTTCCGTGGATCCCCTCTCTCATCAATACAGTTCTATAATTGAAGTGGCCAATGAAAACAAAGTCGCGTGTGAGGGCGTCGGAAAGGGGCGCATTGAGCCCGAGCAGTCGTCTGCGAACGCGCTTTCGTCTGCAAACGGACTGTCGTCTGCGAACTATCGTCTGAGCCCCTTTTTCGAGCAGACGACATTTGTCGGCGCTCAATTTGCGTGCGTATACTTTGGCCTCTTGCGTGAGGGCTCAGTATGTTACGTGCTCACGCAAAGTGTGCTTGGTTATGCAGATGCATGCACGCTTGCTACGTGCCTACTGACCCGATTGAATCGTAGTTGGGGTCAAGATACTCAACTTTTCTTTTTTTACATTGATTCGCTACAGCTGTTCGGTGCCGTGTTACGTGGTCGTTTTGCGGCGGATGGTATCCTAAGCTGGGATCGTTGTTGTAGGTACCTTGGGAAGTTCATAACCTACTGAGGGGGTGATTTCTGCAGCACAACAACGAAAAGCACCGGAAACAAGACTGTCTCTCTTAGGCCTAGCGTTCTGTTTCGCGCATTTTCTTACTCGTTCTGCGCACATTTTTACTTCACCGGCTGTCCGCTTCTGAAGCAACAGTACAGCGAAGCTGTCCACGGCTAAAATCCGAGATTTTACGGATTCTGTGTAGAAAGACTCCTCCTAAAAAGTAAGGATGAAAGAGGCATGTGGGAGTGGAAGAGCCAACAAGAGGAGCTAACACATCTCGCCACAGCAAATGCATAGCGCCGCTCACGTCGGAGTTATGTGTCTCTGAGAACGTATGACGCAATGCATAACGTAGTGTGCACCTGATACGGCGGCCAAAGGGAATTTTAGGTGTCAATTTCGCTCCCCTGTTGCTGTGAGAAGGGCACGCGTGATCCGCACTCCTGAAGAGCGGCGTATCCATGAAATACACGTAATTACTAAACGGGAAGCAAGAGCTCTGCCAACCACCATGCATCACAAGCATCGCGGATCAACCACCTGCACAGAGTAAAACGGCCGATGATTTTATTTTTTCGGTTGAATCGGTACATTACAATTTCTGACTTCTTGAAAGAAGTAAATATGATTCGATTCGTCCCGTCCTGATTAGGCCGCCAGGTTTCCTTTATTTGACGGGAAATTTGACGGGATTCTCGTTTCCCACTCTGCAAACTCTACTTTTTTCACCGTGCATGCTGAGAGTAACGAAAAAATCCGAAAAATGTTGCGAAACACATCATAAGCTCAGTCAGCGGCAGCTGTCTACCAATGCCAATTTACTAAATGCCCACGCATATCTGGAGCACCGTACCTCCGTGGTTACTGAACAGAGAAGGAAGCATTCAGAAATTACCTACGTGTCATGCGCTCTCTGAAACCGAACGCTTAGCGTTTTCGAAATCAGTCCGTACTGGAGCAGATACGCTGCTGCTTAGTGTTGCTTCAACATTGCAAGGGTTACGGGGCGACGTTTTAATTATTTAACGTATCCGTACCAGCCCGCTTCATCAAATAGATATCCCAGAGTCCTTCACGCCATAGACTTTCATTCTAGCACGCATATACTAGACGGACATCTGGCCATAGTGTCCAAGGCAGCCCTGCTCCAAAGAGCGTGCCGTGCCGTCTTGCCCTGCGGAGAATTAAGCGCCCCGCCCGTACTTGGCATACCTCGCCAACAAGCTCGAAAGGTGCCTGTGGCTGCATGAACCGTAATTAGTAAGGCAAAATCTACTCTAAGATTCACTGTACGAACAGCCACCGTTGTTGTAGCTACCGCTGTAAATAAAGAAAGTTTTATCCAGTTTGAAGCGTCGGCTCGAACGTCATCGCACCCGCCGCGGTGGCTGAGGCGTTGCGCTGCTGAGCCCAAGGACGCGGATTCGATTCCCGTGGGTCTAGGCCCACTCGTCACAAGTCCACTCGTCATAGGCCAACTCGCCACAGGTAAACTGGTCAGGAATGCCAACTCGTCGCAGGGCATTTCGTACGAGGAATTCTCGTATCACCGGAATATTCGTCACACGGAAAACGTGCATTACGAGCTTGTTTTCTAAAGCGATGTTTCCGCCTGCTATATATACGTCGCCCATTTCAAAATGATGTAGGCGAGCGAGTATTCTTTCAAAGTTTTTAACGCAGGAAGTTAGGTAAATATGCCGCCATACCGAGGTATATTAAAATGATAATAGCCTGAAAATTTGTATTACATGGCACGCAAAAAAAAGTAAACAAATTGTTATAAATGACGCAGTGAACAGGTTGTACATGAAATAAAAAAAAATGTTTGTTGCACTCTCTTTGTACTGCTGCACTATTTGTACTATTGCACTGTTGTCTCGTTGTGTAGGCGTCTTCAACGCTGGGTTGCGACGTTGTTCTCTTCTTCAGTACCGGAAGCGAATGTTGCGGGCAATATTCCGAAGTGTATTGACTGTGGCTCAGCCGTCGTGATCAGCCAGGATTCTTGCGATGCGATCGTTGTCATCTTGGTATGTGCGAACGAGCCGTGGGGGGTGCCATCCGACGAATACTACTACCACCACCGTGAAAAGCGCCAACGGAACAGGTTAACAAAAGGCCCCACAATATTTTTTGGCTTGGGCTGGCCCGAATATGCATTTAATGCAGTGAAATAAAGATTATTATTATTTAAATACAATTGCCCGCCGCGGTGGCGCAGCTGAATATGACGTTGTGCTGTTGAGCCCAAGAAAGCGCGTTCGGTTCCCGGCCGCGGCGGACGCTTTTCTGATGGAGGCGAAAAGCGAAAACGTCAGTGTGTTCGAGATTTCGACGCGCGCTTATTAAACATCCCCAGGGGGTCAAAATGATTTCGGAGCCCTCCACTACGGCGCGCCTCGTCACTTGTGTAGCGTCGGCGCGTTAAAACACCACAATCAATAAAATCAACAAATAAACAATTTCAAACCTAATGCAATGCCTCGTGGTGTGTCTTTCAGTGTTTACATAGAAATAAATCCTCCAGCTTAGCTATGGTTCAAGCCTTGCGCGAGTTGGTGCAAGCTTCGCCAATTTTTTTTATTATTATTCGCAGACTGAAAGGGTGGGTGCGAATTGTATGCAAGGGCAGGTTATACGCGCCAAAATACGGACGTACACCACCTCAACACCGCTGACGATCAGCACTTGAAGAAGTGCAAATCGCCCTGACCTCTCCCCCCCCCCCCCCTCCCTCCCCAGCAAAAGAAAAAAAGAGAACAGATCTTTATGCACACCTGCTGCTCACACAGACCTCGGCACGCCCTCCTAAACAGCCGTAACGAATTTACCATTGTAGAAACCAGCCTCAGACCGGCGTTAAACGCCAATTCCCGGTCAGGGCAGGGCTTCTAGGCTTTTGTTCACACGGCCGTGGTGTAACGAAATCCATGTGACGAGAAGGCACCTCGTACGAGAGTTCCTATCTCGAGATGGAACTGTACGAAAAGGCCGGTGTGACGAGTTGGTATACGACGAGTTTTCCGGTGACGAGTGGGCTTGTGACGAGTGGGCTCGTTCCCGATTCCCGTCCACGGCGGCCGCTTTTCTGATGGAGGCGAGAAGCAAAAACGCCCGCGTGTGTACGAGGTTTCGGCGCGCGTCAAAGATCCCGAGGTGGTCAAAATTAATCCGGAGCCCTCCACTGCGGTGCGCCTCATCGCCTGCGTTGCGTCGGCGCGTTAAGCCCTACAATCAATCAATCGAACGTCGTCGCGCATAGCAATAGTCCGCCGAACGTCAGCGCATGGATGCTCGCTTCCCGCTCCTCGAGACCACCGCGCCCTCTATCCGTGGGTCTGGGAGCCTGCTCCTACCTCTGTGTGACGCAAGACCTTCAGCAGACGGACGGAAAGCCTCAACCTAGAAGAGCCCCGCCGTTCTAACACGTGTGATCCGATGGGATTCGAACCATGGTCTCTAGAGTAGCCGCCCGATGCGCTACCCCAGTACTATCTCGACACGTTGGCAGCAGCAGAACAAAAGTTGTTGTTGCTTTCTCCGTTGCACATACTCGGGGGATTGACCAGGAATCGGGAGCTTTGAGTGGCTAATGTGCCCGCATCACGAGGTTCACAACACTACGAATTGGAAACGTTAAAGTCGTCGAGTAGTGCGTAGCTGCGCGACACCTGAACTTGATGGCACGCGAGTAGAACAGGTGCACATGAGCCGCGTAGATCCCTTATTTCAGGAAAGCTATGGCGTGCGCCAGTCTACCTGGTGACACTATTCGCGCCGTAAGACGTCGAGCCTTGGACGAGACGAACGCGACATGGACTGTCCCCCCCCCCCCTCACTTCCTTCTTCCCTTTCTTTCTCCCTTCCTATCCTTTGAAACCTCGACTTCCCTTCCTTGGACTGGGTTGTATGAGGGTGAACTCCCCGATGAGCTCAACAATATCCCCAGTTCTTTTCTCGTCCCTGCTGTCTTAATTAATAAATCACCACCACCAGACGAAAAATGGCAGCATCTCCACTCCGTGGATGATGGCGAGGGTGCGGAGTACGGGGACTCGAAATGACATCCAAGTTGCGTCCGAAGTGACATCTGATTTGCGCCCCGACCGTCATACAATTTGAGCTGTGAGTTGCACCTTGATTATTCCCTAAATGAAACTGCAACTAGCGGCTCACATCGAATTTCACTTGATTCTCGCTTGATGGTGGTGTGCGCACGGATGGACGCGGGCGGGCATTGAAGGTTCTGAGGTACTCCGCACCGTTACAGGCAAGGGAGTAAGCCGTTTGACTCTCGGCTACTAACTCACGGTCGTATGGGTAAAACGACTGACACTAACTCTGTCTGGTGTACCAGACACAGGCTCGAATCCTGCCGGTGCCTGTGTGATTTTTTTGCGATTGTAAATGCTATGCGCACAGACGCGGACGGACATTGTGCTGTCCTAACCCTTTCCTGCCCAACAAAAATACTTTAGAAAAAATGGCCACAAGTAATTAAATTTTGTGTATTTACCCCTTACTAATGATGCTTCCACAAGTTAAAATGGAAAGCTCAGAGTATTTCACACAGAAAACAAACCCACACATATGTGTGGGCTGGGCTTTTATTCGTATGATCCGCGCATAGTAAGAATACCTTAAAAACGGCATCAGGCGCAGAAAAACTGCATTTTTACGTATTATTTATAAGTTTCATATTGTTTTCACGAGTACTTGCATTATAAATAGGATTTTATGAAAATAAATAACAATGATGTTTTAATTAATGTAATTATAATTATAATTAATATTATTATCACAAGTAATTACGGAATTAGTTCAAGGTTAAGGCGCCAGAAAACATTACCAACGAGCGAGCCAGCACAAAACCGCGAATAATTGAGACACCAAGAAAGCAAGAGAGAGAGAAATAACTTTTATTTGTCCAGTTTGTGGAGGAGAGATAGACCTCCACCGTAGACGTCGGCCAGGAGCCCTTGGGTCCTAGCAGCGTCTTCGGCTAACTGGACGGCCCAGACTTGATTCGCCGGGTCTGAGCTGAGCAGTACGGTCTCCCACTGCTCATTACTGCTAATTCTGCGGCTCTGAGGAGTCGCCTGAGGACATGCCCATAATATATGTGCAAGATCGGCCCGTTCCTTGCATCTCCGACATTTATCTGAAAACTGTCCAGGATAACAATGACTATACGCGACGGGGTTCGGGTACGAGTTCGTCTTAAGAAGCCGCCAAACCACAGATTGCCTTTTACTGAGGGATGGATGAGTGGGTGGGTAGCGGGCTCGTTCAAGCCGGTAATGAGTAGTCAGCTCCCTGTAAGACACAAGCCTGTCTCTGCCCGTCCAGCGGAGCGAGTGAGCGTCTGGGTCAGAAGTGTCGACGCCAGCTCGGTCGGTAAAACCTCGAACCGCATCGTGCGCACACTCGTTTCCGGCCAGGCCCGAGTGGGCCGGTGCCCATATCAAGTATATCTTCCCGTTCCGCTCGTCATGGGATCGAGATTTTAGGATTTGGGACGCTTCGGGTGAAATTCGCCCTCTCGAATAATTTAAAATAGCCGACTTGGAGTCGCTAACAATGAATTTAATTTTTGGAGAAGCTGTCATCGCCAGGGCAATGGCGGCCTCTTCACCCACCTCTGTGTCCGTCGTGCGGACCGAGCATGAGGCAATTGAATCCCCACGGAAATTGATCACTGCGAGGGCCATGGCGTCGCGAGCAATGTAATCAGCGGCGTCTACGTATACCACGTCCTCTGATTTTTCATATCTTTTGTGTAGGGCTTTGGCCCTGGCCTGTCGCCGCTCTTGGTTATGTACGGGGTGCATGTTTTTCGGTAGCGGTGGTATGTGCATGCGATCCCCTATTTCCGCTGGTAGGTCTATTTTGGCTCGGGGTATCCCTGCAGGAAAAATGCCAAGTGATTTGAGGATATGTCTGCCGGTTAGACTCTGGAGAAGTCGCTCCCTCTGTGACAGCCTTTGAGCTTCGATAATCTCGCTGAGGGTATTGTGAAGCCCGAGTGCCTCGAACCGTGCGGTTGGGGCTGTTAACGGGATCCCTATGGCCTGTGTATAAGCCCGCCTTATCATGGCATTCAGCTTGGCTTCTTCATCGCGCTTCAGGTGCAGGAATGGGGCGACATATGTTACTCTACTAATGACGAAGGCTTGTACCAATCTCACGAGGTTGTGTTCTTTCATCCCGTGGTGTCGATTGGCTATTCGTGAGATCAGGCGAGTTGTTTGGTGTACGCTCTTTTCGAGAGCGAGTATGGTCTCTGAATTGTGTCCGTTGGCCTGGATGCGGAGGCCCAGGACTCGGATACTTGAAACTGTCGGGATGCGTTGGCCTCCGCATGTAAAGAGCTGGATGTCCGGAGGTACTGAGTCTGTCCGGCGTCCCCTGCTAGTCGGGCGATAGAGTAGAAGCGCTGATTTCTCTGGAGAGCAGTTCAGGCCACGAGGGATCACGTAAGTTTCTATTACCTCTATTGCCCTTTGTAGTGTGTCTTGTATCTGTCCGTCGCTTCCACCCGGAACCCACAGCGTGACGTCATCTGCATACAGGCTGTATTGCAAGCCGTGAATGTTATCCAGGAGTTCGGGGAGGCCAATCATGGCTACGTTGAACAGGAACGGAGAGAGGACAGAGCCTTGCGGCGTCCCCCTGCTCCCCAGTTCCAGCGTATCCGATTGAATACCCCCTACGCTGAGCGTAGCCGTGCGGTCCGAAAGGAAGTTGCTAACATAATCGTATGTCCTTCGGCCTAGACCCAGTTTGGTTAGGTTTTCGAGGATGGCCGTGTGTCTTACGCAGTCAAATGCTGAAAAAATTATTTATCGCTAGCGCTGCAGTGCACGTCGCACGAGCCCGCCAGCCTATACCGCCCAGCAAAATTTTCGTAACGACGAAAGCCCAGCCCACACATATGTGTGGGTTCATTTTTCAAGCGTGATGACGGAACGCACACGAAGGGAACGGGTGTATTTTTTAGCCGATCGTGTTTTTCCAAGTCCTGCAAGTCGTGTCTTACGCTTGTTATTCAGAAAATATGAGAATAGCAAGAAGAAATGTCAGTTTTCATCTTGAAGGCGGCTAGCGTAATCGTGCCTGCTGGGGCGCCATTTTTAATGTGCGATTTCTCGCCCCCTGGTGGCAAAATGAATGAACTACCGAAACCAATAAAGTCCCGGAAGTGTTCGCAGCGGCTACCCAGGGCTGTGAAACCAAAACCGGAACAGGCGCCACTAAGTAAACGAATTCGTTGACCCACACGTTTGTGTGGGCTGGGCCGTAAAGGGCTAAGGTACTCCGCACCTAAAAGTATCGCCGGGCTTTCGCCTTTAAAGCACGTATGCAGACTGAAGTGCACAGAGGAATTTTTCTTCTTCTTTGTGTCGCTTCTCCGTCGCTCTTCCCGTCCGTAAGGATCGCGTGCGTTACAAAGTTCCTAGTTAGCGCGGGCTCGGAAAACAGCGACGCGAACGAGCTGGCTTTGTCGCCGCATAACGGGCCGCCGAATCTACGATCGGACAGGAGCTAATTTCGAGTCTCGCTGCGCTTCAGTGGAGAGAAGGAAGAAGGCGAAGCCAGCTAATTCTCTAATCCTGACACCTTGTTTCTCCGCCGTCTGCTGCGGCGAAGTCAGCCGGCGCTCCTTCCTTCGTTTCGCTTCCCGCCCAAAAGCGACAGTATGATTAAAAGTTAACGAAGAGGGAAAAAGAAAGAAGTCGTCGGAGCTAATCTAGATTTGAAAATGGATTGAAAGTTGTCGCGAGCGGCCGCCGACCAAGCATACCTCTCACTCCATGTTACAAAGTCAAAAAAAAAAAAAAAAAAAAAAGGGGACGGGGGCATAAGTTGAGAAATCGAACTCACCCGCTTCAGAACTTTCTTTCTCTTTCTATTCTATTTTTGTGTGCGGGGGAAGGGCGATGTGTTCGTAAGTTTTTGGTTTTAGCGTGGCCTTTTCTGTGCTTCGGGGGAGGAGAAAGAACCAATGCTACAAGTTGGAAAGGGAAAGAGCGCCGACTTTTGCCCCGGTCCAAGAAGTTAGGTTTTCTCCTGATCTGGAGCACATACTCTCACTTCGTTACGGCAAACTTAGAACGGAATCGAAACAAAGAGCAGTTTGAGCTCGAATCAGGTCAAAGTTACTCGGGAGAGATAGAAAGACAAAGATAAAAAAAGCAGCACCACCAACGCGGAAGCAAGAAAAAATGTATAAAGCTTCAGGATAACGTACGTTCTCTAAGCCAGCGAGAGAGAGGTTGTACGTGACCCTCGCCGAGAGCGAAGTGGTTTCAGCGAAATGGCGTTTCGGACCCTTGGCAACAAGCTCATTAAAATACTGATGCGGCCACTCTAATGGGAGGTTCAATGAGTAGGCTGACGGGCACAGCCGGGCCCACGGCGAGAGGGCGGCGATGTAGAAGGGGAAGTTGAAAGATTCAGCGAGATAGAGAGAGAGAGAGAAAGAGAGGAGAGACTTTATACCGCGGCCAACGCTGTTCGCGAGCGCGTCCGCCGCCCAACAGGCTTACTTGCATAGCCCGGCCAATCTAATTGACCTGCCGCGCTAGCGGCCGCCATGCGCCATTCTCGAGTGAGCGATATCAGAGTCGAGAAGTGAGCGCGCTCAACCTTCCCCGCCTCCCCTCTCGAGTTTACCAGAGTGCATTCAATGCCGCTGCTGGCACCGCTAAGAAGAGAGCATTCGACGCGCTTTGCACCGTGGCGACTCCCTCCTCCTTCTCCTCTCCCTCACTCATGCTCCGCCGATCACCGGCTCTTCACGGCAGAAGCCCCGCCTCACGAGGCTTAGGTGTCAGGCACGGTTAGTCTCTGCCCTAATCCCCGCTGGACTAGTCGGCCGTGATCGCGTTGTGCTTTCTACTAATCCCTCCCCAATCAAGCTAACCAATTCTACTCCCGAGTAACGTGACAGGCGAACGCGTTCGAACTGACGTAGCGGGGGCCGGATTATAAAGTTCTCGTCGCAGCTGAAGCGCGATGTTTAAGATCCGCTGTAGAGCCCGCCGTTTGTTTGGGATGCGCTGATTCGTGCAGCGTGCGTACGGCCTGGAGCGAGCGACGAAGTATTGGGGGGTGTTAAGACGTTAAAAAGCATTCGTTCCATCTTCGAGTCCTTTGAGGCGTGCGCGGACTTAACGAGCTGGCTCGGAAGGACCTCGCCAGTCGACGGGCGAAGAAGATTAAGACGGTGTTGTCGTTGTGAACATGCTTAGAGTGTACGTAATCGCTCTCGTAGTCTGAATGTCATTATGCGCGTTCGTAACCGCTGACCTTTCGGGTTATTTTTTTTTTTCATTGCGGTTCTTGCGCATCGTTCCCACTTAGCGAGCTTCTTGCCGTTAGCCGGGCGGTAACGTCTGGTCTGTTATTCATGACTAGAGCCGCGCTGCGAAGTGTTTGTTTATTTGCTTGAGAGCACACTAAATGCGAGAAACAAGTCCCCCTGTGCCAGTGGATTAGCGTACGCACAGTCTGCAGACAACTGCGGAAAAAGGTCTTTCATGAGCTAGTCAAAGGGTGCGTTCCAATTTCCCCCTTTAGACGGCTTCGTTGCCGTCTTCGCGTACAGTCCCTCATGTTAAGCCCCATTCCAATTCGAACGAAGCAGTCAACGGGGACTGCTTCGAATAGACAGCATCGAAGTCGGCGACGATGCAGGGATGCAGGCTACCTTCCTGTCTAAACTACTGAGAGACGCCAGCGCCATCTTTTTGAGTAACGTTGTAACAAATTAACTTGTTGTTTTATTGAAATATTTAGTATAATCTACTAGTGGTAAAGATACTTTTGCTTATTTCTTAAATCACATAATGTTTGTAATAATAACGGTAATATTATTTACGAAACCTGTGGCTTGCGTTTCTCAACATGTCTGCTTCAAAGTTGTCGCCTGCGTTGGTAACCGCTGCGCCGTTCCAATTCTGCTTCCTTTAGACGTCTAATTAGACTAATTCGTAACCTGTCTACCAAGCTGTCCGCGATTTGAAACGCAGCCAAAGTCTTTGCCGAAGTTATCCCTCTAAGGATTACAGTTTTGCAGCTGTCGCTATTTCGCCGTCCGTCCCTAACGACTGAAGCGCCTCCACTTCTCTGTGGCGCGCTGCGAAGTGGGTCTACAAGAGAGCAATCTTTATGGGGTAAAAGTTGTTCTTCATCGTTCCTTCTGTAACCGCATGTTAAAGTGTTTGTGCCTGAAGAGGAAAGTTAGAAAGGATGATGTGAGTTCAAACGTACGATGCCCCAGCTTCGGAAAGCAGCGAGACAGTCGCTTGAGTAGCGAAACAAAATCACTCGCTCTGAAAAGATCCTCCGGCGTGGTGGCCATCAATGCTTTTTATCACTGGCTTGCAGATAACGTCATGGCTAAACAGTGCGTCGTGGAGGTAGTTTTGCTATACGCCGGTTGGGTTTCTCAAATGAACTTGAGAACCTAAAGTGGCACCATCACATCGAAACAATTTGCGCTAGGGCACTTAGAAAACTGGGATACATAAAAAGAACACTCAAGCGCTCTACCAAGGACTGCAAATTAACCGCGTACAAATCGCTCGTCCGACCATTGCTAGAGTACGCCTCAGCGATATGGACACTTGACATAAATATGCTCGAGGACATACAGAAAAAAGCAATACGGTTTATTTTTGGCCGGTATGACCGCAATTTTTCTCCCTCAACTCACGCATGGTCATTGTCGTTAGAACCCCTTGCTTTTCACCCGCCGCGGTGGCTCAGTGGCTAAGGCGTTGCGCTGCTGAGCACGAGGTCGCGGGTTCGATTCCCGGCCGCGGCGGCCGCTTTTCTGATGGAGGCGAAAAGCAAAAACGCCCGTGTGTACGAGATTTCGGCGCACGATAAAGATCCTCAGGCGGTCAAAATTAATCCGGAGCCCTCCACTACGGCGCGCCTCATCGCCTGCGTTGCGTCGGCGCGTTAAACCCTACAATCAATCAATCAATCAATCAACCCCTTGCTTTTCGACGCACACTTGATCGTATCACTCCGCTACATAAGACTGTACACAGCCGCAGTTGCATTAAAGCACCGATTACGTTTTGTCATTCAGCACGACGAGCCACGCACCGATCTCACCCACTCAACATTGTTCCCTTCCATATTTTGTAATATGTACCCACTGATATGTACCCTGATGATATGATAATAATATGTACCCTGAGGATAATATAACCATATTTTGCAATATGTTTTAAATGCTTTGTATGTCTATGTGGTGTAGCTTGAAGGAGTACTGACACGAAATTTTCGTGTTACGTTTTTTTCGCTGCTATGCGTGCCTACCAGCCCACTAATCATAGAATGACAGATTAGACGGTCGAGCGCAGCGTAAACATTCATTTACGGCGTCGTTTATTCGTGCCAGTTTCGGTTTGGACTGAAAAACGCCGAGCGGCCGCCATAACAGGATGTATCACATGACGTCATCATTCTTGCCGCATCGCTGCCTCTCTGGAAGCGCGCGCGAGCGAGCGCACGCGCGCGCCCAGACCGGCCGAGGTCTTCGCCGTCCCCACAGGCCCGGGCAGCATGACGTCAGTCCCAAAACCATGACGTGTACACACGCCCGAGCAGCGCGCGCCAACCACAGCCAGCGCGTCGGCTTTGTCACGGGAGCCCCGACGTCGGCAGTTTGGGGCAAGTAGCACATGATGTCATGTCGGCCCGCTCTGGGCTTTCTCGTGCGGGTGAAGATTAAAATGGATTTTAAATATGTTTCGTTGAACTGTTGCTGTTGAAACTTGCTGGGAGATATCTCCCGATAAAAAGGAAGCGTTTTACATAGTTATCACAGCTTTGAAATTTCGTGTCAGTACTCCTTTAATGTATGTTCTTTTCTTTTCCTGATGTACCCACTCCTGCTATGTCTCGTGTATCGAGACAGCAGTATCTGTAAATAAATAAATAAATAAATAAATAAATAAATAAATAAATAAATAAATAAATAAACTGTTTCAACGCATCCCCTTTTTGAAGCCTGATCACCAATTTGCGACTGGAAAACTGGGCTGTTTGGATTGGGATGCTGCGACTTAGGGAGTCGAATCGAGCTGTTCGGTCGAAATGTATAGGAAGGGAACTGGCCAGACGCGAATGCTCTCATGCCCCCACTTTTGTTGACAACTTTGTCCTTATTCAACTCTTTCGCTACTTCCTCACTTCAGTCGTTCAGATTGACTTGCCGGCGCACGCCTTTCGTATTCAGACATGAGACGTACACAAAAGTCGTGCTTTGCTCATTCAAGACTTGATTTCAGCCCGGTCCTGTCTTAGATACGATATAGGGTGACATGAAGGTTCAATTTCGGAAACTTGAATAATGTTTCAATTATTTCTATAGCAGGTTGAGCGCCAGTCGTTCGCGAAGGTGAATCGCTTGGTCTACGTTGAGAAGGAACGCAATGACTTTTGTTCTATTTCTCGTTAAAGATATTAAGGTGGCATTAAGTATAATAGCCGGAAACGCCCGCACCCTTCCCTCACTCACTCACTTACTCACTCGCTCGCTCACTCGCTCACTCGCTCGCTCACTCACTCACACACTCACTCACTCACTTACTCAATCAATCAATCAATCAATCAATCAATCAATCAATCAATCAATCAATCAATCAATCAATCAATCAATCAATCAATCAAATCCTTCTGGTTGACCCACAACTCAATTCCACCTTCTGCCGCGATGTGTGCGAGCTTCAGACGATGCCAGGGCGGTCATTTTTCTTTCGTCCGATCGCTTCCCCCGACATCTAACGGCGTTCACGAATGACCAAGCATCGAGAGACTCTCCTCCTCAATATTCCATCGGGACCGCTTTGTTCCGCCGCTGAAAGCGAAATCTTCGAAAATTAGTCCCAGCCGCCGCATGGCAGCAATTCTTCCTCTCAACGGATCCTCTTTGTCGACGAGCTGCGCAACGAGGATGAATTGAACTGCGTATAAAGAATGGAGCAAAAAATGAGGTGAATATAAATGCGAACGTCGTTCCGCTCGCAGCCACCAGAGAAGTTAGTAATTGCCTCTCCAGCTCACTACCCCGGTTGTGTTTCTATGTCGCGTTGAACTCATCGCGCGCGTATCACTGTACAGTCACTGCATGGCAGTGCGTACATACCTGCTCGTTCTTAAAACTTCCACTCAAAAACAAATTTGTGAAAGAATTGAAAGAAAGAAATAAAAAATATTTTCGCCGCCAGGGGCACTACTACTGAGCCCATACCAGTTACGTAGGATATGAAATGAGCGCCGGGAGACGTGCCGCACCGGAGGACTAAAAAAAGAAAAAAAAAAAGGAAGTGGGATGGAGGTGGAATGGAGAGTTGAGAAGCGTCGGAGAGGATGGAGAGGGCCATTAAAACGAACCATCCTAATTACACGACTCTCTCGAAAAGAGCAAGATCGTGGGATGTAGAAAAAAGAGGAGTGGAATTCGGGAAGAAGGGATAAGCGAGCGAACGAGGACCACCGGCGCCGGGGAAAACAACGCAACGAGGGGAATCGAACAGTCAGCCGATTGAGAGCGTAGAAGAAAGACATATCTTCCGAGTGTATAACCTAATTAACTGGAGGTCTTTCGTTTTCGCTTTCGAAGAGGAAAAGTAACGACGCGACGAGGAGAAAATGAGGAGGGATTGGGGAAGGGACTCTAGTCAAGGCGAAGGGGCAAAAAAAGGGGCACTGGGGAAGAGTGGGAGGAAAAGTATGTGAACCTTGCCGAGAAGAAAGTGATAGAAAAATGGAATGAGTGACAAAGGGAGGAAAAAATGGGGAAAAAGGGATCGCGTACGCGGATACTTTTGTGCTCGATCAATCTTTCTAGGCAGCGGTCGGCGGATGATGTTCCTCTGCTTCCCCGGTCATGGCTCCACCCGCTCTTCCCCGTCACCCACCTCCCCGATGATTTATTGCAGCATCACCTGAAGACTCGGCTGAATGATTCGCGGCGGATCGTGGTACCCTCTCTTCCCCATCCCTCTTCTGTTGCTATTTATCTATTCTTCCCATACACCCCGTTCTTTCTTCTTCCCTGATGGACTCGGGTGTGGTACGTGTGTTTTCCTTCCATTTTCCCGAACATACCATACGACGGGTCCCTTGGGTGTGCTTCGTACCTGGTCTCTTTCCCCTCCTCCTCCCCCCTCATCTAGTCGGGGGTTTTCAGCGCCGCAATTTGTACGAGGAAACATAGTGCCCGTCACAGTAATTTACTTCAGACCGTGCTTCCTGTGCGAACGGTGATCGGCGTTTGTTCGGGGAGCTAGATGTGTGGTGGCCGGTTTTACCTCCAAAGCTGTTTCGGGGACGCTAGCTGCCATCGAGGTTACTCAGTTTCGCGTGAACTCACGAGTAGCGACAAGTGTCACTATTCGTACGGTGGTCTCCATCATTGGAAATTTGGGGCGTTTATGAGAAAGGGTCTGTTTACGCAGGTGTAGGCGAAGTGCGCGTAATGTTCCTAAGCCTTGGAAGGCCGCGCTAAGGATAGCACTGGTTGAAACAAGAAAGTTATTTCGTGCATGATTTATTCAATGTTTAAAAAAAGTGAACTTGTGAAATGGCTGGGTCTAGAAGACAAGCATGTGCTAGGGGTCTCCGGAGTAATGCTTACCACCTACACCTTCCAATGTGCGTTGAAAATGATGTATATAGGGAATTTTACGTATAACCCCTGTACTTGAACTCCGGTGTAACAAGGCCTGGCAGTAACAGAATTTTCCGCCTAACAAGATAATTAGATGATTCAATGGAATAACCCTATACATGAAAGCGCGTTGTATCTCCCAGAGAGAAAAAAGAGCAGCGCACCAGCAATACCATATGGAAGCAGTAAGAGCTCTTGAAATAGTAAGAGGGAAGGAGGAAGGAAGGAAGGAAGGAAGGAAAGTTAACTAGAGTCTGGTTTGCTATCCTACACGCGGGAAAAGGAAAATGGGCACAAAAGGGGAAGGGGAGAATGGAAAAAAGTTACAGGTACGTCCAGCGCTAAAGCACTAGACGTTCAATTTCAATTATTGTAACTGGAGTCTTTCAGTCTAAAAGTTAGTCGCCTGTAGGAAGCGTAATAGTTCCTTAGTCGCCTTCTGAGGTGATGACAGAGGAGGGCGATGACATAAAATCTTCTCCACCGAAAATGGCCGCCGAGAGTCTAAGTTCCTCAGTGCTGATGACAGCTTCTTCCTTGCAGGCGAGTAGCGTGGGCACTCGCATAAAACGTGGCGTATCGTCTCCGGCGTGCTGCACATTTCGCACTCCGCCCTTGCTGCCATTCCTATCAAGTATGAGCGAGTATTTGTGAATGCCACCCCCAGCCAGAGACGGCAAAGAAGAGTTGCGTCAGACCGTGGGAGGCCTAGTGGAAGGGGACGTTGCAGGTGCGGGTGAAGGGCACCAATACGTGCACAGAGAAGGAAGGAAGAAGAAAGGGCGGGAAAGCTGGGAGGCTAACCAGGTGTAGAGCCAGGTTTGCTACGCTGCACTCGGGGAGTGTGGTTCAGGGGATAAAACAGAGGGCGGAAAAAGAGGAAGAGAGAGGAGTGGGAAGGCGCGCACTCTAGTCCCTTTCCGGGCACTATAGACGTTCATGCAAGCTCGTTTCTCTCAGGAAACATAAAAGGGCTTTCGTCGCCTTCAATGAAGTCGATGATAGAGACCGATGACTTAGGATAGTCTCTACTGGAAATGGCCGATCGTCGAGCCGGCTGAACGCGGTGGCAAGCACGCTTATCTCCGACGAATCTGTATACCATTGAGGGAGTGTTGTTTCCCGGGCAAGTCATGACCTCTTCGGCGGCTGAGGTCGAGAACTGCAAAGTCATTTAAAAGTGATTGATTGATTGATTGATTGATTGATTGATTGATTGATTGATTGATTGATTGATTGATTGATTGATTGATTGATTGATTGATTGATTGATTGATTGATTGATTGTAGTGTTTTAACGCGCCGACGCAACGCAGGCGATGAGGCGCACCGTAGTGGAGGGCTCCGGATTAATTTTGACCACCTGGGGATCTTTAACGTGCGCCGAAATCTCGTACACATGGGCGTTTTTGCTTTTCGCTTACACCCCTTTAAAAGTGACTCCCTCGTAATTTTGGCTTTATACGTGAACAGAGATCTCGGTCAGGCATTATTGCATATAAAAATCCGCATGTCTGTGAGTGCAGATTCATGCACGAGATTATTTTGTATTTTGTCATGTTCATCACGATCTGTCAATGCAAGCCGAGCACAATAGACAATGCAATACATACAAATTTAAGTCAAGTACAGTAAACTATAACATAAATACAAAGTTGTAAACCAGTTTTATGAGTACTGGAAATGATGAGAATGAGAATAATGGTTATGCTCATGTTGATAAGGGTGATGGTCTTGATGACGACAGAAATGTAAAGTGTCTGAGTGAGGCGTCCCCAACTAACTCATTGTCGGCAGCCCACTAGTGGCAAAAGGGGCACCCCGTAACCAGCACACAAGTTAATCGTTGATACTCAAAGAATTTGACGCAATTTGGGCTTTCCCTTTAAAATGTTATTGTGGCGTGTGGCATGGAGTACCATCCTAATTCTGTAGGCTGAGTTTAGGCTTTGCGTGAAACCTGGTAAAGAAACCAACAATCGGGACTACTTAAGAATTTCGCCAATGCGAGGTTAATTTAACTAGCTTACGTTGTAGAGTTCCACAGCTCAACTTCTGTATGCGCCGCTCTGGTCTCACTTCCTCTGGTCGTTGAGCTCTTTGTGAGGAACCTGAAACCGGAGAGCAATTTTTCTTACATCGCCGCGGTCTCTCTTTAATGAGAGGCGAATACCTCGCGGAGCCAATTCGCCGCCTTGGACTTACCCTTTCAATACCGGTCTTACTTTCGTTTTTTGCCATTTAGCTTGGGTTTACTCGCAGGAACTTGGTTACAGCCGTTCGCACCTACGTCGCAGACACAAGGCGCCTACCCTGTTAGCCGCTCTTCTTGAGTTTATTTCAGCTGTACCCACACGAAAGAAGAGCCTTTTCTTCCAAATTCCCGCATAGTACGCACTTTTCTTCTACAAATTGCTATATTCGTTGTGCGATTATTCTCATCAATATTTTTTGTCCGAATCTTAGTTTCCTAAATCGGGCACAGTATCCCCAATAAAGCTCCCGATCCTGGCCAATCCCCCAAGTGGCTATGTGCCACAAACAAAGGAACAACAACAACAACAACAACAACAACAATTACTGGGGGGTTCTTCCTGCGCCGGTGTCGGCTTTAATTTGTCATGGTCGTGAGCTGCATAGTTCTTACACCTCGCGCTGAATTTTATTAAAGGGTAAAGCTGTCTGTAACAATGATTGCGCACCGCGGAGGAACGGTGGAAATAGATGAAACTGTGGTGAAACCTTGGCGAAGTTTTGGTGAAACTTTGGCGGAATCGTAGAAGACACTCGGCACCGGACGCGGTGAGAATGACATTACGTTTGCATCGCAAAGTCCTAACGGGATGCCTGCCAAGCTGCGGCGACATTAGCACCCACTTAGAAGTAGCGCTCCCCGAAGGGCTTGTTCTGTTCGGTGCTCGACTGCATGCCCGTACCTTTCTATAGTAGGGTTTGAACACCAGCGCCTCCTTGACAGCAGGCAGGCACCAGGCGCGAAAATTTGAAGACGCTGCGAAATTTCGAAGATGCTTGTCTGGTTTAACCTTCGAAGTTTTGAAATTCACCCCCATTTCAGGGTAGTTCATGTTTCCGACCTCTAGTGTGAGGAAAAACGCAGAGGAGGATATATATTTTGTGACTGCGTTGTGTGCGCTTCATTGTCTTCCTGAAACAGCAAGTTGACCTGTCTGCCTTGTGTTCTTCAGAGTAAAATACGTGCCATAGATAACGGCGTGCACAAAACTAAAAAAAAAGAAGAAGGTGAATAACAGTTTACAACCCTGTGGCACGCCTTAGCTATAGCAAGGAATACGACGGGGAAGAGGGGTAGCCAGAGACTATGGGGGAAAAAGGAAAGAGAGTATGCTATTTCAGATTCCCGCATGCTTTTCAATCCTTTCTTCGCGTGGAATACGTCACGTCGCACCGCTTACCACGCTCGGCAGCTGTCGTCTTCCTACTGAGCTACCTCGCGGGGCAGCAGGGCCAACCCGGTATGCAGGCAAGAAGAAAAGGAAAATAAAATAATACCGAAGCCTTTTCCCGACAGCGGTCGGTGCCCCTGCAGCCGCTCTCCTTTCTGCCTTTTTTTTTTTTTTTGCCGTTCTACGCCGTAGGGGCTGCGCGCGCGGGGTCCTGATTTTGCAATAAACTGCTCGCAAATCCAATAACGCCTTCCATTTCCGTTTTGAGTGGGGCGAGTACGGGGGGCACGTCCGGAGTTGCGGGAAGAACCCGCGGGGGAAATATGGAAGAGCGATGAAAAGCGGGAGGAAGCGCGGGATGCGGATGAAGAAAAAGATGAGGAAGAGGCCGAGGGTGGAAAGATGGAGAGGGGCCAACAAGGGAGGAGGTGCCGGTTCGTAGCCGCATGCAAATTCATTCGTCACACGAAGTACGGTAAAAGAGAAACAGCGAGCTCTTTGGGCCGTTTGTTTTTTTTTTTTTTTACTCGTGTTTTGGGCGCGTATATTCAAATTTTAGTCTTGGCTTACCCCGTACTGAAGGTTTCTTGTTTCTCATGCGCGAACGGCGCCGGTTTTCGCGTGACAAGCGACAGGAACGTCGATTTAAGAACAGGTAAAGAACGCGTTTGAAACTGGAGCACCTTGGTATTCCTGTTTACACAGACAGACAGACAGACAGACAGACAGACAGACAGACAGACAGACACACAGACAGACAGACAGACAGACAGACAGACAGACAGACAGACAGACAGACAGACAGACGGACGGACGGATGGACAGACAGACGGACGGACGGATGGACAGAGAGACAGACATACAGACCTTGTACACCGTTAAAAAAGCATTGCGCTAATTTCCGCTGGGAAGCTGTTTAGGATTCCTGAAATGTACGGAACAGAAACCAATCCCGAAAGGACATGCGGATTAAAGCGCTGCTAACTCCCACTTTCTCGATGACGTCGTGACACCAGCTACTTCAATCCAATCCAATTCCATCCAAGCACATCACGTACTCATCACCGGAATTCAGTGCATTTGACTGCTTAGAGGACTCCATAACCGTTTCACAGGTATCACTGGTAATTAGGGGCCGCTGTTTTAGCATTTGCCGCATTTGCCGCGTATCTGCTCGCGTGGCTGCAAAAGTCGTCGAAAGACGATAGTCCTCTGCCGCGCCTGCCACGTAGTTGGCTCTCTTCTATTTCCCATTCACCTCTCGCGCTCTTCCCTTGCCGTCTCGCTCCTCCCGTGATAAAAACTGTGGAAAGTTTAGTTTTCCCGCGTTCCACTACTCGCACACCATGTATTGCAACCTTTTCTTATTACTGGACTTGGAATGCCACAAGGTAGTTTTGGCCCTGGCGCGAGCTCTGCTTGCATTTTGAAGTAGAAATGTTGTCTTCAACTCGTATTAAAGAAAAGCTTTAGTACTTTTGTCCAGCGTCGGTTAACTTAGGTTAGCATCGGTTAGCGTCGGTTAAGGAGTCGGCTAACTTGCGCGGAGGAGGCGCGAGTTAACCTTTTGACACATCCCAGGTGACACACCCCTCGAAGCGCATCGCGTGATTCCCCGGGCCCGCTGTCGGCGCTATGCACAAGGCCTCGTACGTGTCGTTCTGCTCACGTAGCGGCGGCGGCCGTGCCGGGAGCGGTGGTTTAGCTGATCGGCTGCCGCCCAAACCCGCAGCCTCCCACGCATGTGCCGCTGGGTCGTCTCGGGCTATGTGACTCATCTTGCGCCGCGTTCGCCGAAAATGAAGGCGAGGCAGGGCCTTCTTCTGTGAACCTTTTACGGGGCCGAATGGCTTTGAGCCGTCATCGGCAACACAGCTACATCAAAGGTTAAACAAGCGAAACGAAAGCTCAACCAGACTAAGCCATGCTTTTGCTTTAGATATCCAAAGTTATCTGCGCTAACAAACTACCATTTTTTGTTTGGTATGGAAAATATTAAGATCCCATCTATTTACAATTTAAAGAACGCTGCGTCGTACCAGTTATGTATTGATGTTCTTTTAAATGTTCCCAACCTTTTCTCTTTGCTCAACAGCAAGTATAAATGGTATTTAGTGGTTTGTAAAGATTTCGCCTATATAAACTTATCGTCACAGCACTGACTGCGTGGCTGAATCGAGACACCGACAGACAGGCAGGCAGACAGACAGACAGACCTCAATTATTTTTTACTTTAAGCAGCAAAAGAAAAACTTTCGTCTTTAAGAATCGTCGCTTCCCGGAGCCGCTTCAGCCGTCTCAGCACATTCGGCTAAACAGCGGTGAAGATGATTTTAACATATCCAATTTCGTCTCCCACCAGAAAATTATAACAGTACCCAATTTTAGAGACGTAACATGGCAGTGTGGTAAATAACTGACTGAAAGCGATCCTGTTTAGTTCATCACGTTAGTTTGGGTATCCCCTAGTCCAGGCTGCTCGTAAAAAGTGGGAATAATCCAATCCATCCCTTATTCAAATCCACTAAAATTCGTTACGTCTTTCCAATTCAATTATCCTATTAGTCCAATTCAACGTATTCCAAAGGTGCCGGGAGAGTAGCCTAAAAAGGTTTTACGTCAAACACCCATCCTCGTGGCTTAGCCGTAGCGCTCCCGCTCAACCATCATCATCACCAGCCTATCTACGCCAACTGCAGGGCAAAGGCCTCTCCCATTGATCTCCAATTACCCCGGTCCTGTGCCAACTGCGACCAATTTAGCCCCAAAAACTTCTCGATCTCATCTGCGCATCTAAATTTCTGCCGCCCCCTGCCACGCTTGCCTTCACTAGGGATCCACTCTGTTACCCTTGATGACCAACGGTTATCTTGCCTTCGCATTACATGCCCTCCCCACGTCCATTTGTTCTTCTCAATTTCTACTAATATGCCCTTAACACGCATTTGCTCCCTGCCCCACTCTGCTCTCTTCTTGTGCCTTAATGTTACACCTATCATCTTCCGTTCCATTGCTCGCTGAGTCGTCCTCAATTTAAGTTGAACCCTCTTAGTGAGCCTCCTGTGCCCCGTAGGTGAGTACCGGGCTCAACCATCAACTCCAATCAAATTCAATCCGACCAAATTCTATTTCATCCGAGAAAATCACGCGCTCACCCACAGTGTGCAAGCTGTGTGATAGAAACGACGGCATCCACACCAAGGCACGACGCGGAGACTTCGGGACAGTCGCGTTGTTAACAACAAATGAACCTAGCTCCACCCACTGCGCAATCTGTTGAAAAACAGGAGCTGTGCTTCTCTCGCGTCGGCTCGAACGTCAACTGGCGCTCGCACGGAGACGGCAGCGCCGTCGCCGCGAAAATTCTACGGTTCGTGCTAGCGTCACTAAAGAAAGGCTTATAGAGTATCGGCACTGTTTTCTCTCATTGTTATGTGCCGCCAGGATTTTCATTGGTCGGTCGTCACCACGTGATATTTGCTTACATATGGGCGCAGCCATTTTGTTTCTGGGCGCCCCCCCTCTCTCTCTCTCTCTCTCTCTCTCTCTCTCTCTCTCTCTCTCTCTCTCTCTCTCTCTCTCTCTCTCTCTCTCTCTCTCTCTCTCTCTCTCTCTCTCTCTTTCTCTCTCTCTCTCTCTCTCTCTCTCTCTCTCTCTCTCTCTCTCTCTCTCTCTCTCTCTCTCTCTCTCTCTCTCTCTCTGCTGCGCGGACGCTACAGCGGCCGGTCGCACTCTGCCCGTCACAACCGGCGGCAGTTTCGTTGGGAGAGATGGTAACACTGAAAGCCAGAAACAAAATGGCCCCCAGACGCTTCCGGGTGCACGAAGTGGCGGTACTCGTAAGCGTAGCTTATTTAGTGAACCTAGTTCGTGCATAGGAGTCGGCACCTATGCGGCAGCGGCCAGAGGCTCCCACCCCTGTCCGCATAGAGCTTCTTACAATATACACTAGAGAGGAATCTGGCGCTAGCGTCTACGCGGCTCACATCAAGGCCGTCTGCATCGTCATGGGCCGCCAATACCGCACCCTCGCTTTACGTTCATCGTTGGTTTGGATTGAGGTATTTTAGCGGCCGTAAATTCAAACGCAGTGCCACAAAAACTCCAAAAAGAGTGCTTTGTTATGTGTGTAGAGAAAAGGGACGCTGTTTTAAAGCTAAGGAAAAATTAAGTCAAGCGTATTCCTTTTCATGAGAGTCTGTCTGAACGGTTCTCTTGGCATATCAATGCATAGTGAAGAAAGCAAAAAGAAGAAAAAACGCTTCAGGATCCAAATGTCATACCAAGCCCACTGACCTTCCCATAACCCCCAACGCCGACATGGATTCCCAAGCGCTCTTTCCTCTCTAGGATACTAAGAAACACTATGCCTGTCCCTCCCTCAGTCGATGATGGTGATGATGATTAGGGGCTTACCCTTTGTAACAGGGTGGCGTTGAACAGCGGCCTTAGTGGTAACCCCACAGTACAATGACCTCGCCAAAAAATGCAAAAATAAAAATAAAAAATAAAATAAAAACAAGTACCTTTATGCGCTATTCTGACTTCATTTCTCCGCATGTCTTCACAGATTGTTCTCTACTCTTTCCCCACCAACACTCCAAGCTTCTTTTGCTAACCTCTACTGCTGTCCAATTCACTTTTCCCAAGGGCTTCCGGAAGCTGGATGGCTCCCTCACTGAGGAGTGAACGGATATTTTTGCACACCGTTATAATGTGTCGCATGGTTTCTGGCTCCCTGCCGCAGCCTGCGCACCGTTCTTCCTGTACCGAAAGCGTTTTTGTCCGCAAGCAACCCGACCGGGCTTCAAAAAGCAATGTACTCCCTTTGATATTATCGAAGACTTTTTCCCTTGCTATCTCCTACTTCCCGGTCCTGTAGATATCTAAGTCTAAGGACTTCTTAGCGTCCATCCTCTTTTCCAAATCGTTGTCTCAGATTCTTTCACTTCATTTTTTATTGCCTTGATCGTTTCCCCTGCACTTCCAGGTTTCATATACTTTGTCCTGAGCCTTCTGGTTATTTTGCTCCATTGTGTGACCACGCTTTTTATGTAAAGATACCGTAACACTTTGGCCGCTCATCTCTGATCATCCATATTTCTAAGTCGTTCTTCAAAACATATTTTGCTCTGTGCTTCTCTCACTTCAAAGGAGGCCCCTCCCATGTCTCCCTGCACTCCCTCATTTGTTGTTTTACTCTGTGCTCCTAATGACAATCGCCCTACCGCCCTCTGATTTACTTCCAGCCCTGATATAATTCTAGCCATGAGTCCTTGCGAGACCATTACCCCCTCTATCGGTGGTTTTAGTAACCTGTTTCTGCGAGGCCGCCGGCCCGTCTGTGAATCTGCCCCTGCGCCTACGTGACGCAAGACATTCAGCAGACTTACGAAAAAGCTCTAAGCTCCGTTGTGAAAACTTTACTCTGCTTTCTTTGCAAATCTGGACGATAATGAGTGGTCCGTTAGTCCTCGTAGCTTTTTGCGTTACTCCTCGGTGTGCCTCCTTTTTCAGTCACCCTCCGTAAGTGCACTTCACAAAGCAGCCACTGCCATACGCTAGTTCTACGTGTTCACTTTTTCTCAGGGTGGTTTCTCGTTTTTCCTTCACCTTGTCCTTTTAGCGTACAACCAACAGATTTAAATGTAAATGAGTGAACTAACTTAGATATACTAAGATTTCTCAGTTCTGAAAAATAAAAGCTTAATGCACACAGTTCCCCTCATCTTCACAAGACTAAATTTAAAAAAAAGATGGCAGCATCTCCACTCCGTGGATGATGGCGAGGGTGCGGAGTACGGGGACACGAAATGACATCCAAGTTGCGCCACGAGTGACATCCGATTTGCGCCCCGACCGTCATTCGATTTGAGCCGTGAGTTGCACCGTGATTATTCCCTAAACGAAACTGAAAGCCACGGCTCAAATCGAATTTCGCTTGATTTTCGCTTGGTGGTGGTGTGCGCACGGATAGACGCGAACGGACATTGGGAGGTCCTAAGGTACTCCGCACCGTTACAGGCAAGGGAGTAAGCCATTTGACTCTCGGGTATTAACTTACGGTCGTAGCCTAATGGGTGAGACGACTGCCACTAACTCTGCCTGGTCTATGAGACACTGGCTCGAATCCTGCCGGTGCCTGTGTGGTTTTTTGCAATTGTAAATGTTATGCGCACGGATGCGGACGGACATTGTGAGGTCCTAAGGTGCGCCGCACCTAAAACCCGGAGTACAGCAATAACTGGGGAATTGGGTAACACCGTGATAAGTAATGTCAGTTTAGAATCTGCATCGAGCGCCCTCATCCTGAACCTAATGAATAAATATATGCGTGGCTAGGCTCAGATGATTATTCTACTTTTTGTTGCCGCAGGAAAACAAAAAAAAAAGAGGAAATACGGTAAGTGAAGATTCTTATGAGGGACGAGAATAAAGGAAGGTCAAAACACTGATCAAGTACAGTGGAACTGCAACCTGCCCCACTATTTTCATGCAATCGCCCGAAACATTTATTCACTTCTGCATTACACTGAACATCTGACAACGAATAGAGGATCCGTTTTCAGTTTTCTCAATTTCATCTCCTCCTTGGGACGACGTTTAACTGCGCAAGTCTAGACAGCATCAGGCCGGAGTTTCCGGAGCAACGTTGGAGCGAGTGACGGGGAAGTAATCGAAGCTGCACCGCAATACACACACACACACACACACACACACACACACACACACATATATATATATATATATATATATATATATATATATATATATATATATATATATATATATATATATATATATATATATATATATATATATATATATATATATATATATATAGAATATGCTTCGAGATGCGACTTCTGCGGGCAGCACATTCCCGATATTGGCCTGCTCTGTTACGCTTACTGCTCAGCGGATATTTCACGAGGGTGGCAGTGTAACTAGTACTCCCCCAACTCAGGCGAGGGTAAGCTAGAAGCCGAAAAGCGAAGACGCCGGAAAATTCCACCATACCATATGCATGTTTCCGGCGAAATATGAGACCAGAATATCGTACGGATAGATATTACGGACCGGTAGTTCTGGAACCTCGCATACGTACTTTGGGGTTCATATACTTCGAATTTGGCGATGCGTGCAAAAAAATGGTCGCAAAGGTGACTTTATGGGCATGAAATCATTTTCGTCAAGGCAAGAAGCTTCTTCTTTTTTTTTTTTTCAACGGCAATCCGAAAGCTGAGACGGATATCGTGAAGATTTACAGCGCTCGTTTTTGCTTGCGATTTTTCTCTTCCTCACTGTCACGCGGGTGATTGCAGTATCAGATTCGTAGTCGCTTCAACATATTGGTTTATATTCTGTTATATTGTGTTGCTATAGTATACGAACTTATCGTTAAAACAGTAAAAACGCAAATTTGCCCGGTATCTGTTCTTGTCGCTGCAAATGTAGTCGAGGGGGAATAGTCTTCTACAACCCCTGCCATATAATTCCCTCCTTTACTCTCTTTCTTTTCCTTTTCGATTCCCCAATGATGAATTGTCAATAGAGCTTAGATTTTTTATGTTTAATTTTCCGCGTCCGCACTGCTTTAGCGTCAGAAGCTCTACCCTGTTGTTTATTTTGTATTCGATGGTGCTCGAGCAAACGTGTTTTGTTTTATAGTGTTTGCTTTTACCCGCGTCCCTCCGTTACCAATCTTAACGCTTTTTTGCTATTGGAAAGTCCTATCCAACTTGTAATCTAATTAAAAGAACACAGGTACTTTCGGTTATTACACTCCCGCTAAGCCTCAAATATTTATTTATTTATTTATTTTTTTAGTTATTTATTTATTTATTTATTTATTTATTTATTTATTTACCCTCACGGCCCGGGGGCATTACAGAGGGGAGTTGGTAGATACATGTACTGCATAGAAATCAAAATACAACAGAAAAAGTGCAATCAAGTAACATCGCTTGATACAGGGTTGAAGTAAAGGCTACATACAAATAAAATTAGTGAGAGCAACTTTAAATAAAGCAGAATCTCGTATACCAACAATTTCATAAGGAAGATGATTCCAACATACAGAAGTATTTGGCACAAAGGAGTCCTGAAAACACTTGGTGCGCGCTGACGGAATTCCTACTCTATGACGATGATCAATGCGAGTGGAAACGTAAGTTGGTGGGTACAATAATATATTTCTGAGTAACGGATTGTTGAAGTAAATTTTATGATATTGACACAGCCGAAACACTTTCCCGCGAAGAGACAGTAGGGGTTATGATAGTGTGGTTTTCATTGAAGTGACGCTCGAGGTGCGATGGTAATTAGAAAGGATGCAGTGCGCTGCCCGATTCTGCACTCGTTCTAATTCGTAGATAATCGAGTCATGACCAGGGTCAGACGGAAAACAAGCGCTAAATAAAAACACAGGACGAGTAGTGGACGGGACAAGCGCTAGTCTCGTCAACTCCTCGCCCTGTGTTTTTATTTAGCGCTTGTTTTCCGTCTGTCGATGAAGCAACACGCCCAAACCTTTTCTCTTCTCATGACCAGGGTCCCAAAGAGATGCTGCATATTCTAATTTGCTACGTACCAATACCATGTAAAGTAAGAGTTTGGGGGAAACGGGTGCCTCATTAGAATTTCTTCGAAGGTAGCCCAACATGCTATTAGTTTTAGCTGTAATACAATCAATGTGTGTCTTCCAAGATAATGCAGATGTTATGTGTATGCCCCGACACTTATAAGAATATACTGCTTCGAGGAGAACGTTATGAATTTTATATGCGCTGGTACTAGTTCTATAACGGTTAATATGCCTGAGGTTTCCCTTGCATTCAGTAATGCGGACATATATGAGCCATGACATCACTTTTAGTGGTTAGGAACGTTGCTCACTTACACTTCGTGTTCAAGCGTTCTTTCAGCTGTTTTCCCTCCGAGCGGTTAGCTCGACAGACAGACAGACAGACAGACAGACAGACAGACAGACAGACAGACAGACAGACAATAAAATTTTATCACACAGGTAGCCCTAGCGTCACTTAATAAGCTACGCTTAAGAGTACCGCCACTTCGCGCACCCGGAGGCGTCCGGGGGCCATTTTGTTTCTGGCTTGCAGTGTTGCCATCTCTCCGAACGAAACTGCCGCTGGTAGTCACGGGCAGAGTGCGACCGGCCGCTCTAGCGCCCGCGCAGCCGAGAGAGAGAGAGAGAGAGAGAGAGAGAGAGAGAGAGAGAGAGAAAGGAGAGGCGCCCAAAAACAAAATGGCTGCGCCCATATGTAAACAAACATCATGGGGTGCCCACCGACCAATGGAAATCCCGGAGGCACATAACAATGAGAGAAAAGAGTGCCGATACTCTAAAAGCCCTTATTTAGTGACGCTAGGTAGCCCAAAAAAGGGCTATCGTCTTAAAAGCACCGAACATTTGCTTAGGTCTTAATTATTAGTGCGACGCCGCAATGCTCAATTAATATCAAACGACGAAGCTTTCTTCTAGCATCGCAGCCACATCTCCTGTTACAATGTTGGTATAAGTACGAATTCACACTGCGCATGTTTGCTCACGTGGAACAGTGCCAGAATTCGTAACCCATTCTTCCGCGCGTAAAGGACTAGCTCTTTCTGGAGCTCTCAGCGACCGCTGTGGGCCAGCCCCACCTATACATGCGAACCACTATACGCTGTCAGTCCCGAAAGCTGATTCCGCATGCCGGGCGGCTTGTGTAAGCGTGATGAAAAAGTCCTGCACCGCATTAGACTCTATCCTTTACGAAAGATTTGCTTTTTAAGCTTTATCGGGTTCTATCTTTCTGCCGCACTCAGGTAGTTCACGAACACCCCAAACACATTCGTTGTTACAAAATTCTTGTTACGAAAGAGCATTGAATGCAGTGAAGATCTCTTTGGGCCCACCCTTTTACGCAAACGACTGTTTACAGGAACATCCGGCTAGTAGTCTTCTTCAGGAATGGCATGTCGTACAACTAAAATGCTGATATGTATTCTTTGGGGTTCGATTCTCGATAGCGTATTGTTACTGCTCGTTTGTATAATTGTCTTTATCTCCCCCTCCCTCCCTCCCTTCTAAGTGAGTGAGGGAGTTGCAGTGAGTGCCCGAGTTGCCGAGAATGGGTGAGTGAGTGAGCGAGTGAGCGAGTGGGTGAGTGAGTGAGCTAGAGACCGATTGAGTGAGACAGCGAGCGAGTGAGCGAGTGAGTGAGTGGGTGAGTGAATGAATGAGTGAGTGAGCTAGCCAGTGAGTGAGCGAGTGAGCCAGTGAGTGAGCGTGTGAGTGAGTAAGCGAGTGAGTGAGTGAGTGAGCCAGTGAGTTTGTGAGTGAGTGAGTGAGCCAGTGAGTGAGTGAGCCAGTGAGCCAGTGAGTGAGTGAGTGAGTGAGTGAGTGAGCCAGTGAGTGAGTGAGTGAGTGAGTGAGTGAGTGAGTGAGTGAGTGAGTGAGTGAGTGAGTGAGTGAGTGAGTGAGTGAGTGAGTGAGTGAGTGAGTGAGTGAGTGAGTGAGTGAGTGAGCTTTTTTTCGTCCTCAGCCCTATCAGCAAGTGAGGCAGCAAGCCCGGCTAACATCGCTTACTCATTAAAAGGTTTTCTCTCCCTCACACCAAAATAAACATCAGCAACATTTACTTCATCATCAGTCACCCGTACGAAGACAATAGCAGCGACTGAGTATCAGTAAACCGGTCGTAACACGTCACTACCTTCGCCCAGTCCTGCCAACTGAAAACAGATCACTACGTCCCGTATAGCCCTAAATAGAAGCGAGGCCTTAACGCCCAGAGCAGCAACAAACGTGCGGCAAACTCGCACACAGCCGTACGCCTTCCAGATCCGATTTCGTGACCGGCACGCAACATCGCCGACAAAAAGCAGCAACGAAAAACGATGCCGAGGTGAGGACGAAAGCTAAGGCTGTAACAGAAAAAAAAAGGGGGGGGGAGACGGCGATCGCCTCTGGGAGCCTCTGCACTCGCCTAATGAAGCCCGTTTCTCTCGGGCAACCATTAGCGCTAATCACGGCGTCTTTCTCACCACCGCTTCCTCGGCGCCACCTGGGGGGTGCGCGTGGCATAACTGGCCAGTTCCTAAGACGGCGAGTGAATGCGGGCGCGGCTTTTCCGACGCCCTTTCCGCTTCCGTCCGCCACTGCCCCGGCCCGGAGTTCCGGTTCGCTTCTCGGCCAAGCCGGAGCATCTCGTGTCGATGAGCGCTGCTACAGGGACAGAACGTATCCCGGGACGCGCGTGGCCGACGTTTATGAAAATAACTTTTGCGTGTATGTGTTAACCTACTGAGCGAAAAAAAACTGCAGAGATTCAGAGCTCTCTAAGAGTATAAAGGCGAACGACTAGTTGGACGATCTGTCGATGTGCTCTTGAAGTTTCTGTTGAACTTTGCCGCCACACCCGTCAGTACTGCACCAGCCCCCCGGACAGCTCCCTCTAAACAGTGTTCCGATCCATAGCAATCGCCAGCAGCCTTCTGTTCAGCTGCTGTTGAACGCTCTGTAAAACTTCGAGGTACCACCCGTTACCCTTTGACTGCCCTTTGGAAGGGGACACTCCGAAGATCCCCCCGTTCGCTAGGCATCGCCAGCAGAATCTCTTTCGCTCCTGTCGCCACCTCCAGGTCTCCAGGCGGCTTGTACAGTAGAAGCTCATCAATTCAAATTGCAAGGGGATGCCGCCTCAGTTAGAATTAATGAAAGTTCGAACTAACGAAAGTGACGAACAAACGCCCAAGAATGCGATGGGGGAGTCGGAGAGCATTTCACAAACTCACTGCTTCAGAAAGTATGCGAGTGAAGCCTGCCCTGTATCCCTGAAGGCGAAAGCTAGCAGTTTTATAGCGTTAGCTACACTGGCCGAGGTTGCGCAGTTTCGCGTGGACCTTGAAGGGCCGTGCTGCACAAGCGCGAGGACCATAGGATTGGATTGGATTGGAATGGATTAAATTGGATTAGATTGGGAAATCCAGTCCAATTGGAGTACGGGTGTGTAGAGAATTGGGTCTCCACATTCGTCGGTCTGTGCATTCCAGAGGAGTGACGTCATAGACGCGGCAGACACACTGGCGCCGGCGCGTGCCCAGCTGTGCGCCTCCGTTGCGCAGTAGCCAAGTCTGACGCTGCGCCGGAGACGCTTGATAGCCGTTTCGCGTGGCCCCTGGAGAGCCGTGCTACGCATGCGCGAAGAGCAGTGACTGGACTGGACTGGACTAGATTGGACTGGTCTGGACTGGCCTGGATTGGATTGGATTTCAATTGGATTGGATTGGATTGGATTGAACTTGACTGGACTGTACTGGTCTGGACTGGATCAGATTGGATTGGATTGGACTGCTGAACCTTAGCTCAGGCTACGAATATCCTGGCATAGCCGAGCTAAGCCACTGCTAATGTTTTTTTTTTGATCGCTGTGCTATGACATAAAGGTAAGATTTTAATGAGCTGTCTAGAAAGCTGGAACACGCGTTTCTTTTTTGAGGTGCGCGCGAATGTCTGTCTCGAATTGCGGCACTTCTGGAATTCAGAGTTAACTTTTTTTTATGCGTCTTTGTGGAGCGCAGTTGACCCGGGTGCTTGATCTGTGCATAAGAGGCCTGAAACGTTAGTCGCTGGGTATACTGGACTGTACGACAACTTGTGCGTGGAGGGGTAGCATTATCGAGCAGTTAATGTAAGCTTACGGAAATTCAGTAGAGGCAATTTGTTGAGTTTTATTTGTATGGTACACCGAGGCAGTGCTGGGAACAAAAACTCTGCTTGCTTTGCTTGCGGAAACAGGGCTAGAAGAGGTCCTGTGAACCCCCTGAACATATACATTTTATAGAAGTGTACATCTCCCCTCCCCATTTATTTCTTTATTTTCCCTTTTCTTTTTCTGTTTTCCCTTTTCTTTTTTTTTTTTTTCACTGTATTCACCCCCATCTGGAGCAGCAAGTCCTACCGTCAGTGGGGCTGACTGCTTCAGCTTTCACTAAAAATTTTCTTTCTCCCTCTCTCTAGATCTCTCTCTCTCTCTCTCTCTCTCTCTCTCTATATATATATATATATATATATATATATATATATATATATATATATATATATTGGTCGTTGCCTTTGGACTTTGACTTTGATTCAGTTTGCGTGGGAGAAAGCTTCGCGTTTGACCGTCTATTTTTAAGAAAGGGGCTTTGATATTTTTTGTAAACGCAGGGAACATTTGCTCTCCTGCATAGCAGTTCGACCATGCGAAAATGTCGAATAAAACAGGGATTTCATTAAATTAATTTCGTTGTAAAGAGAGTTGTCATATGCACACATACCAAGCTTTACTTGCGGAAGGCATTCCACTCCTAAGACAAAAATAGTGGCTGGTATATGATCCGTTTCTGAGAAAACGGATATTTCAAATCAGTTTTTGAGTAATTCGAATTCATGTTGCCTGAAAATCCCAGACACGCCCCACTGCGCCTCATAACTGCGTCGCTTATTTCCCAAATACTAAATGCAACTTATCTCCAAGTAGAAACAAACTACGGGTTTATATAACAGCGCCAAAGTAAAATTCAGAAATATACTTTTTTGTCAAAACAGGAAAATCGCTACGTCACGGCTTTCTTTTATCGCTCTAAAACATAAAAGGTGAAGGGCAAAAGTATACACATCCAAGACATAGCCTTTACACGCCGAAATGTTTCAAGGTGGATTTATAAATAAATATAACCAAACGAGGTTGTCGCTTCTACCTCCGGCAACTTCATCCAGTGGGCGCTTACGAAACGGGATAAGTGCGTGCGAGCGGAGTCGACGGTTTACGAAATTCCGCGATATATAGTTCGAGGAAGCAGCCGCGAAACCCTCGCGGCGAGCTCGGCGGCGCCGCCGCTGTCATCCGGTAACTCCCTGCGCGTTCTCAAAATATCCGCCCAGTGTGCTCCATTATCGACGCCCCATCAGGAGCACCTGTTTCTCGCGGTGGGGAGGATCGCCGCTTCCTGCCGCGCGCCGTTTCATAGCGCCGCGCAGACCCGGAGAACGACATTCGTGACTATGAATATAGTTTGGCGGAACTTGTACAAACTTCACAGCCGTCGTCACGGCGATGGGGTTGTCCCGTCAAATAGCTTTGGTATTTTGACTCTCGTCGAAATAGCTGCTGCTGCAAAAGTGTCGACTTTCCGGTGATGCGGTACTAAGAGTGCGTGGCGTATACCTATAGAGTGGCCGACCTTTTTCGAACTCATAGAAATTTCACAGCCGTCGTCACAGCCATATGGTCGCCCCGTCAAATAGCTTTGGTACTTTGACTCTCGTCGAAATAGCTGCGGCTTCAAAACTGTCGACTTTCCGGTGATTCGGTACTAATAGTGTGTGGCGTATACCTACAGAGTGGCCAACCTTTTTCGAACTCATACAAATTTCACAGCCGTCGTCACAGCCATATGGTCGCCCCGTCAAATAGCTTTGGTACTTTGACCCTCGTCGAAATAGCTGCGGCTGCAAAAGTGTCGGCTTTCCGGCTATGCGGTAAACGTCTAGGTGGATACTTGCAATGTGCCAACCTTTCTTGAACTCGCAAAAACTTCACATCCCGTCTTCACATCGGTGTGGTTGGGCCGTCGGATATCTGTGACTATTTTGACTGCGCTCTAAACAGCGACGGCTGCAAGAGTGTCGGCTTTCCGGTGATGCGTTAGTAAGAGTGTGCGGTGTATACCTGCAGTATGGCCAACCTTTTTCAAAAGCATGACGAGCTCCTATAGACCTAATTAGCATCGTTACGTCACAAAGTTTTGGCGCTGACGTCGGTCTAGTGACGTCCTACATATAACGATGTTACAAAAATATAGGGTTTCGTTGACAGCATTAAAAAAATGTAGTCGAAATAGCTATGGCTGCGAAAGTGGCAGCTTTACTGCGATAGCGTCGGAATAGTCTACGGCGAATACCTGCAGTGTGACCAACGTTGTTGGATGACGTAGGCACACGGACCCACTTCGCCGCGTGACGTCACAAAATTTCATTGGCACTGACGCCGGTATTGTGTCGTCCTTACAATGGCGATGTTACAAGACTGGGCGCCTTCCGAGGAAATTATCAGTAGAAACGGCCGTCAATATAGCGGTGGCTGGTGAAGTGAAAAAAATTGGAAAGACGGATGCCAACGCTTTTCCGAACATTGCTTTACTAGCATTATTAAGGTACAAGGGTATTCTAGTATTTATGGGATAAGCAAGGCGCCGTCGGATTGGAGCTCCGTGCTTGGCGCGAACTTTGAATTTCTCGGGGATAATTTAAAACGCGGTCCCAAAACTCGAACACGCCAGTTGACAAGATGTACCAGAAAACAGCCCTTGGTGAAGGTGCTGTGAAACTCTTCCACACGATTCACCGGACCCCTGGGGCGGCGAGGGTATTACTTGGAATTAACTTCAATAAAGCTTACTTACTTGGACCGCTGGGGTGTTGTTACGTTGGAGCGCACCTCAAAGGAGTCACTCAAAGGAGTACATCTCAAACGAGTACACCTCACAGGAGACTACACCTCTTAAGAACAGGCGCACATTTAGTGACTTACGCAATCACGCGCGTCGGCATGCGGCCATGCGAGCTCACCGCAATCCCAGGCACAGGACTTAAGCGGGACCATTGGAGGACATTCTGGGGACATTCGACATGCCGGAAATTCTAGTGTTGCGCGCTGGAGTGTTGCTCCCGCACTTGCGGTTCGCAGTGTCCACTGCGACCTGCGTGAACTGTCACACGATCACTCGTCCTTCGCACCACACGAGCTCCTGTCGTCTGTCGACCCAGTTCACGTTCTACTTCTAAGCTCACCGCTGTGAGCTATGTGTACGCCTTCAGTGTTCTTTTTCACACCACGGCAATATCGCGGGCTGTATTTGCACGCCATGTTCGTACGCTCCTCCGTCGATAGTCTTGTAGCACCGGCACGCGAGCGAGAACAACTCCCCAAAACGCGGTCCTTTCTCCTTGTTTCCACCCCTCTTAGCCGTTCACTCGACAGTCTGAAAAGACGGAAGAGCTCCGCGCAAACACACAGCTTTCGTTCCTTTCATTCTTCAAATTCTAGCTCGCACTCCCTCTCGAAAATATGTATGCACTTCGCTTTCGACAGCGGCTTACCGGAACAGCGAGTGCGATGCGGGAAAACTCGGAAGCACGGCACGATAAAGCCGTAGAGTGCAGATAAGTAAACAAGAAAGAGCGTTCACAATCCGACCTGCGGGAGGCAGGGGACGCTGTTCCTTGCACGCGTTATTACGAAACAACTCGAGACCGCCCACGAGTATTCTGAATATGGGAGCAAGCCCTGCGGCCTGCTTCGTCTGGCGGAGAATATAGTCGTGCAGCGCCCAATAAGAGCCCTGGGCGGGCGCAATACCCCTCGGCTGGAGCGCTTTGTCGTAAAATGCCAAGGTGCATCGGTACGGTTCATGAAGCAAGGCGGTATACAAAGGATCCCCGCAAGGGAAGGGATGGAGTGCGATATTCACATTTCTCAGCGGAGGAAGAACGGGAGCGGCGGTATTTAGTCGCTGAGCAATGTCGGTGCTTAACGGATGCAATAAGTGGAAAGCAAAAGCAAAAATGGCGGAAAGTCTAGTGCATGCGCTACGGCGAAAAAAAAGTAACAGCAGATTATGGACGCGTCGTAGCTTTCGAAACGTGAAGAAATCGCAGTTTGATACCTGTACTAGAAATTTCATGAGGGCAGCTGCAAATTCTGAGGAATACGGAATCTCATGGCGTCGAGAAGCATGAAAGCCCCTCAAACTAACGGTGTAGTTATTTCCCGATAAAAAAAATCGGCTCGCCTGCCTTCTGCACGTTTTTCGTGGAATTGCGGGGGGCCATCGATCGCATTACCAACTAGATGACCTCTACGCGCCTCGATGTCTACACAGATTTCCAAATTGCTGTTCTGTCCCATAAGACTCGACTCCGGTATTATGATCAGCACACCTCGTCAAAAGGACTGGGGTCAACAGCGAACATTATGTCTGTCGCCTTACATTGGATTCGTAGACACCAAGAGATTCAGGGCAAGGAGTGAGCTGACAAAGCGCCGAGCGCACTCCTCTCCAACCACGGGAAAAATGAAGAGTGTTGCTACGCTTTGACTGTGGTGTGTGTGTTGACGCGGCGTGCTGTCTTCATCCGCGCACAACGCGACTAGACGTCGGGCTTTCCTGCAGAGCTTTGAAGGTGTGTTGCGAAGACCACTTGCAGAACTAAACCGTGTTAGTCGGTACATGCTGCGGCGCTCATGCGACATCGAGAATGAGCTGCGGCCGGAACCCTGTTGCGCATGCATGAGCTTGCCGCGGCGCCTGACTTATCGCGTATCCGACTCTGCGAGATTTATTTTGCTTGTGTGTGTTTGGCTCTGCTTCGATTGGATTGGGAAAACTTCATTGGGGCCTGCGAATAAAATCCTATTGCTAGGTCCTCATGACTTTGCCGGAGTCGTTACCGCAGATGTAGCCAGCCCGGCTAGAGGCCCCCCGCTGTCCGTCACCGGGTTCCCGGGTTCTCAGCACTTTCCGAAACCGTCCTTGCATGTGCCGGAAACCACTCGATTCTTGTCTCCTCATAAGGCTTGGTTGTCTTCGCAGTAGTTTCTAAGTTACGGGGGAAGCCCTGCCACTGGAGACCTTTTTGACAGCTTGCCTGGAATCACTCAGGACCGTTGTGCAGCCTGCGATCGCCACCTCCTCTGCTTCCTCGGGTCTGCCGCTCGCAACGCTGCCGCCGCTCGGAGGTTGCCCTCGGTGTCGACCACAGTCACAACGAAGCCCCTTCGTTGTAGTATTCTGCTGCATCAACGTACCGGGCTCCAGCGACCCCGGCGTTATGGTGGCTTAGCCACCATAGCGGCGTGTAGCCGCCAGCGCCTTGGCTCGTGCTTCACCACCTGCCCTCGTTGTGCTCCGGGTGCATGTTGCGCGGGACTGCATCCACCTGTAATATTTAACTGGGGTCGTCACGTAGCTGCGTCTTGGTACCCTGTTCTTCGTGGTAGTTGTAGCCCAGCTTGTCCAGGATTCTTCTGCCTACTTTGGTTATGGTCAGCCTGTCTAGCTGCGCCACCCGTTGAGCATCAATGATTTCGTCCGAGATATTGTGTATGCCCAGGCTTAGCAGTCGCTCGGTACTCGTGGACACGGGTAGTCCGATGGCCGTCTTATACGCCCTTCGGATGAACGATTACGGCTTTTTCTTCTCATTGGTCTTTCACTTGTGAAACGCCGCCACGTAAGTTATGTGGCCCATGACGAATGATTGCACGAGTCATGTGAGGTTCTCCTTGCGCAGCCCCTCTTTCTACTGAAAACCTGTCTCATGAGCCGAATGGCGCTGGCCGCCTTGCCGACGATCTTCGCCATTGTGCCCCCATTGTTGCCCTTCTCGTTGAGAAGCGTGCCCAGTACTCGGATGTCGGATACCCTGGGGATCATCGACCCGTCCTGGGTGTCGATCTTAATCTGGTCTCGTTCACTTCTTCGTTGTCCACGCTGTCTGTCCTTGGGCTTGTACAGTAGCAGATAAGACTTACTCCGTGAGCATCTCAGGACAGTGCCCTCGAGGTTCCCATCGACAGTCTTCTCTTCAGGACCTCTTCCACTTGGGCTTCGCTACCTCACTCGACCCACCGGGTGATATCGTCGGCGTACATCGTATGCTCGACGTTCACCTCTGCGAGCCGGTGGGAAACCCTGATCATCCCCAGGTTGAATAGGAGCGGCGAGACCATGGACCCTTGAGGCGTACCTCGGCTCCCGACCTCCTTCGCTTTCGTCTCGACGCCTCCGGCGATGAGCACCGCCGTTCGGCCCGTCAGGAAGCTCTTGATATACTCGTGAGATCTTTTGCCTATGTCCAACCTCGAAACTTGTTCGAGTATTACCGACTGGTTAACGTTATCAAAATGCTACTTGTTGGTCGAGCCCCAATACAGCCCTGGTGTCTCGGGCGTCCCTGTCGGTGGTTAGTTGTCTCAATTGCAGCATGGCGTCTTCGTGCAGATTCTGTCGGAACCCAATCATCGTTGCGGGGTAAAGGTCGTTGTCTTCGAGGTAATCTTGCCACCGCGCTATCAGGACGTGCTCGAACACCTTGCCCACGCAGGATCTCAGCGAGTTGGGTTGGAAGTTGTGTATGCTTGGTGGTTTGCCAGGCTTGGGGATCAGGATCATCCGTGAGCTCTTCCATTCTTTCGGCCCGATTCCCGTACTCCAACAGTCATTGTAATATTTGGTCAGCGCTATTATCGACGTTTCGTCCAGGTTCCGGAACACCCTATTGGGCACCCTCTCTGGTCCCTGCGCTGACCTGCTAGTAAGATCTTGCAATGCTGCTCGTACTTCCTTCACACTGATTTCTGTGTCTAGTTTCTCTTTCGTTCTGCCTCGATAGTCGCTGTGCGTTACCTTAGGCGAGTCGGGGATGTATTTTTCGAGTAGCTGCCGCTCCACTGCCGTCGCTTCCTTTTCTTTGATTTACAGGTGCATAATTTTCGCTAGTCTGTTCATTTGATAAGATTTTGTCTTGTTCTCGTCCAGGAGGTGGCGGAACAGATTCCAAGTCTCTCCTTTACGCATTTGGTCGTCTGCGGCGTTGCAAATTTCGTTCCATTTTTGCTTGTTCAGCACGCGGCTGTGCTCCTCGATTTCGCGATTGCGCTCACCCACCTTTCTGCGCAGTCTCCTGTTAAGTCTTTGCTTTTTCCTTCGTTCCCGTATAGAGCGCTTATTTGGCTTCTAGAAGGTGGGCTAGCCGGCTGTCGGCTCCATCGATCCTATCGTAGTACGTTGTAATCTCCCTCGTGACCGCCTTGACGTCACTGGTGACTCTCTCCATCCAGGGGCTGATGTCCGTGATTTCTTCCTCTGCTCGTTCGGCCCTCTGCGTCCGGAACTCTTCTTAGTGGACTCAGTGGTGCTTTCGTATTTGTAGAGTTGGTGCCTTTACGCGGATCCTGGTCTCTACTATGGCTCTGCTTCGAACATATCGGCGCTTGCTTTGACCGCTGCATTGAAGATTATAAATAGAACATATTTTTGACGAGCCAGTGAGTCTTTGGGCTCTGCGGAGAACGTTTCTCTTCCCGTTTTAGTTGCCATATTGTAAGCACGCCAGTGTGCTGCTACCTGTAGCAACACTTTTCTCTATTCGGCATATAAAGTTCAGCCTTTGACTCTTCGCTGTCGGAATGGAGGCAATTTTTGGGCAAGCCACTCGCCAACCACGCCAACCTCGCCAAGGCGGGGGCCGTAGTCGTGCGGCTTCGTGGTTGGAAAAGTGGGCAACAAGCTGGGTATGAGATAATGCGAGCCGATATTGTTTTAAACCTAGACACCCTGCATCAAGAGCTGCCTTGGTTTGGGAAGGCTGTATTCGCGCTTTGTCCTCACGCCAGACGTTCTCGAACGATGGAGAAAATAGCATACACGACAAGAACGATCAGAGCGTCATTTTCCCTCGTCATCCTCCCAACCTCCGACCCAAGACCTACGACCAGGCGCACCTACTGAACCACTCAAGTGTCTCGATTGCGGCCTGGTTACACTCCCCGACCACAGCCCATCTGTTCTTGAACTGTCTGGCCCATTATCTGCCCGCGAAGCGTCACCTTCAAATGGTTGAGGTGTTTCCCTACGAGAAAAGGATATGGCCGGCGTCAGGCTCACTGTACTCAGACTGGGTCATCTTCGAGTCGCTCCTATAGGCGAGCCCCATAGAGAGTGTTCAGCCCCTGTCCCTTCTCATTTCGCCCCCTGTTTCAAGCCAACGAGCCTCTTTTTAAAACAAACTTCTTACAACACTAATGGTCCCCCTAATACGTGACTGCTGAAGTCACGAAGCGCCAAAATTTAAACTACAATTCTGACCTTTTTCTGTTAAAGAACACCAATGAGGCTAGAAACTTGGGAAATACCAAATGTTACTGCTTTAAAACTAAACAGGGCTGTGTTTTGTAGTCATAGCCCCGATGCCGGTAAGGCACACACCGTTGTTGTATTTTTTGTTTCGGTCGGACAATTTACTAAGCCTAATATATGGCGTTTTGTATCACCTCTACTCTCGCCGGCCCCTGTCGATATGTAACCCTGCGGCCGGTCTTCCACGGCGCACGATGGTGCGGTGCGGCGGGCTGGAGCACACCGCGCTGGTACTGCTGTCGTCATCAGCGGAGGCAGGTCTCGTTCGAACGCCTGGCCGGGGCCCGCAACCTTAGGCGGCACCACAGGGGGTGTGGGAAAGGACCGCAGCCAAGCCAGCGCGCTTAGCATACCAAATTTACCCCGCGTGGCTCCCTCGACTTGGCGGAGGGGACGACGGTTGCGGCAAACTGAAATTTTCCGGGCTCGCGCACACCTCCCCACTTTGCACGCAAAAGATGTTTTTCTTCTTCTTCGAATCGTGCGCGCGCGAGAACGGCGGCAGAAAATGAATACGAGGGCTTGAAGAAAACGCAATCCCCCTTCTCTCTTATACATCTACTCTCAGTACACAAACACACGCAAGAAATACGCAAATGCGGCGTCCGTAAAAAAAAAAAAAAGGAAAAAACGAGGAGGGTAGACTACGTCCTCCGGATTTTTAGCTTAGTTCGTATACCTTTCCCGCTTTTCTTGACACAGGCCAGAAACCTCTTTTATCGCTTCGTATACGGCACGATTTATCCGCGGGAAACACACTTCTTCCTGCAAATTCACGCTGATTTTGTGCTTCTTCTTTTGAAAACAGGTCTTTGCTGTCACAAACACGCCTATTGCGTTCAACCCAGCGCGTTCTGTCGGCTTTCTGTGTACTGTTATTTGTGCACGTGCAAATGTTTCTTAAGATTTGGAGAACAGGGCTTTTTGGCGTTCAGGAATGTACAGTTGAAGTCAACAGTTTACACGTCTGGCCTAAGAAGAATTTGTTTCAGTAAATAAGAATTGAATGTTGCGTATGAACTCCGCAGCCGTACTGAGTGACCTGTCTTGTTTTAAATCTTGTCCGAAGAACTACGTCCATAAAGTTGGAAGCGCACTATTGACCGGTACAACTCCGTTTGACTGCTTCTCCTTTTACGCAGAGAACCAAGTTTGTGTTTTCAGAGCCAAAGCTGGATTGCTCAAGGAAGAATCACAGAAAACCCCTTGTTTTTCAGTCTATTGGTTAGCATTTTTTGCCCAGTGCCCACCCGACAGGACCGTGTAACGCCCTGCATTTCCACAAAAATGAGGTTTGGCGGAAGTAACATATTTAATCGCTATGATATCGTACGTGGAGACAATTGGCCGCACGTAATTCTGAAAATCTGAAAAAAAAAACGAAAAACAGAAAAAGTAAAATTTTCACAAAAATATCGTACAAGATCAAAAATATGCGTCTTAATCATATACCCCGAAAATTGAGGACTAAACGAGAAAAGGTCCGCAAAATAGCGCTGGAAATACGAATAAAAATATAGTAAACGTATCAACTTTGCGGTACGCCTTGCATCTTTTAGGTAAAGAAAACATAATTGGTGAAGTAAAGGCACTTCATCGCTATAGTGGTATGACTCTACATCATTGGCGAAAAGAAACAAGAAAAAACATAAAAAGAATAAAATAATCTGACGTCTTTCCCTACAGGAATGTGCCTGTAAAGAACTCACACTCTAGACAAGAGGTATAAAAATTCGCCGTTCTCTGAATTTCTCAACAATTCGCTGAATTTTTTCAGATTTTTTCAAGTTGAGCCAAACTCGAGCCACTACCTCGTGAGGTTGCGCAGTGAAAGCGCCAAATCACTGGTTCGCTGAAATCGGACGGGGTGTGGAAAAGTGGTTAGGTGGAAAGAGCAACGGCGCATGCCGTCATAAAATGAAACAAGCAGGCGCTGGATGCATCCAACTTCACTGGGCGTTTGCACCTGGACCGCGAGGAGGTTAAAAAAACTGTGGTTGATTCCTCTGTCATAGGAATCAGTGAAACGCGAAAGTGAAATGTGCAGCGAAATCTGCAGCTGAGCATGATTTGCAAGTCGGCGGCTGTCATGTGGGTGTGCTTGGCGAGCAACGTCCTTCTGGCGGATCGCTTCGGCAGAGGTGTAATGACGTCATTTCCGTGACGGATATGACGCCAGCGAAATCTTGAGGTATCGCGGCATAAAACACCTTGTTAAACTATAAAACCCAAAAACGAAAAACCTTAAGTATAACGTACTTTTTAGCACTAGATGTTGCTTCCTCGCAAGAAGACCATGTGTACAGGGGTGCACCCTTTACAGGCTGGTTGCTTCGTTCTACTGGCGTCACTTCCGTGACGGATATGACGTCAGCGAAATCTTCGTGAATCCCGGAATAAAACACTTTCGTGCTAAACATGCTAGACTGGCGACTGCGAAGAGCAGCGTCTCTTGCGGTACAATTGTGTGCGCGTTCACTGGGCGCCTTCGGGCTATAACCGACCTATCATCACTCGACAAACTTGGTTGAGCCGCATTCAACCGCGGCAGTTTTTTAAAGCGGCTATTGCATTTCCCCATAGACCGGTTGGTCGACTGAAAATATCTGAAAAGACTTCTGGACACACGGCCTGTGCGTGAAACCGAGCCTCCATTGTGTCAACGCGAGTACTTGAATACCGCGAAAAAAAAGGAATGCGTTCTAGACAAAACGACGCACGCATCCACGCACGCACGCAAAGAAAGAGTACAATAGTATCTCATAAACCACGTATTTGTGCATTAAGATCGTCCGTACATGCGTTTACTTAGTGCGCGACAAACCTTCGCACGGTTCGTTCTCGGTTAGCGATTTGGGTCTTTGAAGTTTGGACGATCGATTAGACGGCTTTCAGCGACAATTTTGGCTCGATTTTGATGCAGTTTTGATGTGAGCAAGCTCTCGCGCTTCTCCTAACTTTCTTTAGAAATACGTGATAAAGTTTTTTTTTTTTTTTGTTTGTAGCAGAGCACACTTGGAGGTTGGCAGAGGGGGCTAAGGTCCCGTGGTACTTCACACAACGCATGTTCAAATGTAAATGCAGAAAAAAACATACGGTAGCGCTCGCGCCCAATAGTATTTTCATTTCTGTGAAAATCGCTTTTGCGTTACGAACATTACAATTCCACGCCGTACTTAAAATAGAGAAGTCACTTCAGTAAGCAAAACTCGGCTTGTCTCCTTCCGCCGTTAAATGGCTGCTAGAAGTCCTGACGCAATCCGAACTACTCGCGAATACGAGCCCTGATAAACCCACCCCACAGTAGTTCTCGCTTGCGTGAAATTGTCGATAAAAAAGTTTACTCATTACTTTCGGCACGTAGAGCACTGCACTAACAAAAAAAAACAATAGCGTTGTCTCTCACCTGCTCTCGCATGCACGTACCCATGCTTTCCCAAATCATGCCGAAATTGAGCTTTACGCAAGCCGCACGACGCAATTTTCTGCGAATGGTTTTGCCTCCGTGTACACGTTTTTTGTGTACTCCAAGGTCCCGTTTTGGCCCCACGCTTTTTTTCCGTCGTTCTCCTCCTTTAACATTCATTTTTTTCTATTCTTATTGTTCTTTCCCCGGTTTCAATTTTCTTCTGATTAGGGCTAATATAAAATCCTCGCATGGCTCTCGTAGCGGAGTAGTTTCGAAATTCTCGACGGGAGTAATGAGAACATCCAAGCTGCGTAGACGATGTCGATGCTAGCGTAAATGGCGCCATGGGATGGGATACCGCCGACGATGTATAAATGACGACAGCTTTGCGCATACCGCTTTTATGATCCTGTAGTGTACCGTAACAACATCACTGAGCATGCGCCCAACTTTCTCTTCTAGGAGGCATGTTATTCCAGTAGCACTACAACTGCTTCATTGGGGGCCGCAGTTCTATTCATGTATCTATACGTGTTAGACTTTTTTGTTGTCCAGTGATGTTTGTTATAGCAAAACCTCGATAAGTCGGCGACCGTTAATTCTGAATTTCGGTTGATTCAAACGCGGTGTCTCGTACCGTAGAAATTCTGCATTGTTCTATGGCTGAAAAATCTATTTCGGGTGGATTCAGCCACGATTCGGTTAATTTGGACTCCCCGATGAGTTCGGGAGGGGAAACAGCAACGCATTTCGCCGTGGCCTTGCTTCAGCTAATTTGGATTCGGAGCAGAAATCAAAGGCGGTCGTAAAGAACTTCAAGATGGGAACGGGATACGAACAAGCTTGTTTATATATCAAAGGCACAAAAAAAGCGCATGGCAACGTTTCACAACCGGTTCAAAGGCGGAATGCCCATCGCTGTGGCCATCAGTCCAGCCGACAAACCAGGCGAGCATTAAATTGTCTTTTTTTTATGTAGAACACTTTTGTGTTATTGCGTCAGTTAACGACAATCACTGACATTTAAAAAAGTAAAGTTTGATGATATTTAAAGCACGTTTTCAGTTGTTATGACCGAACTCGCGATAATTTGGACACTCGAATAATTTATCCAGTCCCGCGAAATACGAATTGACGGGGTTTTACTGAATAGAAAAATTTTCTGACACTGTCGTGATGAGTAGCTTAACAAGAAGAGAACAAGGAGAAAACATTCGCACGGCACAGACCAATGATGCTCACTAAAAAAGTTATCGCCACCTCCTAAGCCGACCAGCAGCCGCACATTCTCAGCGACGTGATCCTTCTGTCTCGTCGGAGGGCTATGAACCGAGGCTGGGCTCGCAAAGTAGTCACGACGCATCTTAAGACGTGTTGCCTTTTGCGGGGCAACGTCTTTCAAGTGGCGCCCTGAAAAGTTGGCGAGTTCTGCTTCAGTTCGTTGGCGACAAATTCCTGATGTACTTCGGCATGAAAAAAAAAAAGAGCTGGAAGAACTAGGAAACAAAAAATCATGGCCCCTTTCATATGGGAAAGATGTTTAAAAAGCTAAGCTTTCTCCCATGTAACATGAGTCAAAGTCAAAGTCCAATATCCAAACTGGTTCGACCGTGTCGGAATGACGCATTGGGGTAGACGTCGGCTTCATAACACGAGGGATACAGGTAAATGTTTCTTTTAGGAGCTTGATTTGGCTTCCCTTATCATCATCCCCATCGTTTCTGAAACCCATGGTGTAAATTTGGCTTTCCTGCAGTGCGTTGTTACGCGGATGACCCGCCGCCATCAGTGAGGCATAACAAACTTTGCTTTAAAGGAGCCATGAAGACAAAATACAAGTTGGGTTTATTAGAAAGACAGCTTAGTCCCGATAACAATGACACCAATATCATCGCAATCTTCGAACAAATAACGGAGATATTAAAGAGAACGTGTGAAGCAGTCGCGACCCCCTAGCCAATTTCCCGCAACTTTTCTATGATGTCACGGAACCTTGTTTGTGCGATTGGCGGCCGCCTAACTGACCTGTTGCGACGACACATGACTGGACGTCTGTAATGGGGCCTCTAGTTCCATTTGACCGCATCACTTGAATGCTAACGTGCAGTTAACGCACTGAAAATCATGTTTTATTGTTGGCCCGTATGACGTCATTCTTGCTCATAACACGTCGCTGTGGCGTAAAACTTGAAAGTTTTTAAATACTTTTTGCTTTTTTTTTCGTTAAAAAACATCTTTTCTGGCTGTAATGCAGCTGAGTGAGATACTGAATCCTAGTTCTTTCAAATTAAACGAGGTTGTATTTTCTCTTCATGGCTCCTAAGGAACATTAACACAGGATGGACGCGATCGTGTTTATCTAGCGCCCATAGAGTTTCTTACAATATACACTAGAGAGGAATCTGGCGCTAGCGTCTATGCGGCTCACATAAAGGCCGTCTGTATCGTCATGGACCGCCATTAAATCATGCGCTGGCCTAAGTTTCATCATTGGCTTGGGTTGAAACGTTTTAGTGACCGCAAATTTCGACAAAGTTCCACAGAAACGCGAAAAATAGTGTGCAATTACTTATGCAAGTGGAAAATAAAACAGGCTGTTCTAAAAGTAAGAAAAAAGGAAGTAAACCGTAATTTTGCCGGAACGTTTGTGCCTGCTATTTTGCAGGCCAAGGTGGTAGTCACGAACAATGTTAATATTTGGGGAGGAAACTCATTAGAGATTCATATCTTAATAACTTTACCATTATTTCGATTAATAAGTTGTTTGAAGAGTTTGGAAAGTCTTTTGAGCGTGCCTATGAAAACGTCACCTTCGTGGTCAACCGGTGCACCGACCGTCAGCTACAGTTTAACAAGAAAAAATTCTCCCGCATTTCCCCGAGGGGGAGAATGTGAAAGTGCGAATGCACGGTTGTCGGCCCGCTTGCGGCGCTTGCGCTCGGCCCCCGCAGCCCACCGCCTCGCCGCCTTCTCTTCCATCTCTTCCATCGGGTTTGTAGTATCACGTGTACACCACGCAGTTATCAAGCCGCTATAACGCCGCTGAGTCGCCAACGCACGCCGCTGACGACGTAGTTTGAATGCGTTAAAGATATAAGGCGCGTCACTAACACTGATATCAGCGTCGTGTCCGTGGCTTGGTCGGTAGAGCGTCGCGCTGCGGCCGCAAAGTCCTCGGATCGAAACCTGGCGCCGGATGCTGTTTCTTTTTTAAATATAGAGGAGCACTGCGGACGCCGCCGCCGCCGCCGCCGACGCCGCCGCCGCCGGCGGTGGATGGTTTGGGGTCGCTTATAAAGTGCATTCGCACTTAAAAAAGAAAACATGGCGCTAAACAGTCGTGGACGATGACAAGATAGGACAGTTTCAGGCGCCCGTATGTGTCGTATCTTGTCTTCGTCTAAGTTCCTTTTGTTCATTTTTTTCGTCGGCTACAAATTTTGCGGCGGCATATTACCCGCTCAGTCACACGCCCTTCGCCTGCGGCATCGCCGCATCGCCAACGTCAGGTGCGATCACGCACTGCCTGCTGTTTCACCGAACACGGCTACCACAGAACAGGAAGGATTTCGGCTTCCTCGTAGCTCGTGGACGTGTTAATCCATAGTGAAGAAAGCAAATCCCCACACCCGCTTAAGAATCCAATTGTCATGCCAAGCCAAAGCCAAAAAAGGGGGTCTTACCATAAACCCCCACAACGACATGGATTACCAGGTGCAGTTTTCTCTCTGGTATACTTAGTAAGAAACTCTATGTTAGCGCCCATCCTTATTATATGTTCTTACTTGGGTCACCTTGATTGCAGCACCTTTTAAAGGGAATCTTTCCGTGGCTTTTCTCAGAGTTTCACACGGAACTGCTGCTGTTGCTGCTTTCTTACCGGGTACGCCGCTCGGCGCGCTCCCCGTGGTAACTCACGCCGTCTCCTATCTCGGCCGCCGTCGCCACCAGGCAGCTTTTCACAGTTTGTGCGTTGCAGCTTTGTCGAATGCTTCCCTTGTTTTCTCTTATACCAGATATCAGAGAAGGCTGACCACCGCGCATCACTGCCGCAATGCCAAGAAAGGGATTCACGGGTGCAAATTGTTATTTTATTACTCTACGCTATCTCTCCCCTCCCCCCCCCCCCCTCCCCGGCACTTTTCTACAGGAGCGTAGCGAATCAAGTTGCCCTGAATAATTTTCCCGCATCTTATATTTTGCCTTCCTTCCTTCCTTCCGTCCTTCCTTTCTTCTTTCCTTCCTTCCTTCCTTCCTTCCTTCCTTCCTTCCTTCATTCATTCATTCATTCATTCATTCATTCATTCATTCGTTCATTCATTCATTCATTCATTTCCGTTTATATTAATGTCTTGTCTTACCCAACCCCAGGGAAACTATGTGCATCAGCCCACTGCCTATAAACAACTATGACAATTATTCACTTTGAAGTTGCTTGCAGAGAACTCGCACTTCGTTGGCATTCATACCGCGTGACATTCTCTTTGGCCATGCTGGCTTTCTCTCGAGGTGAGTCCTTGTGCAGTGAAGCAGCCTTTACAGGTGACATCTTGGCTCGTGGCAAATGACGTGAAACCCGAGAAGTCTCCCGAATTAAAGCTGTCCCTAAACACCGGCGAACTTCGGGACTATGTAAGGCGCACGACATCTACGGCGATCAGACTCTCACTCACTTTTGCGAGCACGTCTCCCGTTAGCCATAACTATCACGCAAGCTATCAAGTTTAATGACTTTCACTTCTGCGGCGTATTCTGCGATATAAACTAGAAATGGTTATGCTGTAAGGACCAGTCGACGGCGGAAGGGCGCACCTGTATCCAATTGCTTATTGGGTGTCAGTAATGTCTTCGTTACGCGTGGCGCAGCTGCTTAGAGGCTCCTAACGCGACAGTATTGGCTAAACACCTATCGTCGGGAGGGGGCCAGGTAGATCTTGGGGCGTTGATGATGCCGCCGAAGTGGCGATGGAAGTTTTGCTTGTACTAAAATGCAGCGTACCCACCGGCTTTCAGCTTCTAATTGTATCCCTATGAGGTGAGCGTCTGTAAATATTATTGCATTGAAAATTCTCTAAAAGGACAGCTCACGCGCGAATCAAAATTCACCAATGCGTGCTCAGAGTGTACGTAGATAAAAAAATGTGTTTATGTACTGAAAAAAACGCACATCAACAATGGCGCGCGCCGTGGCGGAAGGAAGGTGGAGTTATTTTTCACTAGTTTATCTCGCACATGGCCACGTCTTCATTGTCTTTGTCGCTATGTATTAGAGAAATTGCCACTGCTAGATGAAAATCAATGAATTATTTAGATCATAACCACGGAGCCACAACGGCCGATTTGTCTGTCTGTCTGTCTGTCTGTCTGTCTGTCTGTCTGTCTGTCTGTCTGTCTGTCTGTCTGTCTGTCCGTGCGCGCACACATTCCTTCGGTTCATTTCATTCTCTTTCTCTTACTCTGATCCATGCCTTCTTCCTTGTTTCTCGCCTCCCAGTGAACCCTGGCCTCTGGTCTCTCGCTACCTTCTCACATCATGTCTCCGGTGACAAAATAAATTAGGATAAAACGCAAAAAAAAACAAAAAAAACTCTCGGGTACGCTGTTCCTGCCGAGAACGTCTCGGCCCTTATCGAAAATTTCGCGCGCTTTTTTTTTAAACATCGTCGTGCATATATAGCGGACATACTTTTATTGCTGGCAAGCCTACCTTGTTCCTTGTTTACACCCTGGGCTTTATTTATGCCGGCTTAACTTTCTTCCCCCCCCCCCTCCCGCCCCCGGGCGGCGAGACGTCTCTGCTTCAATTCAAACTTCCCGCCTCTGCCTCTTCCACCGGCATCACCATCGTCTCGTTATTATTTCTGCGCTCCCGCTCCCCGTCCTACAAGCAGGCTTCTCCTTCGTGCCTACTTCTCCAGCTTCGCCCGTCTCCGCAGTCTCTCTTGCTACCATTTTTTTCTCTCCCCGGCTTCTCGCTCGGTTGATCTCGGAGAAAGGTGTTACAGGTGCGCTCCACGAAGCGGCGCGTTCTGTCGAACTGCGCGGGGGAGTCCTGCTGAATAGCTCGTATTGAAGCGGCTTGTCGTCGCTGCTACTCCTTCCGCCTGCGCTCAGCGAGCGTCCCTAATTGGCTTCTGGGTATTCCCGTTTCCTCTCCTTTTTTTACAGTACCTCCTCAGCCTTCTTCGGCAAAAGAATACAAATTGGAGTTTCCAGCGCAGAGTTTCACATCTCCGCTTTCTTCTACGGCTCTTTTCATCTTCTCGCTGCGTCGGCGTAGTCTTTCATTTTCGTTCACTTTACGCAACAGACAGCGCTTGCCTTTTCTAAGTGGGAAGAGTGTTTTTTTCGTTCTATAACGCATAAATAATACTCTCCATTCTTTTTCTCCCTGCTTTATTAATTTTTCCTACACTGTCGCAAACACACCTGCTCTATTGAGTGCCTTCAGTTGATCTTCCTCAGCAAGCTTCATTACTAGAATATTGTTCCTGTTAAATGTTGCTCCTCCCGCGTGCGTTGTTCGACTGTCCACAACTCTGAGTAAAGTTGCTAATTGCGTGCGCTAAGACATCGAAGTGGAATTGTCGAACTCGGTAATCGTGGCTGCTCTATCTTGCTCAACACGTGTAATCAGTTATGTATTTATCTGCGCAAAGTATGCGGCGTTAGTTTATTTGTAAACATTGAAATAAGAAAAAAGAACTGTACCTTGTCTTCTTAAAGAAAGTTGAGAGAAGCGGAACGCTTTCTAACACAAAATGTGCGCCAAAATATTCGCTAAAATTGCGTCGAATCTTCGCTGAACGTACGTCCAATCGATCGTCAAACATTCAAAGACCCAAATCACAAACTACGAACGAACCCGTGCGACCATTTTTCTTCCACTATGTACACGCATCTACGAACGATCCAAATGTATACCGATAAGTGGTTTACGAGATAAAAGTGCACTGTTGTGCTTCTTCGTCATAATCGAATGTGTGTTGTCTTACCTAGAACCGTTCTTTTTCCACGATTTGTGAGTAACCGCTGTGGAAGCACGGTTTCACGCGCACGCTGGGTGTGCAGAGCTTTTTTCAGAGATTTCCGGTCAACCAGCCGGTCTACAGGAAACTGCGTTCGTTTTAGGGGCGAAGCTCCCCTTGCTCGGGCCTTGTCCCGTCCCTCGTTGCTGCTGTATACGGCACATTAATGATGATTGTGGCAGGATCTCCCTAGGGATTGACCAACCAAAGATTGGCCGAAGAGGACAAAACGTTTAACGCGTTCGTTGCTACCCAACAGGAAGAAGCGGAATAAGAATAGGTTGTCGTTAGTCGCCTGCGAGCTCAAGACACGTACCGGGGGTACAAGACAGAAGACGCTCTGCAGAAGGCGATGGCCAAGGTGGTTAAAATGTCACACACCGAATTCGCCAACTTACCCATGGAGATTCTCATCGTCCAAAACAACCCCTACATAACCACCACAAACATCGGCGTCGTCGACGGGCTTGTCAACGGAGCGGTGGAAAGCTTGACGTGTCGAGTATTTATATGATGTGCGGGTAAATGTTTCACGGTTTTACCGATAAGCATTTTTGCTTCGCCCCTCTCATCATCATTCACTTCGTGGAGATGGCGGAATTTTTTTTGGAAGAACGTTATCGGACCGACTAAGAAAGCTTTGGCTTTAAAATACCATGCACTAGTTGGAGACGTTCTGACTACTGTACTGACGAACTGAACTTTTTCCTAATAAGAAATTTTACATTGAAAATTGCGCCTAATAACACAAATTCGTAAATTACGTTTGGAAATTTGCGCCCGGTCACCCCCGCCAACATTATGTGCCAAATGATTGGCGGTGCCACGCAGCCTAGCGCCGCCGCCACCAAGACTTGAGCAGAAAACATACGGGCTCAAACAATAAAAATGTAACATTCTGCACAGGCTTATCAACACCCCGCACCACATCTAAGCCACAAAAATGTAGACGCCTTCTGCCTTTTGCTTTAGGGACGAAGCCCCTTAGACGCTGGGACTGGTGGCGTCTCCTGTCGTCGCCGTCGTCGTAATCGTCGCCTCGTGTAGTGACTGCACTAAAACACCGGGAAACTCGTTTACGCCTAGCGCTAGAACGTAACGCCTACTAAAAAACACCGGGACACTCGTTTACGCCTCGCGCTAGAACGTAACGTATACTAAAAAACACCGGGGCACTCGTTTAGGCTTCGCGCTGGAGCGCTTCGTAACGCGTGCAAAAAAAAAAATCACCGGGACACTCGTTTACGTCTCGCGATTGCGAGCTTCGCGCTTCAAAGACAAGAGACCGTTACAGCAAAGCTGTATGCCTGTACCCCCCAACGGTTTCATCTTAGTTGGCAAAAACGCCAAGGCGCCAAGAATACACTTATACACTGCATGCTTCGCCCCTCCCCATGGTTTCACATTCGGGGATATGACCCGGGATTTTTATTCCGTTTGTCGGACTTCACGGGGAGACGCAGAGAAGAGGCCAACAAGGAATTCTCAAAAGAGCTCAAACAAAAGCCTTCATTTGTTATTTCTATACGCACCATCGTGAAGACGGTCCTTTTGAATGAAAGTCCAAGCTTCAGTGAGTTGCTGTTTCGGCTCTCTCTGTAGAAACGATGGAAGGTACGGAGCGAAAGACCATTGAGAAATTCCTGCACCCTGCCGGCAGGAAGTAGGTGTTCTGTCTTATCGCTCCTTTTTTTTTTTTTTTGATAGAATCCTTTTTTTCTATCTTATAAAATCAAGAGATGAACAAGCTTTTGTGGACGACATTTCTACGCATGATAATGAACTCCAGGCGCTTTAGATGATTCTGCACCCTTTCTTTACGGCGCGTATACCAGAGCCCAGGTGCAGCGTCGGCGCTTAAAAATTCAATCTGAACTTTTATTGTGTAGCCAAAAAACAGCCAAACCGCCGACAAACCTCAATCAAAGCGAAACAATAGAAGCGCCACAAGCTCAGTTGCCGGCTTACGCAGTGGCGAGCCGGTGTCGTTGACTGAATCCCTCTACCTAGCGCGAAAGCCAACATCGGTACAACTGGCCGTTGTTTCGGCGACTGGCACAGGAACGATGATTCCGCATTGTGTAAGGCCGCTTCTGCCGACGTCAGCTTCAGCGGCGGCAGCGAGCCAGAATTTGCGAGGTGCGAAGTTTCGAGCAGATGCGGACGACCGCGCACCCAACGAAATTATTGAAGCGCGGGAAATTCCGCGAAGCTTGGCGAAGATAGCGTGGCTTGGCACCGAAATAAAACAACGCGTCCTTAATTATTCAGCGGAGACGGTGATCGTATTGTGGGGCGTAGCCAAAGTGTGGTGTTTCATGATCTCTGACGCATTGTTTATTTAGTATGAAACTTAGGTTTAAGTCAAATCACGAGTAATGTGTCAGTGTCTATCCCCCGTTTGTTTGTCGAGGTGCTGTGTGCCATTTCCAAAGAAAGAGCCGGGAAGACAAACAACGCCCTTGTTTAATTCGGAAAAAAATTGTTTTTGCTAACTCACCAAGCTCGATTACAGCCATAAAATACGCTTTTTTAGGGGCGAAGCCCCTTAGGGGCTGGGGCTGTTGGCGTCTCCTGTCGTCGTCATCGTAACTGTCATCTCATGTAGTCACGGTACTAAAACACCGGGAAACTCGTTCACGCCTCTCGCTATACACTCTAAGAAATCGGTGCAGGTGGGCTCTACGACAACGCCCCAGAACGACCATTCAGCGTGCTTAAATGTGTGAATTTGGCGAATGATGAGGCCCAGCATGCGATTAAAATAAAAACTAGGATCTGCGCTGGGACAACAGCGCACACGCACGCCTTGCGCAGTTGTCCCAGCGCAGATCCTGGTTTTTACTTTAATCGCATGCTGGGCCTCGTCATTCGCCAAATTCACACATTTAAGCACGCGGCATGGTCGTTCATGGGGCGTTGTCGTGAAGCCCACCTGCACCGATTTCTTAGAGGGTAGAACGTTACGCGTACTGAAAAAAACAACAACACCGGAACACTCGTTTACGCTTCGCGCTATAACGTTTCGTGCTTCAGACACACGAGACTTTTACAGCAAAGCTGCATACCTCTACCCCCAACAGTTTCATCTCCGTTGGCATAAACGCCAAGGCGCCAAGAATACACTTACACACTGCATGTTTCTCCGCTCCCTAGGTTTCATGTTCGGGGAGACGGCCCGGGATTTTTTTTTTTTTTTGTAATAAAAAACGTAAGAAATATTCGAAAACTTCCAGATTTTACGCTGTGGTGGCGTAATATAGCCGGGAGGGCCACAACAATGACCAACAATACAAACGTAGTTACTAGGGTTGCAACTGCACGTCAGAATTCAGGTGATACGTTGAAAGGGAACTACAGTTCCCATTACAACGACCCAGTAATCTTTCTTAGTGGTGGTTTATATCGGGGGGCGCCAATCGCCAACACGATTCTCTGATGTGATAGAGATACCGTCGGACAGTGGCTGGCGCGTCGCCACTGCTCCACATGTTTTCCTAATCATATCGATTATTATTTGAAGTGTGCGCTATGATTGACGTCATTTTTATCGGGACAAAGATGTCTTTTTAGTAATTCAAACGTATTTTAAAGACAATAGTCTTTCTTGGGCTACTTAAACGCAGAAATTTTGGTCTGTCTGTATGTATGTCTCAATGTCTGTCTGTGTGTCTGTCTGTCTGCCTGTCTGTCTGTGACTCGATTCAGCCACCCGGTCAAAGTGATACAGAAGCTGCGCAATAGTCTTTTATACCCACAGCCAAATCTACCCGTCTATGTCCGGTGTAATGTTCATACTTGTCAACATTGCTGAACAAGAAGAAAACATTACGCAAATATAAAGCAGAAAAACAATACATAGGTGATCTCTACAGTGTTCCTTCATAAAAATATTATGGATGCTTGATTTTTGCGAAAGGAAATACTGCATTCGACCAGATTTAGGGGAAATCCCCAAGGTGGAGTAAGATTCTGCGAAGGAAAGTTTGACATCCACCTGAATGCAGCCGCGCGGCTACAAGGGAAAGCTATACAGCTTTCCCGGAAACTTCGCAGTTACTGCTCCTGTCGCCCGCGCCACTATAGCTTCTGGCGCCATTTTAAGAAATCAACCGGCAAGAGTTACGGAAGGTTCCACTAGGTATGTTCCACGTTCAGCTTGGAACGCGCGTGGACTAGAGGGCAACGCGGTTCTATAAACGTTGTAGTAGGGTACCTCGATTCACACGCGTCTCCGCCGTACGGCAGCGCTGGCATCGAGGAACCCGACCAGGAGCAGTGGAACGCGGTAAATTTAAATTGACTTGAGCAAATCTCTAGCGTGTTTACCTTGGAAGGATCGCGATGAAACAGGAATAGCATGAGAGGTGAGAAGGAAAGCAAAGGGAGGCATTTATTTGGCAAATGTCGACGAAAGACTATCATCTTTTGCCGACATTTGCAACGAAAGCAGCAGATACGCGGTCAATTTTTGTCTCCATGACCCCAATAAAGGGATACTGAAGAGGCAGATGACATTTAGATTGCGCCGGATTGTTCGCACGTAATAACTTCCTGGTCTTTTCTTTGGCGATAAAATGGCTTCACTCGGTTACAAGGTGGAAAAATAATTAATTTTTTTTCAGTTTATTTTTTGTGTTTTTTATGCTCTTGTGTGTGTGACGTTATAAATCAGGCCTGAGACTGTGATGCGTTCTCGCGGGAAATGTACAAGCTGCTTTTAAACGCTTCCTAATTAAATTGTTAAAATGTGCTAGAAGGAGTGAGTTTCTGCATCAGAGGCTTTTGGGAGAAGAAAAGCTGTGTACAATAAAATAAAAAAATAGGCACCGAGGAAAAAACAAACGTCGAGAAGTGAGAAAAAAGAACGAAAAACAAGTGTGAATAAGCATGTGAAGACCAGAAATTTTCGAAGAAACGAGGAAGGGAACAAAAGAAATTAAGGTAGAAGGAAATAAAGTGAACGACAGAGAGAGAGAGAGACGAAAAAAAAGGACGCACGGTTAAAGAAGGAAATGAAGAAATAGACATTGTAGAAGTGACACCAAACAAAAAAAGAAAAAACGTAGGTTGAACTATACAAATGGGATGTCGAACGCAAGAACAATAAAACATGAAATAATTAGAATCGGAGTGGCCTTTCTCATCAGCACAGGGATCACGGCTCTTCGCAGACGTTCCTACCAAGCTAACAACGCCTCACTCAGCATGTAGCTGGTCTGTGATTTATATCTCCCCCTTGCTGTAGACCACTCAAAGACGTACACACCCGGACAGTCACAACAGTCTGAAGTTAGGACTCGGCGCTCCTTTTACCGAACCAACGCTATTACAGCCTTCTCGTACCTGCAGCGCAGCCCGCAACGGAACAGAGAGCAGCCGATGCTGGCAGAAAAAGGGGGGCGCGGAAGCGCATATTCATTCTCGCTTCTTTAACAGCGGCGAGATTCGCTGAAAATGGTTGATTTCCAACCCGTTTCATCTTCTCATCCTCCGCATCCCTGAAGAGAGCTCTCCGCTCCATCCTCCGTATTTATTGTGTTAGCGCAGAGCGAGGAGGAGGCCGCTCCGCGCCTCCCGGCTCATCAATATTGCACGCACGTCGCTGGAAGGCAAATAACCAGGAAGAGGAGGGAGACGGGGATGGGGATGCTGAGAGTACGCCGCGCGCGGTCAGTCTGTAACGAACGGCCGCCTGAGAGGGCTTTTAGCGGGCGATTCGTACGCGCGAGCGAACTCGCCTTCTCGGAGAAGACGGCGCGTTTGTCATGTCTCCGCCCGGAGGAACTCGCTTTGTTGGAGGACGGAGGAACCGATCTCGAAGCACGTTCCTGCTGACCCCGGAAGAACGCGAGTGGCCGGCTCGTCGTTAGTTGGAAGTTTGAACTCCGTAGTGCTTGTGCGTCTCCCTTTATTTTTTTCTTTTGAGATGTGGGCGGCTGCTAAGTTTAGGGTGGGATTTAAGAAGGCTTATTCTGATTGTTTATTAACTCGTTTTTTAGTAATATGTGGTGCACTGAAAGGTGAAGATGCTGTTAAGATGTTGTTTGTGCGCGGCTTCTGAAAAATGCGTCGTGTCAGGGAGAGGTTTGCCTTCTTCGTTGCGACGGCAAGGAGACGCAGACTCGGGAGGTTTGTGTTCTCCCCGGAAGCTACTACTTATTCAGCGAAGTAAGACAGTTGTTTCGAGATGCGCTGAGTGCCGCCAGCTGGTTTGAAATTAGCTACTGGCGTTGCACCTCTAGAGCCAGGTGGACTGATTAGGTTTTCATACAGAATGTACGTTACGTGGAGCCTGTAACGTGTCCAACCCTTCCTCACTGGAATCTTGGGGGAATTTACCGCGGGTTTATTTCCCCATCGCTCTTTCTCTGTCTCTTTTTATTATAAAGTAGAGAACCCTCGGTAACAGCAACAGACGAGGGGTTTATTTTAACGTTTCGACTTGAGACAAGCCTTCTTCGGGCCCCCGAGGAACACTTGTCTCGAGTCGAAACGTCGAAATAAATGAATCCGAGGGTTCGCACCAGACCGGCATTCTGGAGGTCGTGGGTTCGGATCCCACCCGGCGGGCATTTTTTCTCCACTTAATTTCTGTCTTTCCAAATTCTTTATCTATTTCAATGACCTACAACATCCTCCCCTTGGCTTTCCGAGGTTTTCTTGACTGCCAATCCTTATTTCAACGAGCCACTCATTTCCAATTCTGATTCGCTATATATATATATACGAGAGAGAGAGAGAGAGAGAGAGAGAGAGAGAGAGAGAGAGAGAGAGAGAGAGAGAGAGAGAGAGAGAGAGAGAGAGAGAGAGAGAGAGAGAGAAATAAGGGTTGAGAGTCAAGAGTGCCTCGGAAGTCAAAGGGAAGAATGCGGGAGGTCATTGAAACAGATGAATTTTGAAAGACAGAAAGAAAGTGGAGAAAAAAATGCCCGCCGGGTGGGATCCGAACCAACGACCTCCAGAATACGTGTCTGGTGTGATGACCATTACGCTACCAGCGTGCTATTTGCCCTCGACTTTCTCGGGTATTTATGATTAGTTATTTTTGTTTCCTGCACTTGTGAGTGGTAGCCAGTGCCACTCGGACTACTGGGGGTGAAGGGGGCCTTCTTTTCAACCCCCGGGCCGTGACTCGAGTGTCTACCACGTGTCGAGAGTAGTAGACCAGCGTTGAATCCTCTTAAGCTACCTATGGTACCAAGACTGCCAGAAGAGAGGCCCTCGCTATGCACGTAGCGAAACAGAATGGGAAATGAGGGGCTCGTTGGATTAAGACAGAAATGAGGGTTGGCAGTCAAGAATGCCTTGGAAAGCAAAGCGGAGTTAGCGGTACGTCATTGAAACAGATGAAGAATTTTGAAAGACAGAAAGATCACGGAGAAAAAAATGCCCGCTGGGTGGGATTCGAGCCCACAACCTCCAGAATACGACCTCCAGAATTTCCAGGCATATGAGAAAGCTCGTATGTTTTTGTATTTTCCATTTTCTTGATTCCTACCTTGTGAACGGAGTTGTCTGTTTCGTGTTCACCTGATGGATAAATTGGTGAGTTATGATACTGCCAGGAATGACCTGTGAGCTTGGAAATAGTGTTACTATCTACCTAGGGAGTTACTCAGTTGATCGGCATGTTTCCTATGGGGTCGTGTTTATTCCGTCAGTTATCGGGTTTTTTTCGTTATTGTATTGCTCTATAGATTTCCGTCAATTGAATTGCTCAGCGAAGGCTATTTTTGTTGTTGTCTTTCCAGAACGCAAAACTACCCGAACCGAGTGTAGCTGAGAGCCGGGACGGTACGAGCCGAAGCAAGAAAAAAACGGAAGAGGAACGAATACGTAAGTTAAGTCGGAAGAGCAGCACATGCATGAGCACCTTAAGTTTTTAGTTTATTTATTTATTTATATTTTTATTTATTTTTTATTTATTTATTTATTTATTTATTTATTTATTTATTTATTTATTTATTTATTTATTTATTTATTTATTTATTTATAGATAGATACCGTCAGTTATTCCACGAGACCGAAGCAGGAGGGCATCATTTAGGGAATATAAAGAACACCATCTAGATTATTACAGGCGGCATATAACCAACACCTCTTGTAAAAGAGAAAATATCGTAATTACACACAAACAGTGGACAAATATATTCTTACCAGCGGCATATAACACAAGACTTCCTATAAAACGGAAAATGACAACGCTAGCAGCACACACACACACACACACACACACACACACACGATCACCGGTATAAAGGATCCCAATGGATCCCGAACGGCCTAAATGTACACCTATCCGTGGTTTATGAGATAAACGTCTACTACTGTCCTTCATAATCGACGCGTGTATTGTCTTGTCTAGAACCGTTCCCTTCTCACGATTTTCAAGTAACCGTTTTGACACATACACTGGAAGACCGCTTTCAGGCACTCGCCGTGTGTCCAAGGGCCTTATCCGAGCTTTTCGGTCGACCGACCGGTCTATGGGGAAATGCATTAGTTTTAAATGCAGAGCATTTTTAAATGCAGAGCATTCCTTTAACTCACGATGTCACCCGGCGTTGTCGGCGTGCCTCGGCGTACGCGACAGCCGTTCCAGGTGCGCCCTGTCCCCCACTCCTCCTCTCCCGCATCACGCTACCCTCCTCGCTCTCAGCAACAGGTCCGCACCCCTGCCCCTACATTATATAAAAAAATAATACTTACCGGCGCCTGGTTTCGATCCCACGACCCTGCGGCCGGAACGCAAGGTACATGGTGCTCTACCCACTGCGCCACAAAGCCGATACAGAATGGAAGGCTACGAACGCGCCTTATATCCTTGACTCATTAAAACTACGTCAAGAAGCTGCTGATACAACGCATTCACTACCTGTGGGCGGAATGCGAGGTACATGGTGCTCTTCCCACTGCGCCACAAAACCGACACAGAATGAAAGGCTACGAACGCGCCTTCGGTCCCACTAAGAAAGCTTTCGCATTAATTGGCTGAGGTTGAGGCTGAATAAAGTATGGTCTAGAGGCTTCGTTAAGAAGTTTGAAGCGTTGTTTTATAGCTCCTTGTAATACAATCGTTCCCCCACCGTGGAGGGAAAAAAAAACTCAGGAGAAGCCCCCCTTATCCCAAATGCACTGCAAAAAATGCGGCGGAAGTGACGTCATTTTAAGAAGGCCCATGGGCAACGTTGCTTAATTGTTTTCACTCACGGCGGCTAAATTTGGCTGAATGCCGCGGGCAATTGTTGCGGTTCTTTGGCACAGCTGTGCGTTTGAACAAAATAACGTCGTAGATGGCGAGTACGGCTTATTTCCAACCAGTTTCGACTTGAAGCGTCCGTAGGCTTGTTCAGCGTTCGTGTACCCTGGAGAGCCTGGTAAACAGATATTTGAACAAAAGCCACGGCGGAGAATGCCAGGGGTGGCAGAGGGGAACGGGAATGAGGTATTGGGTTCCATGGGCGCGAGATGGCGGGAGTAGCTTCACAAAAAGGGAAGTCAAGGGCCTCTCCTGGTTACTTTTAACAGCATAGCTCTTTATGCTTGAGCTTGGTCCGGTGGCGTTAGCAAGAAAATACTAGGGAAAAAAACTGCGCCGCATGTAAAGACTGCCCCACCGCTGATAGACAGTTATAACAGTGAAAGCCGGCTTTCACGCCTGCCCGAACGTGCGAACAAGGAACATCCCAGTCGAAAAACAAAACAAAAATTTCTGCCGCCCAACAGAAATGTCTGTTGTACAACAGGAATATCTGTCGTAGAACATGGATCTCTGTTGGGACTGCAGGATGGTCTGTTGTGCGACAGAAAACTCTGTTGCAAGACTACAGAATGTCTGTCGCACGACAGACATGTCTGTTGTACTTACGACAGAATGTATTATTCCATTACAGGATAATACTGTCGTATTTTCTGTTGTGTTTTTTATATACGTATTTCCTCCATGTTCCCCACCTAAACTACGCAACTCCGGTGATGGCGCTGTAGGGCTTGCGTGAAAGTTTCTGAATTGATTCTGGCCTTATGGTTATCTGAAAGTTGTGGCGGTAAAATTGGAAGATGGAAAGCTCTGCCTTCATTTCTTCTCTCTCAAAGGTGGGCATCCATGACTCGGCACTGGACACGCAAACAAGTGCGGCGGTTCGTTACCAAAGCGTTGGTTTGCTGGTATTTTTTTACGGATGGTAGTTTATCGCGACAAGATAAGCAACATAGCACCGGATTGGGGCAATTCGCCCTCCGCGTTGTTAATGGGTGTGGCTTAAACCATCCTTATTGGAGCGATATCTTCATGAGGCTCATCATTCAGCCGACCTTCAACGTCGTTCAGCGACCGATGGCAAGAAAGAGTATTCTCTTACGGAAGAACAGGCACGCACGATGCGTTCCATAGCGGGAGCCGTTGTGAGAGATGGCTGTCCACGCTAGTACACCGCAGACGAAGGGAGCGGAAGAACGCAGCCGAACGAGTGACGAAGCTAAATAAACTGTCTAATTAAAGTGGAAAACTTTGGATAATAAAGCGGCTTTGTGTGGACGTCAGTATAAAAGTTTCCGGTCAAATAGTAATGCCGCAAGAGGAAGACAGAACTGTCGACGGTGGACGTGAACGTGGAGAAAGGGAACGCGGTACAAAGTAAGACATGTTTCTTCAACGAATCGCCACTAATGCTTGCGCCTTCCAGTCGTCTTGGGGATTACATAAGAGACCCTGTATATCACTTAAAAGCAGAGAGCTAAACCGATCTTTCAACCAAGAGCTTTATTAAGACAAGGATTACGTGGTTTACCTGCGAGGGAAATGAGTAGAGGTGGAGGGGAGGGGAGTTACGCGCGGCGGTCAATGCCTGTGGAGGGAGCAAACTCCCACAGAGAGATCTAAATAACAACTAAACAGCGAATTGACCTTCTTCAGAGCGTCATTGAGTTCTTCGGGGTGCTCGTCTGACACAATGCCTACGCGTTGATACCTCAGGAGTCCCGGAGGAGGAGGGGGAACTCGTCATCGCCTCGTCAGCGACGGCCCAAGAAAGGCAGCGACGAGGCAGCGTCGTCGTCATGGCAACCGCGGAGCTCCTTCGCCGGCCGATGTTCCGTGGCGGCGGCGTCGTAACACCGGCGCTGCAGCCTCGCACCTCTCCCGTTTCCTCCCCCTCGTCCCGCCGCACCTTTGCCGGTGCTGAGCCGCTCACCTTTGCAAGGAGCTGCTTCGCCGCCGCCCGTGGCAGCCTGCTGGGGGGGCACCTCCCGGAAATGGACGTTTTGCCCCTGGCGGGACCGGCGGTCTTGTGCCTGGTTATCGCTGTGCGCAGGACGGGCAGCGGCGACCGGGGCCACGACGCCCGGCATACTGTCGCTGCTAAGGGAAAGAGGTCAGTGCTCTGATTCATTCCCAAGTGGACGAGCGGTGTGTGTGTGTGTGTGTGTGTGTGTGTGTGTGTGTGTGTGTGTGTGTGTGTGTGTGTGTGTGTGTGTGTGTGTGTGTGTGTGTGTGTGTGTGTGTGTGTGTGTGTGTGTGTGTGTGTGTGTGTGTGTGTGTGTGTGTGTGTGTGTGTGTGTGTGTGTGTGTGTGTGTGTGTGTGTGTGTGTGTGTGTGTGTGTGTGCAGGTGCCGTCAAAGGTAACTGGAACAAGGGTTTGTGAATATTAGAGAATATTTGTCTTACAGGCTTTATGACTGCCATTACCGGTTTACAGGAAGCTTTTTTCTATTAGGTTGGACTCCTTCAAACACACACAAATGCAGGCAATTTCCGGAAGAAGGAATCCGGGTAAATTTACGAGAGCGCGTTTCAATTACTTTTGACGGCATCTTCATATATGTATGTATGTATGTATGTATGTATGTATGTATGTATATATGTATGTATGTATGTATGTACGTATGTATGTATGTATGTATGTATGTGCGTATGTACGTACGTATGTATGTATGTATGTATGCATGTTGGCGTGTGCAGTCTTTGTCAATATTTTGTATGCCATCTCAAAAGTGTAGGGGCCACAAAAAATAGAAGACCGTGTTCACCTTTCGAGGGAGGCTTGAACATTTTACACCAGAAAGCTGGATAACGCAGCTATGTTTTATACTGTCATAACATAATTTTTTAATAGTTAAACGTTAGACCTTTACTTTGAATTTTGTCAGAGACTGCACGTATCTATGTACGGTATGTATGCATTTACGTATGTATGTGTCCATGTACATAGTCCTTTGTACAAGTATATCCTGTGGGGAAAATTCGCTCACGTGCCCTGTCCTCCTGCGCCGGCCATAAAGCTGACTTGTTCCATGGGTGCTTGGCCTTGCTTGTAACATGGCTTCATGCTGCTTCCGGATAGAGGAGCAATAGGGGCAATTTTTTAACCATGGAAGCCATAATTGCTACATTATGCGAAAAAGACCGGTTTAAAAGTAGTAGTGGCAGTAGTAGTAATAGAGGTAGTAGTTGTTGTTTTTGTAGCTGTGAAATCAAGAAAGTCGCCGCCGCAGTAAATTGTGAATAAATAAAAAAGCTGTGGTTGATTCCTCTGTCATAGGAATCGGCAAAGCGCGAAAGTGAAATGTACAGCGAAAATAGCATGATTTGCGGGATGGCGGTGGTCTTGTCAGTGTGCTTGGCGAGCGACGTCCTGCTAGTGGGTCGCTTCAGGAAAGGTGCGACCACTTCGGTCCTGCTCCGTGGCGCATACGGCAGACGTTTGTGTTGCGACGAGCTCAGCTTGTGGAACGCGAGAGGTGGAATTTGTAGCTTGAACTGTGACCGCGCGAACGCGTTCCGCTACCCCTTGGCGTTTCTCTTCGCATCAAATCAGTCGGCGTTCGCGCCATTCGCCCGTCGGCGTCTCTGCAATGCAGCTTATGCCAACCTTCGGCGCTTGTTAGCATCATGATGCACTACTTCGCTTCACTTCTCCTAGACGGCAGCACCATCCGCGTCAATGACACTTTTTCTCGCATTTCTTCTGTGTTCTTTTTGCTGGTGTCATTTCCGTGACGGGTATGACATCATCGAAATCCTGGTGTATCCTAGTGTATCCTAGTATATCCTAGTTGTCTTTGTTGCTGTTCCATTCTTCCTCGCACGTACTGATTGGTTGTAGGGTTTAACTCGCCGACGCAACGCAAGCGATTAGGCGCGCCATAGTGGAGGACTCCGGGTTAATTTTGACCACCTGGGGATCTTTGACGTGCACCGAAATCTCGAACACAAACGGGCGTTTTCGCTTTTCGCCGCCATCAGTAAAGCTGCCGCCGCGGCCGGGTATCTAACCCGCGTCCTCGTGCTCAGCGGCGCAACGCGCTCGCCACTGATCCACCGCGACGGGTCCTCCTCCTAACACATATCCACTCGGCGGAATCGCCATGGAATAGGGAAATTTGACGGGCCATCCTCCCGCTTCACGAAATTCGTAAAACTGTGCATTCTAAATGTAAAAGTTCCAGAATAATGCGTGCCCCGTGACACCTAAGTGTGGTGGCGCGTGAGCAGAAGAGGTGCGCGTAAGCCACGCACAATCTTAGGCCTATGAAAGCTGTGGCGTGTGCCAGTCAGTTTGCTGATGTGATTCGACCCGTAGGACGAAGAAACAAAAGCGATGAATGAAACGCATACGCGACGGAGCAAGACAGAAGGCGCATCAAGCAATACGCGCCAGAGGACAACGCAAAGAAAGCAAGGAAAGCAATCGAAATGCGATGTTGCGGCGAAGAAGCTGTTCTTAATTGTCGAAAAGCTTTCGCCTTCAAAGCGCATAAGCAGGCCTCAGTGCCCCGAGGATTTTTTTTTTTTTTTTTTTTTTGTGATGCATCATATACGTAGTGTGGTAAAACTCTTATCTGATCGAAACCTCACACTGATTTGGATCAAATTGACACACTGGGCTCATTTTTTGACATATATCTTGAATTGGAAGCCAAATATTTTCAGACGTACAGCTGCTGTGCTGTGAGGTGAAGAAGACGAGTTTGATTTTGCGGCAGCCGTTACTGCGCTTTCAATAGCTGGTGTAATAAACGGACCCTGGCGCGACACAAGTCAGTCAGGAGAGTAATTATTTTTCTGAAACACCCGTATGGGGGACATACACGGGTATACGAAAAATATACACAGAATATGTTTTCCGGGTGGTTTAGAACACATGTAAAGCGACCGCCTTTCATCGGGCGGAGTACCTTGTTACAAAATCATACTTTATACTTACGTCGTCATTTCTTCATTATAGGTAACGTCACAACATTTATCGAGTTGTGACAGTACACACACCAACACGGCGCAAATAGCAAGTATATCAATAAATCAATAAAAAAGTCAATCAATTAATCAATCAGGTTTATTGTCATTGAATACATCCTTTCAAATTTTATCCCATTGTATACGGAAGGTCATCAAACATGCACTTATAACTCACTGTCCCCTTAACCTAGCTTAGTTTACATTCATCGAAAAAATACCACTCGCCCTAATTCGACCGCTGTTAAAAGGACGCCTGCTACCCAGCGGAAAAACCGCGTAATCAACTTCCAATCGCGTCGGCCGTACTAGATAAACGCAGCCAAAACAGCGAGAATTCTCCCGCACACGAAATTTCAAAGCACGTTGAAAATCCACTCGCCATCTAACCTAATCCTAATGCGTACGTTACTCCGAAGATTAGAAAGCGTCTCCATCGCGTAAAAACCCCTATTCTAACACCGCTCTCACTTTTTTTTATTTCGCAACCTCCCATTTACATCTCCGCGTTGTCAGAAGGCCAAGTCCCGCCAGAGGCGTTCGCGCGCATTATAATCAACCGCTGCGGTCACAGCAATCGATCGCTGCGTCGGTAAACGGCATGCAAATCCGTGCTCCCGTGAGAAGACTCGCAGGTTAAACGCGTACTCGGCCGCGTTCACTGGCAGCCTCTGCTAATAACAAGGCAGTAATGCTCCTACGCACGCGAGAGTCGACGATGCGCGGCCACAAGCTAACTCGCTTCCAGCGCCGCACCCTGTCTTGTTAACCTTTATTTCACGCCACTCCCCTCTTCCCGCTTTGTCTATCCATTCTCTTTCTCTCTCTCCTAACCTTTGCATCCAAGTTTGACCCCACGTAACGTGGCATATGCCTAAATTTCGATGCGGCTACCGATTCCACCCCCCCCCCCTCTCCGCCAGCCTCCGTTACGTCGAGAACAGACAGATCGAACAACAAGGTACACCCTCGACTCGACCAGACTATTCCCGGAAGTTTCGCTCCAAAAGTAAACTCACGCAGTCGCGTGCCTCTGAAGTTAGTGAACTGAGCTGGTCAGGCAGTCTCTTTCTCTTTTTCTCTTTTCTCTTTCACAAAACCGAGCCTTTCTAAACCTCCCACGCAGATACGCACGTGTACGCACCGCCGCCGTTACGAGCATCTACCGGATGTGACAGGAGATGCGGCTTCGCGTGTAGAAGGCGAGGGCGCGCCTATAGTGTCGCGTTCACCCACAACGCCCGTCCGTTCGCGGACGCCAACGTTAAAAATAGGCCGCCGCACGGTGGTAGTAGTCCGGGCTAACAAACGCGGTCGGGAACGTATGCAAAGCTGGACGCGATCTCGCTCACACGCTGCCCCGTCTGCAGGGAGTGAAAAAGGTGCAACACGGAAACAAAAGCGTGGGATTCTGTGAGGAAGAAGGAGGGGTGAGCGCGAGAGGAGGAGGAAATGCGCAAGCCACTCCCACGCCTTCCATCTCCTTCCTGCCGGCACGTACGGCCTTCGGCCCCAGGGCTCATTACAGCGGAGTTAGGACCGGCAGCTTCTATAGGGGCGCGCGCCGCGGGCTAGGAACACTTCCCCGCGGCTTATCGGGCTGCCCGCCGCGGGGTCACAATCCCGAGCCTCTAGACTTGGCCCCCCTCTCCCTCTTATAACCCCCGCCGCCAACGCAGCAGTCCTCTCACCAGCACTGGAGACGCCTCCCTCTCTCCCCCCGCACTCAACCTCATCGTCACCATCGTCGTCTCGTCGATTCTAATAACCTTTTGTCTCGGACGTCCCAAAAAACTCTCCTTCCTTCCCTCCTCCTCGTTCCTCGCGCGCCCTGCTCGACGACGCCGGTAGGAAGAGAGCTCAGCTGACTCGCCGTCCCGGCATGCTCGCACGAGCCGGCTCTCGTAGCTCCCGAGAAGGCGACGGTGGTGCGCTCTATATTTTTTTTTACCAGGCCCTTCGCAATTACCGGGACAAAAGGATCCTCGGATGACGCCCCCGTCGGCTCCCTCTCCCCCATCTCTCTCTCTCTCTACCTTTCTGTCCTTCCCTTCTGTATTTCTATTTCTGCGTTTATTATTCGCTGCGATCACATTGTTATCCTCCATATTCATTTTTCTGACCCATTATTTTATGCGTGCTCTTCTCTCCCTGGATGAGCGCCCAGAGACCCGACGGGCGCCTTTCTTGTTCTCATTGCATTGCACGTGCTTCTAGCAGCAGAGCCGGCGCTTCTAGTGTTCTTCTAGTTTGGCACGTTCTATCATTTTGTTGGGTTCTCGCGTAGGCTACCCATTGTCTTTCACTTTATTACGCCTCCGCCTCGCCCCTTCTGTCATAATGCGCTGCTGCCTTGTCTTGCCATCGGCCCACGTTGACTGCGAGCGCTTCGTTCTCTTGCACTCTGCCACCGTACTCAGGAGGAATTTGCGCGACCATCCGGCTAAGAAGGCGCAAGTTCCCCAGAGGTGTTTCCCAACCCGCGTTGCTTGTTCAGGTGTCATTATTTCTTGACGCATGGGTAAATACGTGCGGTAAACATACCACTGCTTTTTCTTCGTCTTCATAATCATCAGCAGCCCATGTAGGTCCACTGCAGTACGAAGGCCTCCCCCTTTGACCTAAACCCCCTACCGTCTTTTGCTGCCCGAGTTCATTCCTTGCCTCCGAGCTTTCTAATTTCGTTTTTACATCGAGTTAAAGGTCTTCCCTTTCTTCTCGACCCATCTATCGGTGTCCACTCTAATTCACCGGTTGTCATTCCGTATCACTTCCCTTTAAGACAAGACAAATCATGATCCCGCTCCTGAAAAGGGCAACCGATTCTATGGTTTTCCCATCCCTAAGCCCTGCCCTTCTCCACTTTGCATTATGATCAACAGTCTCCTCTTATAAAGAGATTGAAAAACAAGAACTTCAAAGCTACTGTTTTTCTTTTTTGTTCATGAAAAGTACGTTGCGCCAGATAATAATATTTTCATAAAAAACCAAGCTCACTCAAACAATTAAGGATAAGCCAAATTGTTACACCGAATTGAGATGGGAATCAATATGTGTCATTGCAGTTGTAACCGCAAAAGAAGTTTCAAGCGAAGGCAATGTTTTTTTTTTACTTGTGGTAGGACGCTTGTAACAAATTGCAAGAAAAGAACTTCAAAGCTTCTTAGCCTTTTTTTATGAAAAGTACAATTATCCGTGTACGTGTGTTCGCAGCATTCCGAACGTCTTCCACAAACGCGTTCGACAAGAATAGTACTTGGTCATAACTAAACATCGCACAGCCTTGTTTTAGATGCAGAGCATCTGATTCACTCGCCTTGTCCCTCCGGCGTCGTCGTCGTTGTTGTCGTCGGCGTTGTCCACCCCTCTGCCATTCTCCTCGCCGCGCGAGCTGCGCTCTCCGCCGCTCTCCGCCGCTCACCCCCTCTCCTCTCCGATAACGAACACTCTCTCGCGAGGGGCATTGGATTGGATTGGATTTGATTGGAATGGATTGGATTGGATTGGCTTGGCTTGGCTTGGATTCGGTTGGATTGGATTTGGATTGGATTGGATTAAAGTGGATTGTGTTGGATTGCGTTGCGTCATAGCCGCGGCACGTTGCGTCATAGCCGCGGCAGACGCGCTGGGGCCGGCGCATGTGCAGTACTCTCTCTTCCGCGGTTTCCTCTCCTTCGGGCGCGCTGCGCATATAACCGGTGTGCCGTTCTCCGGCGAAGCAACATCCACGCTTAGCTCAAACACCTAGAGTCCACGCCGCTTTACAAGTACGCCAACGTCGTCATCGACTGGGACCAGCTTACGCAGTCCCCTCAACGTTATGAGCGCTATAAAACGCTTTCCCTTCGCCGCTCCGCCTATGCGTCGCATCTACACAGGGGTTCCCGCGAGGGGAGGTGGGAGTTTTTCTATTCAATCTTTCGACATATATTTAAGTACAGGTTAAAAAGAACGAAACCAGGCACGCATTTTATTTTTAGTTTACAGTTCATACCTTTGTAATCCTTCGATCATACGTTCATATCATTTCGTAGCTAGTCTTTGGTTGGTTCATGTCCTACTAATCTAAAAGCCCCGCCTACGCTGAGGGTACTGAATAACATAGAAGGGTAGGAATAACATAGAAGGGTACATGGGTAGGTATTTGGAGGATTCGGGAAAGATTAGGAGGAATTTGCGCTAAAAGCTAGGCGCAAAGGCCGATTGTTGAGCTAGGCAAGTCTCAGACAAATTTTGCCCCACCACCACCACAACTTCAACATAGGATTCTGCTTCATAGGCTATAGGAACTACACGCGGTCGTGGTTGCACACTGTAGCCTCCGTTGATAAAAGATGTCGATTTTAAACGTCCCAACGGAAGACGGGCTCTAGGCTGGCTTAGTTGAATGCGTAGTACTACGGACGTTGCTTTTTCGCAGTATTGGAGAGCGGATCTAAACATGCGAGTAAATATGATAAATGCGGTACAACGAGCCGCGTGAGGTGTTATGGGTGATTTTCCACAGTTTGGAATTTTTAAAGGCATGATTTGAATTGATTCTACAGCGACATCAGTGGTTAATGCTTACGTACGAAGTCTTGCAGGGCCCTAGACCTTCCAAGGTTTGCCTGTAAAGCGTACTCCACGGCAAGTGGGGTCTTGTTGCGGAGAAGCATCCGAGTAGCCGAGGGCGCGATCATTAAAAATGTTGGATTGGTCGTCTTGCATAACCGACCGATCTGAGGATAAGTTAAGCGACTTTCATCAGTATCATCACAAGAAAGATCTAGCTTTTATCACTGTCTTCCCGCACGGCCAGAAGAGGTTCTACTGCGGCATCAGTTTAAAATGTTATCCGTAAAATCCGGTAAGGTCCAAGAACATCCGAGGTTTGCCTTGAAGAACTACTTCACTGCAAGTTCAGTGTTATTGCGGTGAATCTGAAACATAGCCCAACCAACGATCATCAAAAAGGTTGAATCAGGCGTTATAACATGACCAATTGGTTAAAAAAAGTAGAAAACGTTTTGTTAGTATCATGATGAAAAAGCTATTTCTTCTATCATTTTCTTCCCGCTTTTGTACACGTCTCTAACGCGCGAGGACATTTCAAAAGTTGTCCTATTTCTTGCGATTTTCCACTGGTATTTCGATGTTTTCGCTGTCTGTTTTGTTCGCTAAAGTCGCTCTTGTTTGCGGTTTTTCTCATGGTGCTCTCGTTTTTCAGAGCAAGCAGGCGTCGCGTTCGCCAAGAGGTGTGATCTGAAAGTGTCGGAAGGTGTGATCAGAAGCTGTGATCTGCGCATGTCCTTCTCTCGCTACGAGCATACAGTCGTTTTGTTGAGATAAAACAAAAAAAATTGAGTGCCTTCCACTCTCTGAAGAAATACGACCGCTGAACCTGGGTGCAGACGGCGAAATACACAAAACAGAACACGTTTGTTTGTCATTTTCGAACGAGCATACTTCCCGGCTATATAGGTGAATGGAACTTCGAAGGGGTAGAGTTTTATTCTGGCGGACAAACATGTGGTTGTCCGTTCCTCTCCCGTAGAAGCCTATGTATTGAGAGAAGGCGGGAATTTCCAAATATTTGTAACTTCACTGTGTCCTATGTATTTAAGAAAGTAGGTGAAACCCAGTGTGTCGCTAGAGTCATCTCAGTCTTCGGGACATGTTAGATAAGACGAGAGTTGGGAACATTTTCTGTAACCGTGCCGTGTTCGTCGACTACCATGTGTTGACAGAAGGCAGGAATTATCTGACGTTGACAACGTAACTGAACGCTACTTATGACAAGTAAATGAGACTCGGCGTAGAGAGAGAGAGAGAGAGAGAGAGAGAGAGAGAGAGAGAGAGAGAGAGAGAAAGAGATGACTTTTTTTGATGCCCGAGATGGGTTCTGAAGGGTAGACGACTTGGACGGTCTCCCTCCCTCATCCGTCAGCCAGGATTGCTTGGATCCTCGCTGCGGCTTCGGCCATCCGGACTGCTGTCAGTTGTTCCTCCGGTGTAGAGCTGAGCATAACAGTCTCCAATTGTTCTGCAGTCTTAATTTTGTATCTTCTAAGTGTATTTACATCGGATTTGCTATTATAGCCGGTCGTATTTTTTTTGGAGCTCATGGCAGAACCATATCATGTGGTGTAGGTCGGCTCTGCTGTTGCACAAAGTGCAGAGGTTTGAGCAAAGGTCTGGGTAGCAGCGATTGAGGAAAATAGGGCTCGGAAAAGTGTAGTTTTTTTTTTCGAGAGACTCACAATAAATTGAGAGCTGAAGAGCATTTTACACTACTCTTGGAGACGGAAATTCTCGTTCTGCGCGGCTCTGTCTACTGACGCAGGTGTGCGTGGTACCTAGCCTTTACAGCTTCGCTGTAAAACGTTCTACTAGCTCATGAAGCACACAAAGGGGGAAGAACCTTAAGCCACCTGCTGCTCATGCATACTCAGCAGTACTAGAACAGAAGCTCTTCTAGCATGATTCAAGTTTTTACTGGTCGCGTAGCCGAAATGGGTAAGATATGGAACTCCCAATGCTGAACTTATACAAACATTAAAGGCAAACGAATTGTTCGTTCGAAGACAGATATTTAGCAGTTGAGAAAATATACATCCTATTCATATGCAGTATCAGGAACATCAGGAAGAATCCGCTCCCCCCTCCCTCGCATTTCTCTTTAAAGACGATAATATTTCTTAGACTACCTAAAAGCCAAAATTTTCGCTTGTCTCCTTATGCGTGTGTCATTCGATTCAGCCGACTGGCTGAAGTCAAGGAATGCTTGACCGAAAAGTATATATACGCAGGGCCGTTCAACAAAAGCGCAATGTTTTTTTTTTTTTTTTTTTTTTGGGGGGGGGGGGGGTCAAAGGACGTTTAAATTTATAAACAAGGTTCCTTACTTCTGTGTTCTTTTTGTCAATAATTTGATACTTTTTAGGGCACTTTATGCCCGTTCCGCTGCACATCACCTTGTTGTTTTTTTCGGCGCTCATCCTGCGCCGCGTAGGATGTGATACATCTGTACAATCTCAATCTGCTGCCAGAAATGTTCTCCCGAATGTTCTCTTTACAATGTTTTCCTCACACGCCACAGTTGCCAACAACCCACCCCCCTCCCCCGTTTGCTCTGTGTGTGTACGATACGGCCACGCCCTTCATCATAATTCACGATTGGTCCCTTTTAGAGCGCAGCCCTTTGGCGGCCGTCTCTGGGCTGAGCCGCGTTGTCGGCGTAACTGAGTGAACGATGGCAAAGCCGACGAGTGAAAGGAAAAGCGATAGATGAAAGAAAGCAAAGGATAAGAGTGTCGCGAAATTGGGAGGGGAGGGCGGTTCGCCGTGGTGGCGTTAGGCAGCGCTCTCCAAAAGTGTGCGGTGGGTGAGGGGAGGGGGCAGTATGCTGTGCCCGCACGAGGCGCTCGACGGCGCGACGCTCGGCGAAAGCGTGAAGGGGGCGTGCGCGTGACTATGATGTGCGTTCGCTTTAGACGGAGTTCGCGGTCCCTCCCTGAGACGCACTTCGCGCCGCCGACGCAGAGGCTCATCATCACTGCCGTCGAGAGAACCCACGAGTGAGTGCTGCCTCAGCGCACTGCTGCTGAGCCTAAATATCGCATTAGGGGAGTATCGTAATCGCCAGCCAATTTTTTGTTTACAAACTTTGACAAAAGGTGTGTGTGCTGGTTACCGGATTAACTTTTTTTTTGTCTGTTACCTTGGTTCGTTTGGAAGGCCTTCTCCTCCCGCTCTCTCACAGCTCAGTCGAGCTGTGAGCGTCCAAACTTAACTCGTCCAGCTACAATTTTCCGCGCACCTCCCTTAATTATACGCGAGGCCGTTATCTGGACGCCCGTCTTTTCACGGGACCTCCTCCGCTCCCACGCTCTCATTCACGTGGAATCGACGCGATTCAACCTGGCTCGCCTTGCGTGCAATACAAGTTCTGCGCTTAATCCGCAGGAGCTCCATCTTCCCTCTCAAAACTCTCTCCTCCGCATCACCTCCCGTTTTCCCCTTTTTTATGGAAAGAGACAAAGCGAGCTGAAGAGAGGGGAAAAGCTTGTTTAAGAACGCAGGTGCCGCCGGATTAGCAAGAAAGGTTAAGAAAATCACCGAACAACGAAGAAGAGATAGTGACGTAGAAGAGAAATTTTAGCCGAGTCTCGCCGCACACTTTTGTTCGTCGCTTTACGGGAGAGAGGATTGTTCTCGCGATTCCTTAATCTTCCCTCCGCGACGAACCTCGCCTGCCGTGCCCTCCGGCGAGCGCTTGCTTCCCTAGCTCGAAGCCCCGGCCGTTTATGCCTCAGCGCTCCTGCGACCACCACCTGTCCTCTCCCAATCCCCGCCTCCTCCTCTTCCCTTTTCGTCCCAGCATCCCCACCACGCGACGACTTCCCGTTATAACCTCCTCACCTCTTTTCAGTTTCCACTTTCACTTGCACTCTTCTACGTTCTAGGGATGCAAGCGCGCGGGGAGCGCCTACACCGTCGTTGACGAAGTAATCACATCATCACCGCTTGCGTCGCCGCCCAACCGTGCGCGCCAAGCGCCAAGTGTAGAGTAAAAAGCAGACAGCAAGCAGTTCCCCATTACTTCGGAAGCAAAGGAGAAAATCGGGGAACGTTAGAGCGCTGGGGAACGAGTTGAGAGCGATGAAGGGGCAGAAGTGCTCGGAAAAGGAGATACAAAGGGAAAAAAAAAAAACGCCTCCCAATCTTTTCCCCGCTCTTCCTGTTGTCGTCTCGGCTTGGCTTGGCTTTCCAAGGCTTCAGTCGGCCTGGCAAGCCGTTACACGATTTCGGTCTTCCATATACCTTTTCCCCCTTCTTTTCTCGCCACCCGTGCGTCTTGCGCTTTGACATGTCGCCTTTGCTCCGAGCTCTTAAGCACCCTATTACTTTCCGGTTCCTTTCGAGTGATGTCGCTCGTCGTCGCGCAAGCCGAAACCTCGACTCAACCTTCGCCCTCTTCTTCCTCGGCCACAATTTAACGCCTGCCGGAGTTATAGGCGCGAGTCTTTACTCCTGAGGTGGGGTTGGGACACAAACACCACCTGTATAAAAGAAGACCTTCAGGCGTGGTCATCACGCGGAGGCGACTGTTCTGAGTTGGGTCGCCAGGTGGAAATGCTGACGTCAGACGACGTCAGCGGAAGCGTAAGTTGGGCTTAGCGAGCAAGTCGTTTGGCGTGGGTAACCAGGGAGACGGGGACAGAACTTCCGTGGCCTGCTTTCCGTGGAGGTTTGTTGATTCCTCACTTTAGCGATGCAGTGACTCTCTTTCGTTTGCGTGATTTCTCTGGTTGTCTCGCGTCCGCTTTTCCTTAAGAGTCTTTAACCGCGCAGTTTAAAGTGCGATATCCGGGTCTCGAGTGCCGGTGTGCTGGAACGAGGCTATTTTCTTCTAGAGAGAGGCCAGAGTTAATGCTCAAGCAGAGAAGAGAGAGGCCCGAGTTAAATGCTCAAACATTTATGTCTGGATTCAACGCGGAAATCCGCCTGTTCGTCTGTAAGCTTCAAATGTCGCACAATCGTCGTATACAAAAATGCTATCATTAAAATGATATTTTCATTTCAGACCACCAATATAGCCCCTAAAACTGTCTTCTGAGTAATGAACGTGTGTAAAACAGTGAAGCCAACTTGGAATGCTCTTGGTGCAGGGCACGGTTACACCGTGGTGCAGGGATACGTGTGTTTCGGAGGTATTTAATGCACACTCCGGAGTCTTCATACTCTGATATCAGATAAATTTTATTTCACTTAAAAATGTCTTCTCACCAATGTATTCTTCTATAGAGGTGGAGCCGCCTTTAAAGGCATCGGTGAGCATTCCATATGGATACGTAAAATCCTTGGAAAGTAGTTAATAAAAGGCACTTTGTCCATCATACTTTGGCATCAAACTAGTCATGTTGCCCCTGAAAAAGTGTCTTCCCATCACAAAAAAAAAAAATGACTGGACTTCAAATAACGCTGCCAAAAAGCGAAAAAAAACTTTTGGCTACCTTCTAAGTTATCCGATTGGCGTAGAGCAGTAATATTTGGCTTGAGAACTTCGTGGCCACGTAATTTAAGCACTGCATGCGCCAGCTGACTGCGTCCTAAAAGCACTCAATTTTCTTTTAAAACGTTGAAAAATGGGCTACGAGGGAGCGTTAATTAACTTGGGAGATAAATGAGACAAGGGTCAACACCCCTTTCAGAAGATGTTTCGCTTGCTCCGCGGGCCGCTGTTTCCCAATCTGGCGCAGAGTCGTCGCCCTGTTCCGTGCTCGCAATTCTGACCAGCTCGGAGCCTTAATTTGAAGGCGACCATATGCAAAAATGATCGTGCTTTGACTCCTTTTGCGCCCGAGAAAATCCCAGGGGTTTAAATTATTCCGGAACCCCTCGGAATACGGAGAGCCTTATAACGAAATTGTGGACCGAGTGCGAAAAAGCCCCCCAATTCTCTAATGACAACTCCGCTCTGTCTTCCCCGTCTGCATATTCGAAAAGTAAATTTCGTGGCTTCGTTTGCACGTCTAGAAGAGAAACATTGGTTTAAAACCAAGACAAAACAAAAAGACTCCCGCGCTAGTTATTTTTCGCTCCACGGTTCGTTTCCCGTGGTTTGAATAGGTTTCCCTGTCGGCGGCTTGTTTCTGAGAAGTTTGGCTAGGCATGCTTGAAGTTCGTTCTCCTTTTGTTCTCGGTAATTCATTCAACTAGGCTTTTCTGGACTTGACTCGGCTTGGATTCGTGCGTGAAGCCTGGGTTATGAACCTCTCGGTTTTCCTATTTTGTTTTTGAATCCTAACAGCTTCTTCCTTCGCAAGCAAAAGAAATACATAAAAAGTTGAATGCAACCTCTAAAATGCACTACATCATGGAACACTTTGACTTACTCTCTCGAAGCCTTGAACGTTGCAGCGCGATGGAATCATTGGGAACAGTACGGCCACCAGCCTTTAACAAGGGTTATCTAAAGCCTCCAGGCTCTCATAAGATAAATTTCTCTAAGCGCCATCACTTGCTCTTACATTAAGTAGTAATTATCAACGTCTGAAGAAGAAAGTGTATGAGAGCCGCATCTTACCGGTACTCACCTACGGGGCATAAACTTGGAGGCTCAATAAAATGGTTCAACTTAAATTGAGGACGGCTCAGCGCGCAATGGAACGGAAGATGATTGGTGTAACATTAAGGGACAAGAAGAGAGCGGAGTGGGTCAGGGAAAAAACGCGTGTTAAGGGAATATTAGTAGAAATTACGAAGAAATTAAGACGTGGGCTGGGCATATAATGCGAAGGCAAGATAACCGTTGGTCATTAAGGGTAACAGAGTGGATTCCTAGAGAAGAAAAGCGTGGCAGGGGGCTGCAGAAAGTTAGATGGGTAGATGAGATCAAGAAGTTTGCGGGGATAAGCAGTTAGTACAGGATCGGGGTAATTGGAGAATATTGGGAGAGGCCTCTGCCCTGCAGGGGGCATAGATAGGCTGGTGTTGTTGTTGATGATGATGATGATGATGATGATGATGGTGATGATGATGATGATGCGGAGGAGGAGGAGGAGGAGGAGGAGGAGGAGGAGGAGGAGGAGGAGGAGGAGGAGGAGGAGGAGGAGGAGGAGGAGGAGGAGGACTGGACACAAGCCTCTACAACCTCCTTCATCCGATCTGTAGTTTTGAGGCTGCTAAGGAAGCTACAAAACTAGTCGTTGGCCCACCATCCCTGAAGTAAAGTGCTGGTCGATTTCCAATTTAATGGTGTGCCGTCCAGCTATCGATAAACGTAAGAGGAAGCTCGATCCCGTTGATGAAGAATTTCTTCTTAATTTACTCAAAGCAGCTACACAGCGAGCGCCTATGGTGGACCTGTTTTGCGCTCACGGGCGAAGAATTCCCACGAGTCATCGCTTGTAAAGGGCTCATGCAGAAAAAAAACAGAAGGTTTAGTCATTGAAAAAAACTGCACCGACCTAATAACAATGCTGACAATGCTGCTAATTTTATAGGAAACTTTAAGCAAACCATCTAGATATCAAAGCGAACAGATGAATCAGTGGTGACACATCAGCTACTTTCTTATCGGGTTCTTGTGAAGTCACAGGAACTTTTTTTCTGGGATTAGCGTCAGTTGACCGAACCCACCACTGAGAAACCTGACTGCGCGACGCTATTCGGGCCCGTCCTATTGCACTGCTTGACGGCTAACAGCAGTTATGGCAATGACAACTCTGTTTTTAGTATTCCCCTATTACGTTACTGCTGACGTAGTGAGCCTGAAATTTGGAAGTTTTTCAACATTCCTGTCCCTCCTTTTTTTCTTCTTCGTTAAAAGGACATCTTTGTGGTGCTATAACTGAGCACAGTCGAACCTCGTTATAATGAACACTGATATAGCGAATTATCGCCTGTAGCGAACTATATACGAACTTTGGTTGGTCCCGCTTTATTTCAGTGACACTTATTCTTTTTATACTGATGCTGACTGATTGTTAACTTTAACGCGCCGTCGCAACCCAGGCGATCAGGCACCCCGTAGTGGAGGGCTCCGGATTAATTTTGACCACCTGGGGATCTTTAACGTGCGCCGAAATCTCGTACACACGGGCGTTGTTGCTTTTCCCCTACATCATAAAAGCGAAAACGAGTGTCCCGGCATGCTCTTTGAGTACGCGTTACGTTCCAGCACGAGGCATTGGAAAACGAGTGTCCCAGTGTTTTAGTAAAAGGGTGCACTGAAGGGCTTGTTGGTACATCATATCGTTTGAAAACAGCGCGGAAGACGGGACGGAGCAAGTAATAGACACAGCGCTTGTGTCGTCTATTACTTGCTCCGTCCCGTCTTCCGCGCTGTTTTCAAACGATACAGTGTTTTAGTACCCTGACTACATGATACTACGGCGACATGAGACGCCGACATCCCTGACACCGATGTGAAGAAGCTTCTCTAGACCACCCGTTATTCAAGGGTCAACAATGTTCTACGAAACAGCGCTGGGTATACTTGGACTATTGCAGTGCTTAGTAAAAACTTTACCATGCCTTCCTAAAAAAAAAAGCTGAAGGAAGCGCTAAAGCTTTCCAACATCAAAAGTGCGTCAAAAGTGCGTCAACACTATCGCTAAAAACGCGTCCAACTTCTCTGAAAGTACGCTTAGTCGATAATCAGACATTCAAAAACCCAAATAGCAAATGGAGAACGAACCCATGCGACGATTTTTCGCGCACTAAGTAAACCAATCTACAAATGTTCTAAAGGTACACCGATACGCCGTTTATGAGATAAATATATACTAATGTACTCCTTATCAATGATCATGCGCGTGTTGTCTTATCTAGAAGTGTCCCTTTTTCACTATTTTCAAGTAACCGTTTTGAAACAATGGAACTGCGGTTTCTGGCACGCGCCGCGTGACCGGGGATCTATGGCGAAACCCGTCTATGGCGAAATGCATTAGTTTATTTTACAGAAACGCCATCGATACCATCAACAAATATTTCGCTTTAAAAGGTCGCTCGAATAAAACCGGCCATTTAAAGCAACCAGCACTGAGCAGACGATGACCCTTAGGATAACCCAAAAGGTCACGAGCGGCCTCATTAGCTAGTCACACCTGTCTCCCCGTTTTTCATACCATCTATCGGACGTAAAGAACTCGTCATTGGATTACCGCTTTCCTCAAACGTTTAAAAGGCGACATGTCTAAGTCCATATTAACAGAGGTAGACAAATGTTTCTATGGAGGGTAAGCCAGAATTCTTGGTTGTAAGCCCGCAGCAGGCATGCTGCGGATGGAAGAGCTGAGGATCGCTAAGACCACAGACTTATTTGCTTTCATTCGGGAAATTTACGTTTCTGTCAATACGCCCTTCTATTAGCGTCTAGAAACTCTCGCTATAGCTAATGTTGCCTGAAGTTCACACGCGTATGTATTACACACGACCATAAAGATGCTTACATACAAGGCGACCACTTTCAGAATGACTATATGCGCCTAAATTAACGAATGTCCGAGAGAGAGAAGCGCGAAGGTATTTGGGACATTGTAACGCTGTTGCGATATGACCTTATCACACACACACAAAAAAAAAACTCCTGCCTTGCCCGAACGTCTCTACGGCAGTTTTGCGTATACCTTTTATATATCCGCCTTTTTCCAAAATTCCGCCAGAAATCATGGGCAGCCGTGCAATTAACCTCTGGATCTGTTGTTTCGTGACCATGGATGGGATGCCTGAAGGTTAGCCCCATGATTTCTTGCCAGCTCGGGTCCTTATGCCTCTGTGTGGGTTCACATTCACCCCCGTACACACTACTCAACCCAACGTTGTGCCGCTGTGCACGAGGACGTGGGTTCGATTCCCACTCGCGGCGACCGCTTTTCTGATGGAGGCGAAAAGCAAAAACGCCCGCGTGTTCCAGGTTTCGTCCCACGTTAACATCCCCAGGGGGTCAAAATTAATCCGGAGCCTACCACTACGGCGCGCCTCATCGCTTGTGTAGCGCCGGCGTGTTAAACCTCGTAATCAAACAGTCAATGACTATTTCTATACTCCCTAATTCGATATTTGTGCGCAGCGAGAACTTCAGTCTTCTCGGTTACACGGCATAGCTGCTGCATCTCGGGAAGTGATCGATTGCGCGATCAGCGAACGCACGGCGGCGCGCGCTACTCAGCCGCTATCTCGCAGCGCGTCGCCGCCGCCGAGCATATTGCTGTAAATCGCGTTTGCACCTCCCGCGCAAATGTCACGTGACTCGGATGAGCCACGGGACATACGGCCCCCTCTCCCTCACACTTCCGCCCTACTTTCATCCTCCGTTTTCCTTCTGTCTGAGATGTGCCCCCTTCGTTCGTTCGGTTACGTGTCTGGCGACGAAGTCAAACCAAAGTAGCGGACGTTAAGTGCTGCGCGCACACACACACAAAAAATTAGCAGTGGCTTAGCTCAGCTATGTCAGGACAGCAATCCAATCCAATCCACTCCAATCCAATCCAATCCAATCCAATCCAATCCAATTCAATTCAATTCAATTCAATGCAATCCAATCCAATCCAGTCCAGTCCAGTCCAGTCCAGTCCAGTGCAGTTCAGTGACTGCTCCTAGCGCATGCGCAGCACGGCTCTCTAGGAGTCACGCGAAACGGCTATCGAGCGGCTCCGGCGCAGCGTCAGACTTGGCTAGTGCGCAACACAGGCGCACAGCTGGGCACGCGCCGGCGCCAGTGCGTCTTCCGCGGCTATGACGTCACTCCTCTGGAATGCGCAGACCGGCGAATGTGCAGACCCAATTCTCTACACACCCGTACTCCAATTGGACTGGATTTTCAATGCTATCCAATTTAACCCAATGTAATACAATAGAATACAATACAATAGAATGCTCCTCGCGCTTGCGCAGCACGGCCCTTCAGGGTACACGCGAAACTGATCAACCTCGACCACTGTAGCTTACGCTACAAAAAAGAAAACCGAAGCCACCTTTTTTTGCACAGCTTCAGCGTTGTGCAGAAAAGCCCCCCCCGTAAAGTGGGTTTTGCGGAAAAGCACGAGGGCATTACATATCCGCGATGGAGAACAAAACGTTTAAGTCGTCACCGAGGGCCGTAGGGAAAAGGTTTCAGCAGAAAAAGGGGTCTTCTTCTTGAGAATAAACACTGAACGGTACCTACAAAGTCCGTCTGCGACCGCATCTAAGAGATTCGATGGCTCCTGTTAGCCAGCCCAACAATTTTATTTCATCATCATCATCATCACCAGCCTATCTCCGCCCACTGCAGGGCAAAGGCCTCTCCCATTATTCTCCAATTACCTCGGTTCTGTGCCAACTGTCACCAATTTATCCCCGCAAACTTCTTGATCTCATCTGCCCATCTAACTTTCTGCCGCCCCCTGCAACGCTTGCCTTCTCTAGGGATCCACTCTGTTACCCTTAATGACCAGCGGTTATCTTGCCTTCGCATCACATGCCCTGCCCACGTCCATTTCTTCTTCTTAATTTCTACTAATATGCCTTTAACACCAGTTTCCTCCCTGACCCACTCCGCTCTCTTCTTCTCCCTTAATGTTACACCTTTCATTTTCCGCTCCATTGCCCGCTGAGTCGTTCTCAATTTAAGTTGAACCCTCTTAGTGAGCCTCCAAGTTTCTGCCCCGTAGGTGAGTACCGGTAAGATGCAGCTGTCATACACTTTCTTCTTCAGCGACAATGGTAGGCTGCTATTCATTATCTGAGAATGTCTGCCATATGCACCCCACCCCATTCTGATCCTTCTAATTATCTCTGCCTCATGGTTGGGATCTGGGGTCACAACTTGACCTAAGTAGATATATTCGCTTACCACTTCCACTGCTTCGCCACGTATCTCAAACTGCTGTGCTGTCCCAAGGTTATTGATCATTACTTTAGTTTTCTGCATATTAATTTTCAAGCCCACGGTTCTACTCTGTTTACCCAGTGCGGAAAGCATGCTTTGCAATTCGTCCCCCGAGTTACTTAGCAAGGCAACGTCATCAGCAAATCTGAGGTTACTGAGGTATTCTCCATTAACCCTTACTCCCACCTGTTCCCAATCCAACGTTCTGAATTCTTCTTGTAAGCATGCTGTGAATAACATTGGAGAGATTGTGTCTCCTTGTCTGACACCCTTCCTTATAGGTATTTTACTGCTCTCCCTATGGAGGATGATGGTAGCTGTAGACCCATTGTAGATATCCTCTAGTATTCTTACATAATGTTCATCTACCCCCTGGTTCCGTAATGCCTGAATGACTGCTAGGGTTTTGACCGAGTCAAATGCTTTCTCATAATCTATGAAGGCTATATATAGGGGTTCAGTATACTCAGCGCACTTCTCTATCACCTGATTGATCGTGTGAATATGGTCCATTGTTGAATAACCTTTACGGAACCCTGCTTGTTCTTTAGGTTGACTGAAATCTAAGGTTGCAGAAATTCGGTTAGAGATTACCTTGGTAAATACCTTGTATACGACTGACAGTAAGCTGATCGGCCTGTAATTTTTTAAGTCCTTCATGTCGCCTTTCTTATGAATTAGGATGATGTTTGCGTTCTTCCAAGATTCCGGTACCATTGCGGTCATTAGGCATTGCGTATACAGGTTTGCCAGTTTTTCAAGGACCATTTCTCCGCCATCCTTCAAGAGGTCTGCTGTTATCTGATCCTCACCAGGTGCTTTGCCCCCTTTCATTTCTTTCAAAGCCTTCCTTACTTCTTCGGTCGTTACTGGTGGGATGTCTATCTCCTCTGAACTACTGTCTCGTTCGGCATTATCCTGTATGTCCCGGCTACTGTACAGATCCCTATTGGCCGCGAGGGCTACCACTGGAGAGGCCGGCGCTGCGATCGTTTTTACGTCACTTGTAGGATCCCCGTTCCTACCTTGCTGCATTGTTGGCTTGCCGCGCGTGACATTTCGTTCAGGACCCGCATTATAAGTGCCTTTCCGTGCTAATTTTCGGCGTTTGAAGTTCATTATCAGTGCGTGAAGCGTAGTTTGACCTCATGGGGACTTCATAACCGTGGCAGGCTGCCCGCAAAGAACTTGAGCGTGATGGTGTATGCGGACGTATGCGACCGAACCCGGTGTAAGCGTAAGCTGCGGCTCATTTCCGCGATCAACATTTAGCTCGGCTATGACGATCACCGAGCTAAATTTGTAGATTTCGGTTGTCGTTCTCATGAAATAGGTGAAGGAGGAAATCATGAAGCGTTTACTGCTCGCAGAAACGCCCCGCACACACGTCCGCCGTGCCTGCAGCCCGCCGGCGGCTCGAAACGACGTAGGTCGCGACAGCAACACCTTGTTGCCCCTTTTTAAAATCACACTGATCGCGGAAAAGGAGGTCCGCATTCGCGAAAGTGGATGTTCGTGTGGTGAAGAACTGTGCTGCGTAGTGTCATCAGTTGCGATTTTCAAGGCGACGCTCAAATATCTGCCGCGATCTACGGCGACCGGCCGCGGATGTCGGGCCCCGCGCCGCCGGCCCGTTCGCGCACGGTGCGACGAGCGGCTGAAGGATGGCGATACCTGCGCGCAAAAATCGGCCGAGGCCGTGGCAGGTAACTTGATCATCGAAGGCTTAAATGCAAGTAACCACGGATACAAACTTCCGCATACGAGAAAAGGGGTGACAGTGTGGTGAAAAGTCATTCGCGACAGTAACGACAGCGGCGATGAAATATCTGCCGCGACGCTAAGCCTAAAGTTCCCAACATCGGACTCCGCGCATCCGAAACCGGCGGCGAGTTAGCTGTTGGAGCAGACCCTCTTCTAAAACTCGCGGCGCGCAAGCGTGTTGCTTTGGGTTCCACGAACTTTTTGGGGGCCTCCAACGCTTGGTTCCCCTATTCTTAAACTCCCCATTACCCCACGACGTGTTTCGCCTCGTACGCAACCACGCCTTCTGTAAGCAATCGTAAGTTCTCGTACGTGATGCTAGACTAAAAAAGCGCAGGTTCATTGTAAACAGACAAAATCCCGTGTTACAGAGGTCTTACTTAACATAGTCAAATCTAAACCCGCTGGAAGGCGTTAAAAACTCGCGTTAATACGATTCGTACATTGCGGACAAGTTGTCTCGAAAAGTAAACATATCAGCAGTACAGATCGTTAATCAACAGTGATCGTTAATCAAATCAGGGCATGAATATAAAAAAAAAGCATTAAAGGGGGAATATGCACTGCTTAAGCCAAAGTGCAGATCGTACCAGCACTTTTAAGCCTGTGCGGCGAAGCAATCCGCTCACCGGTCTCACGTAGTCATTCATTTTTTACCACGCAATGCGTGCAGTACGCGAGGTGTGATCGCAACTGAGCGCCACGTTTCTGCCGCTGTTGCAAGGTCTATTTTCTTGCACACACAGTCGCGCACATGTCACGTCGCAAGTATTTCATAATGAATTAGTGTACTTTTCTCGGCACCAATTGTATCGTCCTTGGCGTTAGCTGGCTGCGTACGAGCTGTCGGTGGCGATGGTAGCAACTACCCAGCCGCGGCGGTGTCGTCGGTAACAAAGCGAGCCGTTGATTGCTTGCCCGGATTATTTGGTCTGTAGACAACTTTCTTCTGTAATTTGCTACAAAACCGCGAAGAGGGGGCACACGGCGGCCACAACAAAAACGCGCGGTCGCATAAGCACGGGAAATGTGTTCTAGCAGACGACAGCATAACACGGCGTCCTACAAGTGACGTCACTCGTAGGTGGCGCCACGGTATGTCCTCGGGGCCAATAGAACTCCTCGGCCACTGTGACTATTTTATCCCTATTTGTGATGACATTGCCTTGCTTATCCTTAAGTGCATACATCTGATTTTTCCCCACGCCAAGACGTCTCTTCACTGCTTTCAGGCTACCTCCGTCCTTTACAGCGTATTCGATCCTCTCCATATTATACTTCCGTATGTCAGCTGTCTTACGCTTATTGATTAACTTCGAGAGCTCGGCTAGTTCTATTCTGTCAGCTGCGGTAGAGATTGTCATGGTTTGCCGTTTCCTGATTAGATCTTTAGTCTCCTGTGAAAGTTTACCAGTATCCTGTCTAGCCATAGTGCCCCCGACTTCTACTGCACACTCCGTGATAATGCGTGTAAGGTTGTCGCTGGCTTCCTGTGTCGTAAGCTCGGCTTCCTCGTTAAGGGCGGAATATCGGTTCTGCAGCGCGATCCTAAATTCTTCTACTTTACGTCTTACTGTTAGCTCATTTATCGGCTTCTATTTATTCCACTTGTATTCTGTTTCACCCCGTTAACTTTCATTAATCCTACACTGCTTCGAGCTCGCCCTCCCTTCAATCGTGACATTTTTTATTGGAGAACGAAACTGCCCTGTCGATCATTACAGGCTCCAAGTATCGACACTGTCGTAAGAACAAACATAAACAAGGCTAACAAAAAAAAAACAGCACAGGGATCCGCGAAATTACCAGGCTCCTGCCAACCGCACTACTCCTGGCTGCCTGGCGCTGGAAAGCCCGCTCGCCGCGTTTTCTCTCGTCTATTTTACACGCGCTCGACATTCCGACGGCATCGGCTCGGCAATTTGTAATGGCGAATATGAGGATCGGGGCAGGGGGCTTAGTTTATTTGCGCACGCCCGCGACATCAGGTCGCGTTTTGTAGAACCTGAACCGCACTACTCAGAGCCGTGAAAGCGATTTCGAATGCCACATACGACGCGCTCGCGGCTTAGCGGGAGCTCGGGAAAACAAAAATTCAAAAAAATGCCCCGCCGACTTCAATTTAGCTGTCCCCGACGCGCGCGCATAACGTTCTTGCGTGAGTGCGTACGCCTTGAGTGTGCGAGGTGAGGGTGCGTGGGTGAGTGTGTGCGAGCTCCGAATTCGCGCTCGTCGTCGGCGTCCAACGACGACGTAGAGTACCCGTCGGTTCGAGTTTGCTTCGTCGCCTTTTTGTTCTTTGGTTGGTTTTACGAGAACTCGAGTTCGTTCGCTGAGACAGGATTAAACGCCGACTACAGCGAATCTGCCTCCTCTCTCGAGCTCATGTGCACAGGGGAGTAGTCGAGAAATGCGCTGGTTTCCGTGAATGTTGGATGCGGAAGTTTTTTTTCTTCTTCCCTGTTTTATATTAGTGGAGGTTAGTGAAAGTTTCTGGCCCTTCTGTGGTCCGAAAGTTGGTCCGAAATGGAACTTGTCGGCGTTATCGCTCCCCATTAATAAATAGTGAGGGCGCAGCAACAGTAAACTTCCGCTTGGAATCATCGGTTGGTGTCGCTGGACCTCCCCATGTTCTTGGTATTACCCCCTTGTTATTATCTCTTTTTTTGTGTGTGTCTATGCAATTTTCAATCTAAAAACACCGCGAGGCTGAAAAAGTACCGAAGAAAGGGCCCGGACCGCTGACCACTTAATTTAAAGTGGATGCATTAGGATTCGTCATTTATGACAGAATAATTCCGACTTCGACTGCGTTGGGTTGGTTTGGAATTGAGATATGTTGTGTTCGGCTTCGTTCGGGCTGGGTTAGGTTAGATTACGTAGAGTTGGGTTAGCTTTCTTTAGGTTAGGTTAAATAAGGTCAGCTTAGGTTTCTACAAAAGCCTGCCAGGCTTTTGCGGAAACAGCTGTCAGAGATTTCTTACGGCAATTCTCACGGCTACCGTGAGATTAGACGCTCTCTAATTTAAATTTGCCTCCTTGAATAAAAAATACACTTGCGAAGTTTTCAGTACGTTTGGTGCGAGGGAAAAAAAGTTTCGCGAACACTTCGGGCGTATGCGGAGTACACAAGAAGCACCCATATATCTCCGACGCCGTCCTTAAAGCGAAGCTTTACTGTCCTCACTGATGCCGTTGTGCGCCAATACGCCATGCAGGAAAGCCAACTTTCTAGAACTGACGACGATGACGAATGATCGTGTGCGAAGTGAAAGAAGAAAACGCTTCCCGTGGCCACAAGCGAACCTGTGTCCCCCCTTACGTTATGACGCCGGCGTCTATTCGATTGCTCAATTCCGACACGGTCGATTCGAACGCCGAACAGCAGGTACCGATTCGCGCCCTCCACTTTAAACTATAAAGTTAGGCCTACGGAGTGCACGTGTGAGAATTGCTGTGGGTCTTGTAGAAAAGTGGTGCGTACCTCGAAAGTAGGACATACACGCAGTGGGGGATTGGCCAACCAAAGATTCCATCACGAGAAATCTTCGCGCTCAACCGTCGTCGTTGTCAGCAGGAGGGGAACATGATTTTTGCGCATTTTCAATCCTTTAAAAAGGAGGTGGAGGAGATGGAGGAGGTTGTTGTGGCGGTGGTGGTGGTGGTGGTGGTGGTGGTGTTTTTGGAAAAAGGAGTTTGTGGAAGGAGGACAGCTCAACAGCTAATTTTTTTGACGGCGAAGGTGTTCTAGGCCTGACAAACCAGCTTCTGGTGATGGCTGCTGTGACTTGTACGGAGGGCTAACAAAATGAGGGGTATCGGGCATAACTAAGGGAACGCAAGCGGTACTCACCAAAAACCCAGTGGTGGTACTTTCGCTACTATCTTCCGTGCAAGGATGCCTCTTCAAAGCACCTTTTCCCTCGTGCTACCCGTCTTGCCGATTTTGTAACGAAGGCTACGGCGACAGTCCGAAATTCTGCAGAGAAACATTTACCACACTTTTTGTCGTACCTTTTTTTAAGCCGAAGCTTTCTTCGCCTCACTACTGGCGACCATCTACATCAAAAAAGCACTACAGGAAAGCCAACTTTCTCTGATGATGATGATAAAAGTGGGTGAAGTGAAAGGTGGCCTAAACGCGAAGCTTTCCCTGCTCGAAAGCCAGTGTCTTCAAAGCCCAAAGCCAAAATCCAAAATACAAATCGTTACGTGCACGACGCACTGCAGAAAGCCAACTTACCCAATGGGTTTTCACAAATGCACATCAAGCGCCTCAAACAGAAAGAAAGAAAGAAAGAAAGAAAGAAAGAAAGAAGGGAAGAAAGAGAAAAGGAAAGAAAGAAAAAAAGGAAGAAAGAGAGAAAGAAGGAGAAAAAGAAAGAAAGGAAGGAAGAAAGGAAGAAAGAAAAAAGAAAGGAAGAAAGAAAGAAAGAGAGAAAGAAAAAAGAAAGAAAGAAAGAAAGAAAGGAAGAAAGAAAGGAAAAAAGGAAGAGAAATCAAGCAAGCAAGAAAAAGAAAGAAAGAAAGAAAGAAAGAAAGAAAGAAAGAAAGAAAGAAAGAAAGAAAGAAATCGAGCAAGCAAGCAAGAAAGAAAGAAATCAAGCAAGCAAGAAAGAAAGAAAGAAAGAAAGAAAGAGAGAAAGAAAGAAAGGAAGAAAAAAAAAAGAACGCTTCCCGTGGTCTGAATAGAGCCTGGGTCCGCCGGTCCGATTACGCCATTCCTACATGGTGGAAGCAGTTTGGATTTTGGACTGTGACTCAGGCTGCATGCAAGGAAGCTTTGTGTTTTAACCATTGTTCTTTTAAGAAAGTGGCATTGATTTTGTAGATATATTTGGCCTTTCCAATTATTAAACATTGCTGAACAAACACCGGAAGAGCGCAAACTGCGGAATAAGACAAAATTAACAATTTTAAGCCCGGATCCAGCGCTTTCCGGCCCGCACGTCCAAATGAGGTGGCTGAAACAGAGGAAGTCGAGCCTTGTTGTAAACAGCGTCGGAAATTACGTGGGGGGCGCTTGCCATATTTTCGCGCGTAAAACCCGCCCTAGAAATGCGAAAATTTAAGTTGCAAAGTAGGGGCGCGGGTTTGGCTTCGGGCAAGTACTTTCGTTGGTGGTGGCATTTCATCTGGAGACAGGCGTTTGGTGGTCAGGCTAGTGAGTAATTGTTCCATGCGGTTCATCTGAATCGTTAAGGCAACGATGGTAGACTGTAAACTGTCTATCTTAGCCTGATAGTGAGTCCGGAGATTTTCGATTTCTCGTTGCTGTTGTCGTATTATGTCCTGGAGATTCACATGTGGAGAAGTGGGTGGTGCGAGATTGGTTGCTGGGATAGCCGTCCCCGCAGGTGGTTGGTTTGTTGCTGTAGTCATTGGATCCATTTTGGTTTGCGTAATAATTTCTCTGTATGATGGCGTGTGGGAATAGTGTGTGTGATGGGCTGGGAGGCATGGGTCGCTTACCCTGGTTGAACTGTCGCCTCTGGCCTTTGAAGCGAGGAGGCGCCTCTTGGATAAGAACTAAGAAATAAACGTTCCCTAAAAATAAAATAAAAACTAAATAAAAACGGAACAAACCTGCACCAGCTAAACTATAGCAGGATAATGCCAATTAAAAAACAAATGAACAGGAAGCCAAGGCTCCAAAGACTATTAGAAGTAAAGCCAATAAGTTACAAAAAAAAAAGAAGGCTCTTGCTTCGGTCGGCGGAGAACAGCACTACACAAAACCGGCACACACCCCACTCCACAGCGAAAAGAAGTCCGGTGCCTCATACCACATCCATAAAAAGCATCCCCAAAGCGCACCCCGCCGTACCCATCCCCCCTCACCCCAAGGAGTCCCTACGCCCTCACGGAAATGTCCTGTCCCTGTCCATGAAACACAATTCTAGAGCACACGATGTCTAAATAAGGTCCCCTCTAACCACAGATTGAAGTTTCAATCAGTCCTACCCCACAAAAGCTTCGCAAAGAAACCACAAAGTCCCGCACACCCAGCCGCTGGGGTTTGCCGAGTCACAGATTCCTCTCGTTCCTTGTTGGGAGTCTTCAGGCGCTGTTGCAGCCGTGTGGAGCGTTCCTGGCTGCGGCGTCTGCTTGAAGACCGGCGTGCCTATTGGGAGCGATCTTGGCTGGTGGATTTCCGGAGTGCTCTGAAGCAGTTTTGCAACTCTGGGTAGTCGGCGTCGTCCAATGGAGGTGGCGGTTAGTCTTTGTTTGGCCGTTGGCGAAGACGGGCGGCTCGTTGTTGACGAGCCTGCATGCTTTCAGCGAGGTCTTCGTCCGCTTGAAAGCGTTACGGGCATTTGGGATCGGTGGGTGCGTGATTCCCGTCAGAGTTGATGCAGAGGGGGATACACGTGTGCGGTTCTTCGTCTTCAGGGTCGATAGCGAGGGGGGGTGCTGCATACATTGCGGTAGCGGTGCGTGTGTTTCCGAGGACACACTTCGGTCTTGTGGCCGATTTCCAAGCAGCTGAGGCATAGCGTACTGTGCGGCCGGTAAGGATGGACACAAGTTACCGCCCTGTGGACTTTTATGTGGCGTGGGGGGTACACACCTTCGAAGGTGATCCCTGCGCTGTTGCTTTGTCCCATCCTGCGGGCGTGAAGATTTTTCGGTGTCCTGCGGGAAGGCATGTCATGAGCTCTTGGCTTTTCCGGAGACGCCATGGATAACTTATTTGACTTGGTCTGCTCGAGTTGCAAGGTAGGACTGTACGGCGTGTGTTCTTCCCCCGAGAGAAATTTTCGTGATTTCGAGGAGCTTTCGGACTGCGGTGGGGCAGGAGTTGTCTATGGCGAGTAAGTTTTGTTGCGGGTGGATTTTGATCTAGGTCTGGGAGTTATCTTATGCTGTGAGGTCTGCGGCTGATGTGATGGCGAGACCTACTTGAGTAGTCGTCGTTTGTGAGAGATTCAGGCCGTCTAAGGGCTTGAAGGTGATTGTAGTCGTCGTTTGTGAGAGATTCAGGCCGTCTAAGGGCTTGAAGGTGATTGTTTAAAGGGACAGACAACCGATTTTTGTCGAGTTGCCGATTCTCTATCCCAAATGAAAGGGCATCACTTAAGCACCTTGAAGAGAAACGGTTTCGCTGATAACGCCTTAGAACTTTTTAAATCGAAATTTTTAGACCTACGAGCCGTATGTGTCCCTCCCAAAAATAATGCTGGAAACCATGACACAGAGTAGCTCGGCAACATATGTCTGTATGCGAAATGAAAAACGATATTTAAAAACTTGTCCCCAGCTATAAAAGTTTCAATCGCAGTCTTCCCTGTTCCTTTATGTGTTTTTTAATGGAACGGTCTAGTTTGCACGAATGCGCCATCTGTTGGGATAGACGATAGGTAGAATCTGGCTTCACGTTGTGGAGGCGGTAAGTTCGATTCTCCCCGGGCGCGACGTGTTTTTTTTTAAGACGATAGTCTTTCTTGGGCTACTTAAACCCAGAAATTTTAGTCTGTCTGTATGTCTGTCTGTCTGTGACTCGATTCAGCCACCCGGCCAAAGTAAAACAATGCCTGCGCTATAGTTTTATATAGTCGCAGCTAAATGTGCCCATCTAAGGCAGGTGTAATGTTCATACTTGTCAATATTGTTGAAGAACAACAAGACATCACACACATATAAGGCAACAAATTAATACTGAAGTGATATTTGCAGCGTTCCTTTATGAAAAATTGTACATGTTTGATTTTGGTGAGATTAAATACTTCATCAACTGATGAAAAAAAAAATATCACTCCGCCGTCGCCTGCTATCGCCCGCGCCGTATAGCTTCTGGCGGCATTTGAAGAAATGAAGTGGCAACAGTGACGAAAGGCTCCACTAGATAGGTTCCACGTTCTGCTTGGAACGCACGTGGACTAGGGAAACGCGGCTCTATAAACGTTGAAGTAGGGCGCCTCGATTCATGCGTGTCTTTGCCGTAAGGCAGCGTTGGCATCGAGACACCTGGTTTGGAGCAGTGGAACGCGGGAAATTTAAAATGATTTAAGCAAACCTTCGGTGTCTTTACCTTGGGAGGAGCGCGAAGCAAGAGGAACAACATGAGAGGTGAGCGGGAAAGCGAAGGGAGGCATTCACTTGGCAAAAGTCGATGAAGACTATCGTCTTTTGACGACATTTGCAACGAAAGGAGCAGATACGCGGCCATTTTTTTTAAGGTGCCGTTGGCGTATTTGGAAACTGAAATCAAATATTTTGGCAGAACAAACGCCCCTGACTCAGGCAGAATCGTCAAAGCTCCTTCACTGGGTCTGTTTACTGAACGCTGCCATTGATTCAGGGCATGGAGGCTCAGCTAGCCACACTGAGAGCAACACAGCGACAGCGGGTGGCGTGTCTTTAAAAATTTCAATATAATGTTTAGAAATACATATACAATTTAGCCTTCTACAAATACTTGTGTGAAAAGGTTTTTAATGCGTAAATAAACGTTACAGCAGTTAAAGTAGCTTCTAGGTTTTCAGGTCACGTGACAGGGACACATATTGTAGTGTCAAGTTTCGACACTACGAACCGCCACTCTTCCGCCAATTTGTTTAGAAATTCCTTGTGGTTACCGGGCTATATAAAACGCTGGCTTTCATATGTGCCACTGGCCTTCTCAGTCATCCGCCCAGAAGGCGACTAAGGAACTATTACGCTTTCTACGGGCGACGAACTTGAACACTAGGCTATAGACTGAGAGCCTCCAGTGTCAATCACTGTCAGTGCCTCAGTGCTGAGCATACGTGTCTGGTCCCACTTTTCCTCTTTTTTTCCTCTCTCTTTTTTGCCCATGTCCCCTTTCCCACGTGCAGGATAGCAAACTAGGCTCTGGCCAGGTTAACTTTCCTGCCTTTCTTCTACATTCTTCCTTCCTTCCTTCATATGAGCTAGAGAGCATATACGCGACAAAAACCAGTTGTCTGTCCAAGAAGAGAACAAGGAGAATATATTCGCACGGCACAGACCAATGACGCTCACTAAAGAAAGTGATCGCCACCACCTAAGCCGGCCAGCAGCCGTGTATTCTCAGCGACGCCCAGGAATCTCGTCTCGTCGGAGGGCTATGGGCCGAGGCTGGGCTCGCAAAGTAGTCATGATGCGTCTTAGAAGTGTTGCATTTTGGAGCAACGACACCATGGATAACTCCTTTGACTTGGTCTGCTCGAGTTGCAAGGTAGGCCTATACGGCGTCTGTTCTTCCCCCGAGAGAAATTTCTGTGATTTAGAGGAGCTTTTGGGCTGCGGTGGGGCAGTAGTTGTCTATGGCGAGTAAGTTTTGTTGCGGGCGGATTTTGATGTAGGTCTGGGAGTTATCTTATGCTGTGAGGTCTGTGGCTGATGTGATGGCGAGACCTACTTGAGTAGTCGTCGTTTGCGAGATATTCAGGCCGTCTAAGGGCTTGAAGATGATTATTTAAGTGGAGGTCGGCTCGGCTTGCTTTTAAAGGGTGTGCACCATGGCCTGGTATCAGCGATGTCATTGGCCGTCGGGCACGACTGCTCCATGCGGCCTGGGTAGTAGTGCGGCGATATCTTATCTGTGGCGAGGGCAACTCGGTGACTCCGCTGTTCTGTCCAGTGGTAGTGCCTCACGAAGGAGTCTGGCGAATTGTAGCGTCGATGAGGTTGAATGGCGAATCGCGCAGTTTGAGCACCTATAGGAACCACGAGCCGGTGCGCGCCAGGGATAGGGCTGGAGTTTTGGCGACATGCAGCACCCCTAGTGGCCGACGCCTCTGCGTAGTACAAAAGCAGACGACCCTCTATGGGTTTTTACTTACAAGCCAGAGCGAAAGTTGGTTGTACTTTATTTAATCACATTGTGGTGCGTTTAATTGACTGCATACTGAACAAAATTCCCTTAAAGTAGTTGCAGAGGCTGAACAAAATAACATCTCTTTCAACGAGCCGATTTATCGGCGTTTTTTTTTTTTTTTTGGCGAGCTGTCGGGATCGTCGCGTCGTTGGGCAGCATCGCCAGGTCGGGTGGTCTAACTTCTTGACGATAATTATCGTTCGTTCTTCTTGCGTGAGGACGACAAATGAAAGTTGACAAATAGCATAAGCAGAATGTTGCTGAGCCTGAGGTAACTGTAAATGGTCGCAGCAGGAGCGTGCCAGCGGACACGAGGAGCGCAGCCGATTCAGCGGACGATGCTGGACTGGCAACGCCTTGAAAACTAGTAGAAAATTTGTATTTTGGCAAACTAAATGATTCTTGCTTAACATTTTACGCCACACGGTTTACGAACGGCGGGGTTTTGGCATATTAGCAAGTAGGTGAGGCAATACCATCAAATAAATGAATTGAGCGCAATTAAAGGACGCGAATCAAGCACCGAATCGCAAGTCCGCTGCCTGCTTAGATGTGTAACATAACACATCTTGGGGAACAGCGCGAACTAACAGGGACACAAAAAGAAAGAAGTGGACAGGACTAGCGCTTCTTTCTTTTTGTGTCCCTGTTAGTTCGCGCTGTTCCCCAAGATGCAAGTACACCAACTCGCCCAACTCGCCACCCTGTAACATAACACAGTCGCATACAGGGTGCGCGGGCCACATATTTACACAAGATCATCACTGGCTGTATTGGTTATCTTCTAGTGCACGGGTCGTCGCTAATATGAACGCCGACACGCTAGTTTTCTCCTCAAAAGGGATTAGATGGCGAGGCAAGAACAGATCAGAATTCATCACTTCCAGTTGCATTGCCTCCCATCTTCACACTTCGCCAGATTACTGTCAAATATTATTGGCAATTCGCTGATTTTCTTTCTTTTTGCTTCAAAGCCACCCCCCTCTCCCACCCTATTTGCCGTCCAGCCCTCCGCCGTGTCGACTTCATGCAACTCGGCACTACACCTCGAAGCGTTGCCGATCCTTACTCTAGTCTGTTAAGAGCGAACTTGGAATATATGATGCAAGAAAGTAATTAAATACAGTGAGAGCATCAAGAAAACGCAACGGCCACTCAGTTCGCCCGGCCACTTTGTTTTACGGCCACTACCTTCAGAATCACAAACATATTTGACGCTTCTGACGCTCGCTGCATTTTGTGACTGAGCCACGCAAAAAACGGCAAGCTAACGCTGCAATATGTATTGGTAACGATGACGCAAACCAGCAGTGTTTATTGAAAATGCACGCATAAGTGCGCAGGTGCGCAAAAGTACGGCTCACCGGAGCGGACGAGCCTGCGGTCCGCGAGACTCGTTGGCGATCATCGCCAACGATCGAACGAGAAGAGTAACGCCCGATCGTCGCCGATTGCGTTGCTCTTCTTGTTTGATAGGTTGTTGTTGAAAAGTCCTTGACCCGCCGCGGTGGCTCAGTGGCTAAGGCGTTGTGCTGCTGAGCACGAGGTCGCGGGTTCGATTCCCGGCCGCGGCGGCCGCATTTCTGATGGAGGCGAAAAGCGAAAACGCCCGTGTGTTCGAAATTTCGGCGCACGTTAAAGATCCCCAGGCAGTCAAAATTATTCCGGAGTCCTCCACTACGGCGCGCCTCATCGCCTGCGTTGCGTCGGCGCGTTAAAACCTACAATCAATCAATCAATCAATCAATCAAGTCCTTGTCACTAGGCGTATTAGTATAAACAAGAAGCTTTCATTCAAATTTCACTTCATACCACCATCGATCTGCGAGTGGCAGAGCGCCGTCACCGTCCCAGCACTTTCGTCGACGCTGTAAACGTATTTAGCGTTGCAAAGCTTTTTTCCCTAATGCCAAGTTGATCGCCGGACGAGATCAGACGTGACGGGATGGGCTGGAGACCGTGTAGCAAAACAATCGGCAGTATCGAGCTCATTTTGCTTCTGTCAACACGGGATCCTATAGGACCCCCGCAGCTTTGTACTACCCGGAAGTACTACCCGGAAGCCCGTTTCGCAGCGCCCCCTGGGCAGCGCAGGAGCCCTATCGCGGAGACACACTCGGTTGGCCCGTTAGGCTTAGCTCACGGCGCGGCGTGGCTTGGGTGAAATCTTGAACTTGCGGTTGCTTGGGGGTCAGCTTTGATTTGCCGGTGTTGCTGAAGGTCCACGGGAGTTTACAAACATGTTTGGTGGCTTCTTTGACGTTCGGCCGGTGAATTAACGCGACTGCAAGCGATTTTTGCGGAGCCACACATACAGGCGTGGTTCTGTGGTGGCGCGTGCAGCGCATGCCAAGAAAAAAACGAGGAGGAGAAAACAAGGACGAGCGCACTCTAACAACTGAATTTTATTAGGGAATTGTGACTTTCGCCTTGCAGTCAGTGTATTCTCTTGCGAAATATATGCGTTTTCTGTGTACATAGCATGTGATGTGTTGCTTGAGCAGTACCTCTGATGCAGTGTTTCCCGTTTAAAATGTGCGGGCAACCCGCGAGGGTTTGTCTTTCTTTTCCGGCGGGCTGAAAGTGGGGTGCGGATTATATTCAGGGGTGGGTTATACGCGCGAAAATACGGTGCATATATTTGTTGTTCACATCAGCTTTCTCTGTCTTTTTCTTTTTGTTTAGGCTGGTTCCTGCACAACGCTGCCCCTCCCGCTGCATCTCGTCCCGTCGAAAACGACGCGCAACCCGCAGGCGGAAGTTTCTAAAAATCCATCCTTGGGTCACTGAGTTCGTTTGGTGGGTAGAAGTACATGCTAAGCTCTAGCACCATTTGAATTCAGTTCATCCAAGGAGTTAGAATCGACGTGACACTCTCAAAGAAAGGGAGGCTGGAAAACATGGGAACCACGTCATGACGGTAAGTGACCCGCCGCTGTGGCTCAGCGGCTAAGGGGTTGCGCTGCTGAGCACGAGGACGCGGGTTCGATTCCCGGCCGCCGCGGCCGTTTTTATGATGTAGGCGAAACGCAAAACAATTGTGAAACCTGGGGAGGGGCGAAGCATGCAGTGTATAAAGGTATTCCTGGGGCCTTGGCGTTTTCGCCAACGGAGATGAAACCATCGGGAAGTAATGGTATACAGCTTTTCTGTAAACGTCTCGTGTCTTTGAAGCACGAAGCGTTCTAGCGCGAGGCGTATAGGGGTCTCCCGGTGTTTTTTAGTACGCGTTACGAAGCGTTCCAGCGCGATGCGTAAAAGAGTGTCCCGGCGTTTTTTTTTCGTACGCGTGACGTTCTAGCGCGAGGCGTAAGCGAGCTTCCCGGTGTTAAATGGTAACGTGACTGCATAAGACGATGGTTACGCCCGACGACATGAGACGCCGACAGGCCGAGCCCCTAAGGGGCTGCGCCCCTAAAATTTCCGTGTGTTCGCGATTTCGGAGCGCGTTAAAAATCATCAGGTGGTCAAAATTAATTCGGAGCCTTACACTACGGCGCGCCACATCGCCTGTGAAGCGTCGGCCCGTTAAACCACACAATCAATCAATCAATCAATCAATCAATCAATCAATCAATCAATCAATCAATCAATCAATCAATCAATCAATCAATCAATCAATCAATCAATCAATCAATCAAGATGGGAAGTGCTTGTAGCCAAGTAATTTTATCGTGCAGAAAGTTTCAGTCCTAAAACCCTCGCAATACCTCGGCGTTTGTCCTCTTTCGAGCTAATGACGTCAGGGGAAGGCTGATGAAAACACACGCGGCCCTTTCTTGTATTGGAGGTGAACTAAGCCCGCTTCCGCTTCACAAGGTAACTGGCCATGTGGCGGCCGAGTGCAATAACAGACCAGGGACGGCAAGAAGACGGACTAGAAACAAGCGTCTGTTCGTAGTCCCTCTTCTGGTCGTCCTAGGTCTGTTTTTGCGCTGTGAAGCTCATGGATTATACCAACCAGCCAGAACCCTCACGCTTTTACACTCAGTCAGGTTCACGTCGTAAGCCTGTTTCGATTTTCCCTCTCTTGTTAGCATCATTGGTTCATTCAATGTTAAAATGGAGCTCAGCAGCGCACGTAGACAAGACACACGAAGAGAAAAAGGTAAGACACAGCGCTGATACAAGAGAGAAAGACCAGAAAGATACATTACCAACTAGCTCCCGAAACCAGCGTCGGGAACTTTTTTTTTTTCGTAGCAATAAAGTCGCCTGACGTTTTTCACTGAACACGACACCGGCACTTTTTATCACTGAAAGAGAGCAGCGCTGAAAAATAATTGACGGCCAGACGGAGGTGAGACAAAAGACACCCTCATATTCGCAAAGAGACAAAACACACCCTCAAAAGACACAAAAGACACCCTCATGAGCAAATGTTCGCGCAGCTATTTTTGAATCACACCAACACGCCCAGTTTGCATTGCAACGTTAATCTACCCGCCGCGGTAGCTCAGTGGCTAAGGCGTTGCGCTGCTGAGCACGAGGTCGCGGGTTCGATTCCCGGCCGCGGCGGCCGCTTTTCTGATGGAGGCGAAAAGCAAAAACGCCCGTGTGTACGAGATTTCGGCGCACGTTAAAAATCCCCAGGTGGTCAAAATTAATCCGGAGCCCTCCACTACGGCGCGCCTCATCGCCTGCGTTGCGTCGGCGCGTTAAACCCTATACAATAAAAAAAAAAGATTTTTGACAGTGGAATCACACGCTTGGGTTTTGGACCCCCGTGTTTTCGACCCGACTACAAACCTAGAGGTTATTTCCAACATACTGTCCCATATTACCCCATCGCCTGCCCTCCACGCCTGTCTTCGTTCCAGTCCGTACGCCCCCATTATCCAACTCACGAGCCATCAGGGCTTCGGTGCCGTACGACTGCACAGCCGACAGCGTTAGGGGCCGATAGTACTTTGAACCACGTCCATCTCCGCAGCGCGGCACACTTAGCTGCGTTCGCAGTTCGGGCGCGAGACAATGGGACTTGGAAGGGCTTAAGCTGGTTTTTCGGCAGGAGGCCAGGTCGCCGCGAGTCTCGTGTGACGTGCCCGCTGACGACCGTCCATTGTCGTCGTCTGGCTTAAACGGAATCCTTCCCCGCGCGGCCGGGAACAATAGACTCCTCGACAGAGTTCGCAAAGCGTCGGCTTCGGCAAACACTTCTGCGCGGATAAGTATGCGCACGGGTAGCGCCCACAGCCAGGGCAACGCAATCGTTATGCGCTCAATCCACTTTTTTTCCCCTCTCCCTCTATTCTCGTTTTATTTATTTATTCCCGAGCCCCTCTTCTTAACGCCTATCCACCTTACGTTTTCCCATCTTTGCATTGGATTTCCCCGACTAAGCGGTTTTTCGTTTCGTCCCCCGGTGTGAAGGTGATTGCGTGCGCAACCTTTTGGCGGCAATAAAATGCGAAACTTCCGCGCCGACGTTGACGGCTGTGCTGTTTTGCGTCGGAATAATCTGGAGGCCCGCGCCGCATGCGCAGGCAGCATTCAATCTCGCGCATAAAGTGCTCCGCGACGCGACAATCTTTGGCGTGCCGAGTGAAAATCGTTTTATGCCGCTCGAAAGTTGCACGAGTGCCTTTGGTTTCTTGATTTTTTTTTCTCGGCTGCCCTGCCAACCCAATTACCCTCTCCCTCTCCCGACTATTGCTCTTTTTTTTTTCGCGCTCTTCTTTGGTTTAGTCGTAGTTTGGCCGGCACTTGCAGAAGACGGGCGAGGAAAAAATGAGAATCGAGTCAAGTCATCGGGCGTTTCTTACCGCGAATGAGACAGGCTGGGTGCCCTTTGTAGAACTGGGAGGAGTCCGGATAACTTCCGCCGTTCGCAAGGAGAAGTGGGCGTCAAAGTCCGGAATTGAGAAAGAATAATTCAGAGTTCGGAGCAAAAAAAAAAAGAAACGTGTGAAAACTTGAGGGACATTCAGCTCTGTGAAGGTTAATGACCAGCAGAACTGTTTGGGAATTGGTTATTGGTTGGTTATAAGCGTTCAGGGAGATTGTGAGTAGGCTTCACTGCGCTATATACTGTGTGGGAAAGCCAGCTTATTAATACCAGGCTTACACCGATTTTTTAAAGTCGGCTTCACTTCTGGGGCGGTATTCTCGAGTTTTGTCCCTTTCAAAAGTGTCCCTTTTGGCGAGCCCTGATTGGCTAAAAGCAAACTACCGGAAGTGACGTAACGCAAGCTCGGCAAACCTACTGTCAACGCTTATTGCTTAACCGGAAGTACGTCACGATGAAAGGGACTCAAAAGGGACGTTTTCTAACGGGACAGTTACGAGAATACCGCCCCTGAACACAGATGCGTTGTTGAGAAGACATTTGTGTCATAATATGAGGTCTAACGGGTGGCCGATGGGACAGGGTACGCCGATGTGAAGAGGATGGTGGGAAGCAGCTTTTCTCAGTACACGCACGCAACAAAGTATAATAATTAGCCTTTAGCCGTTCCTATGTAAAAAAAAGGAACCTGAAACGAAACTTGCAGATGGCGGTCGCGTGCAAATGAGTCGGGAATCGTTTTCCTTTCTTTGTCCGCTTCCAATGGGTAAGAGGGCGTTTTGTTAAAAGGTGGGGCTTAGTTTAGTTCTTCTTTTTGTTTATCTTCGCCGTTTCGTTAGTCGTGTTAACATACAACATAATCAACAATGAAAACGTCGCTGCCGTGAACAAAATTTAGCAGTGGCTTAGCTCGGCTATGCCAGGATATACGTAGCGTGAGCTAAAGTTCAGCTGGTTATTCTTGGCTCTCCTGGTTGTCTAGGATTAGCTGATTACCATGCTTACTGCTGCTAAAACGATTTCCAATCCAGTCCAATCCAGTCCAGTCCAGTCCAGTCACTGCTCCTCGTGCATGCGCAGCACGGCTCTCCAGGAGCCACGCGAAACGGCTATCAAGCGGCTCCGGCGCAGCGTCGGACTGACTTGGCTACTGCGCAACGGAAGCGCACAGCTGGGCACGCGCCGGCGCCAGTGCGTCTGCCAAGGTTATGACGTCACTCCTCTGGAATGCGCAGACCGGCGAATGTGCAGGCCCAATTCTCTACACACCCGTACTCCAATTGAATGGATTTCTAATACAATCTAACATAATCCAATTTTTACACAATCAAGTCCAATGCAAGCCAAGCCAAGCCAAGCCCATGCTCCTCGCGCTTGCGCCGAGCGGCCCTTCAAGGTCCACGCAAAACGGCTCAACCTCGGCCAGTGTAGCTCACGCTACAAAAGCCCGGCGATTATTCAAACAGCAGAGCTCTAGGGGTGGCGAAGGAAGCCACTCGGCGAGCATCCCGGTTGGTGGCTTGTGTTTGGTATGAAAGAAACAAAACAAAGCAAAGCTAAACAAACCGAAACTAGAAACTGTGACGTCGGTCGACCTCGACGCGGAGCGGACGTTTCGGCGCTGCGCTTCCTGGTTTAGGCATGTGCGAGCGTCCCTGATGACGAACGCGTCTGCGTTGTTCGGAGGTTCGGGGCAAGGGGACATGAAGACGAAATAAAAAACTAGCCTTTAGTAACTCCCTCAGCTTTGTTTCATCCACGAAAAACGTTTTTTTTTTATGCGAAAGAATAACGCGAGGAATCTTTACAAAACGTCGAAATTCGCGCTGCACGACGTCAGTGGGGACGTAACAGAAGGAACACCAAACTGGAGTTGTAGGTGCGTGAACTCCGGCATTCAGGTGGTACGATAAAGTGGGACCTGATGCCCGACAACCACGGTCTCAGAGTCGTGTGTCTTGACTGCGTCTTTGGTAGGCGGCCGTCAATGCCGCAAGCACGATCCTATGACGTCACAATGATCCACACGGAAAGTTGGTGGTGAATCACTCCTGCTTCATGGGTGTTTCGTATTATCGCCAGCATTTGGTTGAAGCAATCTTTAAAATTCGTATGATTTTTGTCGAGACAAGACAGCCTTTTTAAAGAAGCAAACTTTTATTTCGCCTTCGTGGCCCCTTTGAGGCGCAGCTGCAGCAGTTTCAGTGAGTTAGTTTCTCCTTAAATTCGCCACTACAGTCTGTAAAGGTCGTTTTTTTACGTCCCTGATACGTTCGTCGACTTTTTCAGCGGTAATTTTAAAAATTTCAACGTTGACCGAGGAGACCGTTTTAGCGCTTCTACTAGCGTCCGAAGGTTTCAGGGGTCGTTCAAGCGTACCGGTCCGATATAGCGCAGAAAAACGGTATCGCAACTTTCCTCACATGAGGGGAAGATGTGTCCTGTCAGCGATGGCGATTAAGGCCAAGCTACGGTGCGCTAGAAGACGTTCGACGAGCTATTATGTCACGATGGCGCCGCTCTTATTATAGAAATAACCCCGACTGCGAACGGTCACCACCCACGCCATTCAGACAACAAAACCGGAGCGATGGAAAGAGGGCATGAGGAGGAACTCGTTGGGAGAGGATGAAACACTGGCTGGCACGAACACCACAGGATGAGTATCCCAACCCTTTTCGGCCGAAAAAGCCCAGGAGGTGACTTCTCTCAGGCCGCGTTGTGGGGTCAACTTTGACCCGGTAGCAGGCCTTAAAAGGCTGTTGTGTATTGTAGATCTGAGGTATACGGAGACAGCGCCCCATCAATGTCGCTCGCTCTACGACCGGGGTAGCGACAGGGATTATTAGAGGTTGCAACTTGGTGAGGAGAAGAACGGAAGATGCGAACCGGCTTGAGCTCACCTCGAAGGCGACCGCTCAAGCCGTCAAGGGGCCGCGCAAATAGAAGGCGTGGCATCCCCGCCGAGGCGTGAGCGAGGGAGCCGTTCAGTAAGTTTCTGGCCACTTAATCTTATCCTCTCCTCGTCCCACCTAGAGAGAAAGGGGGCGGTGCACACACCTCAAAGGTAGCAAGGCCCTCACACAGCGTCATCCCCGCACACATCGTCATCATGCAATCCTACCACGCGCGTCCGACATAAACTAACATATTACAAACATATACCAACATGTTACAAAGCCCAAGCATTTCAGAGAGAAACTTAGGTGAGGAGGAAAGTTTTGAGGGCATTATTACGTCGGGGGTGTTTCACCGGACGAAGCCGCAGTGGCCGCAGTTCCTCGCCCAGCTCGTCGGCCTCTGCTCAGTTCTCGTTGAGCCGGCGGCCCCTGCGAACGCATCTGTGGTGAGCGACGCTGCTTGCGGTTCGTGCTCTCTGGCCCGCTTTCTGTTTGTGCGTGCGTATTCCCGCTCGGGCACTGGTTTCTTTCGGCGCGGCCCACTTCTGGAGGAGGCTCGCGCACGCCAGTGTGTGTTTTCGCGCGCTTTTCACGGTCGCCTGCCCGCCTGATTGACCGACCGCCTGGTGCAGTCTTTGTGCCGCGTATCGTTCGCGTGGTCGACTGCAATCTCTCCTGATACGCACGCTCGCGCGTTTGGGTGCTGTGTGCCGGTTTTAGTGTCGGTCCAACATCACAGTCACTGCTGGATGCTGTGCTGGGAGACGCGTCTTGGAGAGCCCAGTCGGTAACGTTACTTTGAAACTCGCGGCTTCCGAAGCGTTGAATCGGCGGCATTGTCCTTGTATTGCTACTGGTAGCTTTTATCGCCTTGGCGTCTTGCAACGAGAGTGTATAATTTTACAGCGTAGCTGTATATGGTTATGTTTTGACCAAACCTGCGTCCATGGGCAGAATCGCGTAGAACAACCGCATCGCGCACCCCTAAGATCAACCAGATTAAATCACTCTAAAGTTGTACGCCCCTACTTTAGCCGAAGTAAGCGCTTTCAAATGTCGTATTTCCCCCGCACAACTGAACAATGGAACGCGCTACCTGAATGTATTGTCCAGTGTACTAATGTTAACTCTTTTGAAAAATTGCTTCTAACACAGTTACTATAACTCCTCTCCTGCTAGGGCAGCAGTGCTGACTGCAGTATTTCTAAATAAATAAATAAACAAGAATTTTCGTCTGCAGAGTTAGCGTAAAATTCTCTGTAGCTCCCAATCTAATGTAGGTATCTCGAGAAAAAAAATTTGCTGGAATTGGTCGCTGAGGCAATTCCGTCATTACTGAGAGTTTCGTTTAGTCGTTCATGATTACACCGTACAGAGTGAAGTTGTAAACGTCACAGAGTTTTCGACTACTGTCAGTGGGCCATCTGCGGAGGGAATACGGTTACAGAAAACGGCTGTCACTCGTATCTTATCGAAACTATCCCGCAGCAACTATATCAGAATTAATTTTGAACCAATCCTAAGGAAGTTCTGCGTGTGTGTGTCTTCATTCGGGCAAATTGTGAGTCATCATACATAACTAAATATAGTCATCCGTCTGGTCTCGTCTTTCGTAGTGACAGTAGCGGAAGGGCTCTAAATTTTCTTTATCAGTGGCGTTCTCTTGCTTCGTTACTTGCCGCTTTGACATCTTAAGACCTTGTAGCCAGAGTGTCGATTTCTTGGATGCTTTTGATCACGACGCGCATCACTTATCTAGTGATTCGTTAAACGAAAGGTCGAATGATTCACGCGTAGACGGAGAATGTATTCTGATCACGTGATGGGCTACCTTAGCCAGGGCGTCCCAGTGCATTCCAAATTGATGTTTCTGCATTCCAAATAAATGAATTCACTCATCTCTCGTTCTACAGAGTTGCTATTGTTACCTAGCCGCCATTCATATTTTATTTTTAAATTTTATGTTTGAAGTTACCTATGCCAAGCTTTCTTCATCTTGCTCTATTTTCTTAACCTTAACTTACATTCAGACACCGTGCTGTCAATGCCTGCTTTAGTACCGAAATGTATGTCCCGCCTAGTTGCCCTTTCGTCCTTAAAAATAATTTAGAAACGAAAAAGAAAACCTAATCGATTGTCGAATGAAACTGCGATCTAGTGTAAACACACCAGCCGGACTCTGGTTACCCATACTGATCTCTTCATCACGATAAAATACCTGCCTACTCGATGTCCTACTTCCTTTGACATAAATAGCCTCACTAGCCCATTTCTGATTCTGCTCGCCGATAGCAGTTAAATAAGATATGAAAACACATTTAAAACGCAGTGTAAACTTATAGCAATCTTCGTATCGGGCAAGCTGTTAGTTGTACCTGGTCCATGAGTTAATCACTATCACTATCGAAAGGTAATTCTGGCTGCATGCGGTCCTCGTAGTTCCAATAAACCCGTCACTTGACACACGGGTTTGATTTGGCCCGGACATCCGGGTTAAACAACGCTTCTGACCCTCCAAAACACTCAGCGAAGCAGGCGAAACATTTTTCTCCACGCTTCGACACTCGTAAAAAGAATCGGAGACAACCAATTTACGTGTTCGAGGTTGAGTTGAAGTCCCGTTTGAGGTTTGTTCGACGTGTAAAGTAATATCGAACGGATGAGGCATATCCGATGCTCAACCGCAATCCAGATGAGTTTGCCTAAATTAACTTCATTCATGCAGATGTTGAAGTGTATTCGTGGGAGAGGGGATTTTAGTTCGTGATCAAAAAGTTTAGGCCGCGTATTCTCTGCCCTCGGTATTTTTGAAAAAGGCTGCTTCAACTTATTTTCGCGTAATGGTGCACGTCAAGCTATTCCCCGCTAATTCAGCGCGCGTGGGAACACACGATGGCTTCGACCTCCTCTTCGTGCCGGCCTTCCGTACGCACAGTTTGTGAGCGGGAAGCCTAGCTTGACTGAGCCACTTTTGACGCGAGCCCTCTCTGCGTGTGATGGGAGCCTTGATGAAGCGCCAGCCCCAGTTTTCGTTTCTTTTTGCTTTTGTGGTTCCTCCAATTCGCCAGCTGTAGTCTCCAGGGCACGCACAACTCTGCGTAGGTGGCCTGAGCTGTCCGACCGTTCCCGAAGTGCCCACAACGAGCACGTGGGTTTGACAAGCGTGTTTTGGAAGCACGCCTGTAGAGGAACGCGAGAACACACCCTCTGCCTTGGTGCGGTCTGGCCTTCGCCGGTGCCTTCAATATGGAGTTGCGTAACGCTCCTTCGCTGCGTAACAGTCTTCTCTCTCACCCATTTTGCGTATAACGTTATTTTGGATACAGTGAAACGGAAATAGCCTAACTCCCCTTCTCCCACTGTTAAAATATCTTAGTTTATAGCGTTATTTTCGAAACAGCGATTAAAGAAGTAGGACAGAAGTCTGAAAGCGCTGAAGAAACCCATTCGCGTATTCAACTGGGTAGACGAGAATACAGGACGAGCTTCGTCGTGTCCTGTATTCGTGCGGGCGTCGGAAGCAAACTCGGCGGAACGTTCAACCTGGAGGATTTCAAGCGAAATGCGACGCAGGGGTGAATTGATAGATGTTTTCGCGGACTCCGTGCATTGGCTTAGTTGGTCGTTCAATCTGAAGCTACCTTTTGAGTCCCGGCCATTGTGAGGATGCAGTGGTTGACATAAGTGAGGTGAAATACTCTCGAGCGCAGGCGTACACAGCGTGCAATGAAGAAAGAAAAAAAGTAACGGTTTTATTTGATGAATTCGCTCTTGAAAGTCCTTTGTAAAGCAGGGTTTGCGTGTTGTAGATCCGTGTAAAAAACATCAAGCGGCTTTGCGAAGGAGGCACTGGGCTATGGCTGGCAATTCACAAGTAGGATACGCAAACAGATAAGTCTTGACGAAAGCCGCTCTCCGGTCGAACAGCTCAATAGAATCCATTTTATTTCTTGTGCCCTTTCTTATCGAGTCAATACAAACTGTCTGCTAGTTTAGTTACTATGAACTACATAGCGTACTACAGCTGGCCTGAATTTTTGTCTGCCGAGCGTCTTTGTTCGGGGATAACGGGAGAAACTTCTCTTGTGGACTGACTTTTTACCGAGTCCTCCCAGCATCACGCGCGTGCTTTAAAAACTAACCTCATATCGGTGTCCGTGAGAGCTTAGCCACTACTTTTTACGCGTAAAGCTGCAAACTGACAGCTCGTTTAGAAAAATTATCAAGTACATTAATTCACGGGAAAGAATCTTCGGACAGGTTGCAACTTTGCACTAACCATACTACGTGTTCCCTCCCGTGATGTGGAATAAACTTGTCCGAACACAAGGAATCCGAAACACTCTAGTACAACTTAGCATATGTACAGAACAGTATCAACACAAAAATCACTAGGATATCTGTAAATATACTGAGATAGAGTTTAAAAAGGGCAATAGCTGTCGTAGCGTATCAGTGCGCCGAAGCAACGGACCCGTACGTCAACGCGCGCGAGCGCGCATTTTGAAAGGGGACTGCGCTTAATGCCTGACATCGTATGCTCTTTCTCACATAGTTCGTTTATCGTCGACGCAGTAATGCATCAGCAGATTAAGTAAAAACATCGCGGAAACAACTCGCGTCACGTTCAACGTACTCGCAGTGACGCACTCCTTGCACCGCGCGCAGAATGAAACGCGTAGCCAACCTCTGCTGTTATTTTTCAGCTGTACCCTTGCGATTCATTGACTCCGGACACCACTTTATTTTTGCCTTCGAAAAAACACCCACGCCACAGTGCCAAGGACACAGGCGGCGTTCCTTGCGGAGGGCCATTTGCGCATAGTTTCGGATTCTCAGTTCGTGACTCCGTCGGCTAATCATGGACGTTGTGTAAGGGAAGATGGCGACACGGCGTGGCAAACATGCGCCAAGGCTCGTTGTCACCCGACGCGGCCATCTCCGCCGGTCACCATCTCCTCTGCCGCTCTTTCTTCTCCTCTACTCGCCCTCCTTATCCTGGTCGCTCGTTACCCACGCGTCACGCGCCGACTTGTGTTCTTGCCGTCCCCGCGTGCAGACTTGCCGAAGCTGTCCCAGTGCCAAGCCGCGTCCAGTGGCCGGCAGTCTCGGAGGAGCCCTCGACAGCTTGACGACAGCGTCATGGGGCCCGGTGCGAAGTTGTCGCTTGTGAGTATACCAGACTTGGCAGTAACGAAATTACAGTAATTAAATTACTTTTTTCTGTAATGAATAATGTAATGAATTACTTTTGAGTGTTGGTAATTTAGTACTGTAATAAATTACTTCACGCCAGTAATTTCATGTGAAATTACTCATTTCTTTTCCAATTACTTTTGACTCGATGAACTCGAGCGTTGGAGGAGCAGCGGCATCGCCCATCTAACTGTTTTCGAAGAGTACCCGAGAATGAAAAAGTTCTTCATTATGTTCTACACAACCCTGCCCTCAGCCGCGCCAGCGGAGTGCCTTTTTTAGCATGGCAAAAGACATTCTGTCGTACAAGCGGGGACACCTTTCCGGTGCCCTCTTTGAATGCAGCTCCTTCTGAGATGTAATAAAGATATCTAACATATCAATGCATAGCGCTGTAAATAAACTGTACATAAGTTGGTGTATGAACAAATATTTTTGAAATTCAGTGTGTATATAATGAGTGTAAATAAACTGTATATGAGTTAGAAGTGTATGAATGATGAATTTTTGTTAAAGCAATTTTAAAGTAATTTCATTACTTTTGAAAAGTAATAGTAATGTAATGTCATTACTTTGGGCCACCTGTAATTTCTAATGTAATTTATTTACATGAAATAAAATTCTAGGAATGTAATGAGCAATGTAATTTAATTACTTTTTAGAAGTAATTTTGCCATCTCTGGAGTAGACATGCTACGCTATCGACGTTTTGTCTGAAATCGCTTCAAATCAGCTACAGCCAATGTCTGCTTGCTCGCGTGCTCTACGTTGCTATCTGCCCAGAAAGCGTAGACGACAGCGTGAATGTCTGTTCGTATGTGCGTACGCGTAGGGGAGCGACGCAATTCAGCTGATATCTTCTTTTCGGTGGGGAAACCAAACCGCATTTTTGCGAATGCTGTTCTATGAACGCCACTTTCAACTTGCGTCTCAGTGCCTGTGTCTTAAATATATCTCCCTAGTTTTCTCCGCGAATACAGTTTAACACCTCTGCCACAGAAATTAATTGACCATGTGAGCTGAAATTGTATTTGTAGGCTCACCACTGTACTCAAGGAGGACAAGTGCAAAAATATGTTTCAATTCGCTTTGAATTATGCTTGTATTAGGGCTGATAGACTCCTACTGTGCTCCAAAACTATTGTTCAATCAAGCTCGAAATTCGAGCAATAAAAACGTTTCAAAATTTTTGTTCACTCAATGTTGCCGCCTAGAAAGCCTCAGCAAATCGGTCCAGGTCATGCGGGGAGACAAACGCCCTCAATACGGTTTACTACGTTTGTCACGTTTGTTCAATGGGGGCAGCTTGTAACTCCGATTGTTCTCGCGTCACTCGCTACTCCAGACAATTAACAACAGAAGTTAAAAAAAAAAAACGACGTGACGACAACGTCTACGCATACGTTTTATGTAGGACGAAACACCAGGAAATCTAGAAGAAATATACTCATCTTGAATGTAAATCTTTAGCTGCCGAACGTTTTCGTTAAACGACGTCATCTCGACTACGGCTTACGCCACGCAATTCAGGGGTTCGCTAAGTACAGTACCTAAGGCCCGCCGTTCTTCCGGAATATGTGAATGTACTATACCTGGGGACAATAGCTTCCAGGTCGCTATTTAGGCCTTCACTTTTGATTTCTCTGCTGTTAATGCCTCGGCACTTGATTTGTACTTGTAAGCAAAGCATCATGCTTCGAAGCACCATCAGCATGCACTTAATACCAGCTTAGCTCCTCCCCCCCCAGCAGCAAAGAAATTGACTTCAGTTGTTAAAATTGAGCTCGGAGCTTAGCTTTTTTTTTCATTTTTGGAAATGAGTCAAATCTACCTGGACAGAGTTTTGGAAACAATGGAAAATTTTGTTAACGGACATAAATGCAGTGCTGTCAAAGCTGACCTACAATAGCCGACATGGAAAACACATCATACAATAGCCTTGACAGCGTTTCATTGCGGCCATGTCACAAGTTTTCGCTTGTTTCTGAAATTTCGTTAGATTCATTTTAATCATTTTAACTCCTCAATTGTGTCTCGTAAACTTTTGCTCCGGGTGTACGTGTTGAAACGTGCGGAGAAAGTACAAAACGTAAATTGTATGGAGAATACAACAAACTAATTACTTTAAAGGGGCCGTGCAGACAGAACACAAGTTTCGTTCATTCGAAAGACTTCCTCGTTATAATCTTACTGACACCACTTTTAACGCACACTTCGCTCAAATAAGCTATATAATAAAGAAAAAAATAAATGGCCATGCGACCCAATAGCTCATTTCCCGCAACAGAACCTATGATGTCATAAGTACCCAGCTGCACGATTGGCTGAGGCCGGCAAAAGCACAACCAAATTAGGCACGGTGTATTGGCTTGTGAAACGAGCTATTTGCGTTTAAATGTAACGCATATTCATTTTACAGCAGTAAGAATGGTGGGGTGAACAATGAATATTACGAAAATACACGTAAACATAGAAGCACCAATGCGCACTGCTGTTGGTACTGGGCGCACTATCCTTGTTTTAGCTGCACAGCAGTTTGCCGCGTTGGAGTTGTACACGACACTGGCCGATTGGCGTAGCGACGTTGTCTTACGTGACCCTGTTTGTCGAGCATACCTCCTGTTTTACGAAACACTTACTTTCTACCGTAACAAAAACAAGCAAGGTGTAAACGGTCAAACACAGAGCAACGGCGGCCACCGGTCCGTGGCATAGTGTGGTAGCGCCATCTGGGAGGACTGACGGCAAGCAAGGCTGCAGACCCGAGTGACGCAGTGGAAGTTTGTTTTAATAGGCATAGTTATGACTTCATTGCAGACGTCACGGAAACCCACAATTTGACGGAAGAATCAAAATTTAAACTTAAATTGATTAATTTCTCAGTGATTACGGCATCATTTCCTGCTGGTCAAGCGCTTGGCGCACAATAAAACACAAAATCTTTCGAACAAACAAACTTCTACTTTGTCTGTCTTGCCTCTTTTTAAGTGCAAATAGTGCCAAATACAGAAGAGAAAAAAATACAACCAAACACGTCTAGGATGCCGTTTCAGCAACAAAAATCTTGATGCCACCTCTCTGATTGCAATTAAACGACTGTAGTTACACTAATTTGCATCCCGGAATGGGCAATAGCCTATTAGTGCACCTGTCTCGTGTACGTCATGGAGGCAGGCTCGAACTTTGTCATTTTCTTGGGCCCTGGGCGAATAGTGCTGACAGTACCTTGGGTACAACAGCTCTGCTGCAGCTCCTACGAGACTCTGAACTGGACAAATCTCTTTCGGTCATAGACGTCGCAAATGTCTCACGACATGTAAAATGTATTCTTTCGCGCTGTGGTGTTCATCTATTTGTTTTTCTTGGGTTGGTGTTCTTACTCAATTTTGCACCGTTTACTTTACTTTGATTCAGAGTTTACATTAACGATTTTCTTTTCGATGTATTTTTTTATGCCTGGACCCTGCTAGCAGTCGTTCCCTTCTTTCTCGTTTTTAACGTTTCTTGTTTATCTTCTTCCTGCTGTACCCCTAATGTCTAACAGTCACCCCTCATCATTGCAATCACCCCCCATCTGGCGTAGCAAGTCTTGTCACTAGCAGAACTGACCTCACCAGTTCACATTAAAGCGTCTCTCCCTCTCTCTATCTATCCATCTATCCATCTATCTATCTATCTATCTATCTATCTATCTATCTATCTATCTATCTATCTATCTATCTATCTATCTATCTATCTATCTATCTATCTATCTATCTATCTATCTATCTATCTATCTATCTATCTATCTATCTATCTATCTATCTATCTATCTATCTATCTATCTATCTATCTATCTATCTATCTATCTATCTATCTATCTATCTATCTATCTATCTATCTCACTCACTCACTCACTCACTCACTCACTCACTCACTCACTCACTCACTCACTCACTCACTCACTCACTCACTCACTCACTCACTTATTCAGGCGCACGCGCTTTCCATTTACTTTCTTTTTATTTCGCTCTCTCTTGCCTCCCCTCATATGCTGTTCTCATTTGCGGTCGCAGGTACTTCTGTCCATTGCGTGCGGGTGCGCCCTCGCTCAGCAGGTAAGACGCTTTTTTTTTCTTCGAGTTGCACCATCTTCTCAAAAAACCGGCAACTCAAAATATACTAAAAAAAGCTTAACATTACACCTGGTACGCACTCCCAGAAATTAGGAGAGACAATCGAGAAAGCTAGGTAATTGATATTATAACTATGTGTGTGTGTGTGTGTTTTTTTTTTTTCAGAACCAAAGGAACGCCGCTGCACCGTTCTCAGTTGGTGGTGAGTCGTCCGTATCTTATTAAAATCACCGTTTCACCTTCTCATTACGCGCAATCTCCCCTGGTCATCATCATCATCGTCATCATTACCCGCCGTGGTGGCTCAGTAGCTAAGGCATTGTGCTGCTGTGTCCATGGCTAGAGGGTATGTACTAGAAGAGCTGCATGGGAAGAACGGAGCGCTCCACCTGAAGCGGCGCTTGTAGATCGAATAGAGGGCGCAGCAGGCGAAGTGGATTCTTGCCAACCGCGATCGCCCATGCGCGCGGCAACGCGCGGTCCGGGTTTCGTCCAAATTTTCGGCTAACAGGAGCGCCAAAGCAAAGCGGGGTAGAAAATCACACGTCAGAATAAATTTAAAAGGGACCTCTAGAGGTTTTGCGGCGAAAACGTGCCCCCCTCCCTCTTATTTTTCAATAAAGTGCTTTTAACGCGGAAAAAAAAGAACGACAGGCGAACGGAGGTTACAGGGACAAGCGTTGAGTACCAACTTTTACGTTAATCAGCCCTTTTTTTTTTCATTTTCGTGTTCCCTATTAACTCTCCCGGCGGCGTATATGCGTTTCCTAGTCAGTACAGCCAGCCGTCACCTAAGCTTGCTTATGGGGGTTATATCACAGCATAGGCGTACCTAAAGCATAAAAAACCATTTGAACTGAAATAAGTAACAGCCAAAACGGACCTGCAATGATTGAAAACGACGCTGTAGAAAAATATTCAACAGAAATAGCCGAAACCGACCTAAAAGGGGAAAACCCGCAAAAGCGTACAAGAAGCAGTAGCTGAAACTGACCAAAAGGCAAGGGAAATACCCGAAATCCCATTTATAATGCATAAAGATGTCATAAATAGATTGTATGCGTGATAACAAATGTTAATATTCAAATAAGACGAACCCTTGAAAATGAAGAAAAAAGCGAACGGGATTTGAACGCGGGTTCGGACGTTCGCTTCGCAGGAGCGGAACTATGACCAGGCGGTTCTGCGCGATTAAATTGAGGGCCACATGCACGTGGACATAGCTTCAAACATGCCCCTAGATGGCGCCATGCGTCGCTTGGCTGTGCTGACTAGGAAACTCCTATACGCCCCCCGGCGTGAAATTTAAGGAGTAGAAAACCACGGGCAGTGCTGCGTTAACTTTTGCAGAGTCTCGGTAATGACGTGGGTACATTTCAATGCAGCGTCAGTGAAGCCAGTCGGAATCTGGCTGTATTTTTATGTTACACTAACTTTCCACCACGTTCTCTCCAAAATACAGTAGACCCGCCATAACTCAAACTCGGAGTGATCCCAGGGTTGTGTTTGAGATATCAGAAGTTCCAATAAATATGAGTCGGGGCGACATATACCACGCTTGCGTTGTAATAAAACATTACTTGTGCAATAGTACAACATTCACACACAATGCTGAAGTGATATTCAAACTTTTGAAAAATCATGAATGAATCACTGCTTGTCTAAAGTTCATAACAAAGTTTCCGTTCTTTCATCTTTACCCCGCACGCGGCTGTTGGCACGCACGGTTTCGCTTTCACAAGTGTATGAAGGTAATCGGCTTTATTTGCGACTGTTAGCGATATAAGGATGCAAATGTGCAGCTAGAAGCGGCAAATGAAGCAGATATTTTCAGGAAAGGACAAGTAAAAGTACGAATTCACCATCAGTCTGAATTAAGCGGCTTTAAAATGCACTTAAGATATAGAGCGCCAACCAAAATTTTGAAATTTGTTTAAGTTTACCGAAAGTTTGAATTATCGCGAGTCAGTGATGTTTAAAATATTTCGGTCGTAACCCTGAGATTAACGAGTGTGTGCCAGTTAT